>NC_057799.1:156758897-157069722 GCF_018294505.1 Triticum aestivum | reverse complement strand
CTCGGGCCGCGGGGGCCGGATGCGGGCTCCCCGGGCCGCGGCGTACGGGCGGCGGGGGCGCCACGTGGCGACTCCCGGTTGGACGCGGGCGGCGGTGGAGAAGCGTCCGGTGGCGGCGGACGCGTCCGATGGCGGCGGAGGGCAATTTTTGCTAGGGTTAGGGGTGTTTTGCCCGAAATTACGGAGGGGGAGGTGTTTTTATAGGTAGAGGGAGCTAGGAGACTCCAAATGGAGTGCGGTTTTCGCCCACACGATCATGATCGAACGGCCTAGAGCATGGAAGGGACTTAGAGGGGTTTTGGGCTGTTAAGAGGGGGGTTTTGCTGCAACACACAAAAAGACTTTGTGGTTACCCAGTTAACCGTTGGAGCATCAAACGACCTCCAAATGGAACGAAACTTGACAGGTGGTCTACCGGTGGTGTACCAAGGCCACTTGACAAACCTCGGTCCATTCCAAGAACGTTCAACACCTGCTCACGAAAAGAAACAAGAGGGGTGCGCCGGAGGAGGTGGGAGTGCCGGATTGCAAAACGGACAACGGGGAAAATGCTCGGATGCAAAAGACGAACATGTATGCAAATGCAATGCACATGATGACATGATATGCGATGCATGACATGAACAAAATGCAAAACGAAAAACAAAACCCGACCACGAAGGGAATATCATAACACATAGCCGAAAATGGTAAGAGTTGGAGTTACAAATATGGAAAGTTACATCCGGGGTGTTACAAAAACCTTCATGAGATCCGTTAGCGTAAGAAAAATAAATCACTACTATAAGTGTTGTACCAAACCAATTCATATTTTGTTTTTGCATTATATCTATTGTATTCCAACTTTTCTATGGCAAAAACTCATCAAACAAAACCATAGAGCCATCAAAATAAGCACACAACACAAAGAAAACAGAATCTATTAAAACAAAATAGTCTGTAGCAATCTGGTTTGTTCGAATACTTCTGGAACTCCAAAATTCTGAAAAAATAGGACGACCTGAACAATTTGTATATTAATCTACTGCAAAAATAATTGGCATTTTTCCAAGCTCTGTTAAAAAATAAGAATTGTTTTCGTGAGCGCAAAAGTTTCTGTTTTTCAGCAAGATCAAACAACTATCACTCAAGAAGATCCTAAAGGCTTTACTTGGCAATAAACTAATTAAAACACAAAAAACAATCATAACAGTAGCATAATTTTGCTAACACTCAAGAACAGAAAGCAAAAAGCAAAAATAAATTTTATTCATTGGGTTGCCTCCCAACAACCGCTATAGTTTACGCCCTTACCTAGGCATAAGATTTTATTGATGCTCACATGAAAGATAATAATGAAAACACAAAGAGAGCATAATAAAACATGTGACAAACATATTTAAGTCTAACATATTTCCGATGCATAGGAATTTTATAGGAAAACAAATTAGCAAGACAAGCAAGATCTAGCATATGCATGGAAGAAAACAACAGCAATCTCAACATGAAGAGAAGTAATTTAGTAACATGAAAATTTCTACAACCATATTTTCCGCTCTCATAATAATTAAATGTGGGATCATATTCAAATTCAACAATATAGCTATCACATAACATATTCTCTACATGATCCACATGCATGCAAAGTTGACACTCTTCCAAAATAGTGGGATCATCAAATAAAGTCATGACCTTTCCAAACCCACCTTTATCAAAAAATTCATAAGATTGAACACTCTCCAAATAAGAGGGATTATTTTTAGCTAAATTTGACGCTCTTCCAAACCCACTTTTAATATTATCACAAGCATATTCATCATGAGGTTTAAATAAATTTTTAAGATCATAAGAAGAATCACCCCGATCATGATCATTGCAATAAGTAGTGGACATATCAAAATTAGCATCCCCAAGCTTGGGGTTTTGCATATTATTAGCACAATTCACATTAATAGAATTTATAGTAAAATTATTGCAGTCATGCTTTTCATTCAAGGAGCTATCATGAATCACTTCATAAATTTCTTCATCACAATTTTCAGTTTCACGATTCTCAAGCAAAACTTCATAAAAGTAATCTAGTGCACTCAACTCACTAGCAATTGGTTCATCAAGATTGGATCTTTTAAAACATTTGGCAAGCGAATGGGGATCCATATCAATAGATTTTAGCAAGCGAATATGCAAGCATATAGAAGGCACATGGCAACACAAGGAAACAAAAGATCTGACGAGAAAAAGGCGAACGAAAAAGAGGGCGAATAAAATGGCAAATTTTTGTGAAGTGGGGGAGAGGAAAACGAGAGGCAAATGGCAAATAATGTAAATTGCGAGGAGATGAGATTTGTCATTAGGAACCTGGTATATGTTGAAGATCCTCCCCGGCAACGGTGCCAGAAATTCCTTTTGATGTCGCTTGAAGCTACGTCGGTTTTTCCCCAAAAGGAAGGGACGATGATGCACAGCGGCGGTAGGTATTTCCCTCAGATGTGAAACCAAGGTTATCGAAACAGTGGGAGAACCAAGCAATGCTACCTCTTGAGCATGCTTTGGTTTTTCCCTTGAAGAGGAAAGGCTGATGCAGCAAAGTAGCGTAAGTATTTCCCTCAGTTTTTGAGAACCAAGGTAGCAATCCAGTAGGAGGCCACACGCAAGTCCCTCGTACCTACACAAACAAATAAGAACCTTGCAAACAACGCAATAAAGGGGTTGTCAATCCCTTCACGGCCACTTGCAAAATTGAGATCTTATAGAGATTATAAGATAATATTTCTGGTATTTTTATGATAAAGATTGAAAGTAAAGATTGCAAAGTAAAAATAGATCGGAAACTTATATGATGGAAAATAGACCTGGGGGCCATAGGTTTCACTAGTGGCTTCTCTCAACATAGCATAAGTATTACGGTGGGTGAACAAATTATTGTCGAGCAATTGATAGAAAAGTGCATAATTATGAGAATATCTAGGCATGATCATGTATATAGGCATCACGTCCGCAACAAGTAGACCGAATCCTGCCTGCATCTACTACTATTACTCCACACATCGACCGCTATCCAGCATGCATCTAGAGTATTAAGTTTATAATAACAGAGTAACGCATTAGGCAAGATGACATGATGTAAAGGGATAAACTCAAGCAATATGATATAAACCTCATCTTTTTATCCTCGATGGAAACAATACAATACGTGTCGTTTCCCCCACTGTCACTGGGATCGAGCACCGCATGATTGAACCCCAAGCTAAGCACTTCTCCCATTGTAAGAAAGATCAATCTAGTAGGCCAAACCAAACTGACAATTCGAAGAGACTTGTAAAGATAACCAATCATACATAAAAGAATTCCGAGAAGATTCAAATATTGTTCATAGATAATCTTGATCATAAACCCACAATTCATCGGATCTCGACAAACACACCGCAAAAAGAGTTACATCGAATAGAACTCCAAGAAGATCGAGGAGAACTTTGTATTGAGATCCAAAGAGAGAGAAGAAGCCATCTAGCTAATAACTATGGACCCGAAGGTCTGTGGTAAACTACTCACACATCATCGGAGAGGCTATGGTGTTGATGTAGAAGCCCTCCGTGATCGATTCCCCCTCTGGCAGAGCACCGGAAAAGGCCCCAAGATGGGATCTCACAGGTACAGAAGGTTGCGGCGGTGGAAATAGGTTTTAGTGGTGCTCCTCGATGGTTTCGGGGTATGTAGGTATATATAGGAGGAAGAAGTAGGTCGGTGGAGCCACGAGGGGCCCACGAGGGTGGAGGGCACGCCCAGGGGGGTAGGCGCGCCCCCCTGCCTCGTGGCCTCCTTGTTGGTTTCTTGACATCCACTCCAAGTCCTCTGGATCACGTTTGTTCCAAAAATCACGCTCCCGAAGGTTTCATTCCGTTTGGACTCCGTTTGATATTCTTTTTCTCCGAAACACTTAAATAGGCAAAAAAAACAGCAATTTGCACTGGGCCTTGGGTTAATAGGTTATTCCCAAAAATAATGTAAAAGTGTATAATAAAGCCCATTAAACATCCAAAACAGAATATATAATAGCATGGAGCAATCAAAAATTATAGATACGTTGGAGACGTATCAAGCATCCCCAAGCTTAATTCCTGCTCGTCCTCGAGTAGGTAAATGATAAAAACAGAATTTTTGATGTGGAATGCTACTTAGCATATTCTTCAATGTAATTTTCTTTATTGTGGAATGAATATTCAGATCCGAAAGATTCAAGATAAAAGTTTAGTATTGACATAAAAATAATAATACTTCAAGCATACTAACCAAGCAATTATGTCTTCTCAAAATAACATAGCCAAAGAAAGCTTATCCCTACAAAATCATATAGTTTGGCCATGCTTCATCTTCGTCATACAAGATGCTCTCATCTTGCACAACCCCGATGACAAGCCAAGCAATTGTTTCATACTTTGGAATCTCAAACTTTTTTCAACTTTCACGCAATATATGAGCGTGAGCCATGGATATAGCACTATGGGTGGAATAGAATATAATGGTGGGGGTTGTGTGGAGAAGACAAAAAAGGAGAAAGTCTCACATTGACGCGGCTATCAACGGGCTAGGGAGATGCCCATCAATTGATGTCAATGCAAGGAGTAGGGATTGCCATGCAACAGATGCACTAGAGCTATAAATGTATGAAAGCTCAACAAAAGAAACTAAGTGGGTGTGCATCCAACTTGCTTGCTCAGGAAGACCTAGGGCATTTGAGGAAGCCCATTGCTGGAATATACAAGCCAAGTTCTATAATGTAAAATTCCCACTAGTATATGAAAGTGACAAAACAAAAGACTCTCTATCATAAAGATCATGGTGCTACTTTGAAGCACAAGTGTGGAAAAAGGATAGTAGCGTTGTCCCTTTTTATTTTTATTTTTTTTATTTTTTATTTTTTGGGCCTTCTTTTTTTTATTTGGCCTTTCTCTCTCTCTTTTTTATTTGGTACAATGCTCTATTAATAATGATCATCACACTTCTATTTATTTACAACTCGATACTAGAACAAAAGTATGACTCTATATGAATGCCTCCGGCGGTGTACCGGAATAGGCAATGAATCAAGAGTGACATGTATGAAATAATATGCATGGTGGCTTTGCCACAAATACGATGTCAACTGCATGATCATGCGAGGCAATATGACAATGATGAAGCGTGTCATAATAAACGGAATGGTGGAAAGTTGCATGGCAATATATTTCGGAATGGCTATGGAAATGCCATAATAGGTAGGTATGGTGGCTGTTTTGAGGAAGATATAAGGAGGTTTATGTGTGATAGAGCGTATCGTATCACGGGGTTTGGATGCACCGGCGAAGTTTGCACCAACTCTCAAGGTGAGAAAGGGCAATGCACGGTACCGAAGAGGCTAGCAATGGTGGAAGGTTGAGAGTGCGTATAATCCATGGACTCAACATTAGTCATAAAGAACTCACATACTTATTGCAAAAATCTACAAGTCATCAAAAACCAAGCACTACGCGCATGATCCTAGGGGGATAGATTGGTAGGAAAAGACCATCGCTCGTCCCCGACCGCCACTCATAAGGATGACAATCAAAGAACACCTCATGTTTCAAATTTGTTACACAACGTTTACCATACGTGCATGCTACGGGACTTGCAAACTTCAACATAAGTATTTCTCAAATTCAAAACTACTCAACTAGCACAACTTTAATATCACTACCTCCATATATCAAAACAATCATCAAGTATCAAACTTCTCTTAGTATTCAATGCACTTTAAAGTTTTTATCTTGGATGCCTATCATATTAGGACTAATTTTATAACCAAAGCAAATTACCATGCTGTTCTAAAGGACTCTCAAAATAATATAAGTGAAGCATGAGAGATCAATTATTTCTATAAAATAGAATCACCGCCGTGCTCTAAAACATATAAGTGAAGCACTAGAGCAAAATTGTTTAACTCAAAAGATATAAGTGAGGCATAAAGAGTATTCTAATAAATCCCGATTAATGTGTGTCTCTCCCAAAAGGTGTGTACAGCAAGGATGATTGTGGTAAACTAAAAAGCAAAGACTCAAACATACAAGACGCTCCAAGTAAAACACATATCATGTGGTGAATAAAAATATAGCTCCAAGTAAAGTTACCGATGGACGAAGACAAAAGAGGGGATGCCTTCCGGGGCATCCCAAGGCTTAGGCTTTTTGGTGTCCTTAGATTTTACCTTGGGGTGCCTTGGGCATCCCCAAGCTTAGGCTCTTGCCACTCCATGTTCCATAATCCATGAACTCTTTACCCAAAACTTGAAAACTTCACAACACAAAACTTAACAGAAAATCTCGTGAGCTCCGTTAGCGAAATAAAACAAACCACCACTTTAAAGTACTATAATTGTCGGTGGGAAACGACACCTATGGGATCACTGGAATCCCTTCTACGGTCGCTGGGCGCTGGAGTGGTGAGGAGAGCAGGATCAGCAGTCAGTACAAGCACACGGATCGTCTACCCAGGTTTGGGCCGTAAAGATGTGTAATACCCTAGTCCTGCTTGGATGTGTATATCTGTGTTCTTGAGGAGCTCGAACTAGCTACAGGGAGCGTAACTTGACCAAGAGTCTGAATCCTTCTCCTGGATGCCCTGGATCTCCTTTTATAGGCCAAGGGATCGCCACAGTGGCACCAGGAGGTGGCATCGAGGTACTGTGGCTAAGCTTATCGCTAGCCATTACGGGACAAGACGCATTAAATGCGCCCTTGACGTGTCCCCTCTACATTACTGCCGCTTTGCCTCGTCTTGACACGCGCCTAGCCAGCGAGGCGGTGGCGCCATGTAGGCAGGTAAGCAGCTGAGGTGGCGCGGTGGTGGAGCCTTCAGGAAGATCTGCATGCCACCACGTAGGCACGTGCTGAGTTGGCGGAGGAGCCCTGCGTCGACACGCAGGTGCCTGCCCGGCTGGTGGGCTGGCAGCTGCATGGGATTGGTGGTAAAAAGCTTGTCGGGTGTGGGCCTGGCTGCGGCGTTGCGGACGCCCTCGGCAAGGGCCTTGCCGGGGCCCCGGCAAGGGTCTCGCCGTGACGTTGCGGTCGTCCCCGGCAAGGACCTGGCCGGGGGTCTTGTAGGCTTCCTCGGCAAGGATCTTGCCGAGGCTCATCGTCTTCTACTCTTCTGATTAAGAGTGTTGTTCTTGTCTTCACAAAGATCCGCATGCCATCATGGAGGTGCCTCCCGAGCCCTGACCCAACGTAGTTGATGGTGCTGGTAACAGTGGGCTCAAGGGTGGCTCGCTCCGTTGGTGTTGGGGCGAGCTGGCCCGGCAAGGGCCTTGCCGGGGGAGCCCGCTTCGTCCCTCTGCTCTTTGTGGTCTCGACCTTGGCGTTGTCTCACTTGTCTTGTGCCTTGGATTCACCTCGGTTCACCTCCCTGCCTTGCTAAGTGCGGCCGTGGCGCGTGGCTTCGACTGTCTGTGCACAAGTAAAGGGGTCAAAAAGGAGAGCCCCTACTTTTGTACACCGACAGGAGCCCCCGGGCCTAGGCCACACATAAGCGCAACACGTTGTTGGGCCAGGCCCAAAATGGTGCACGGGCAGGCGGGGCAGTTTTTACCGTGGTAACTTTCCGTCTGCTGCGCTTCCCCACGACATGCGTTGATTGCGTGACGTGGGGGTTGTGCTTGCGGGTGTCCGAAGCATGCTGGCGTCATCTGTGGTGAACAGTAAAGAGGCGGCCCGCGTGTCTCTTCGAGATCGCAGGGTCGCTACTCATTTACTCTCCGTACTTGGGGAACCGTTGCTCCACGCGTCCCATTACGCCCGTCTTTTGCGCCATGTTTGCTGCATGCAGAGCGAATGGCAGGCGCGTGGGATGCGGGAAGACGGGTGGGCGTGGGTCGTTTCCCATGCGCCTTCAATTGGGCGACGAGGGCGGTCGACGGCCCCGCCCGCTGTCACTTCAATGAGCCGGATTGGCCGAAAGGGCGGCCGAGCCCCGCCCCCGCCTCTTTATAAAGAGGGGAACGGGAGGAACGGCGCCCCTCAATCCTTCGTCATCTGCTTCTCTCCATTCTTGCTTCCTCCTTCCTCTCATCCGTCATGGAGAAGGGGAATCCCGGTCCTTCGACGGTGGCGGCGAGAGTCTCTGCTCGACAGCGCGTCCCTCCTCCCCAAGAGCCCATGGTGGAGGAGCCAGCCGCGAGGGGGAGAGGAAGGGGGCGAGGCCGTGGTCGTCGTGGTGCTCAGGGAAGAGGAGGACGGAGCGGCGCATCGGCCTCGCCTCCGCCAGCGGCCTTTCCCGCTGTGGAGGGCCACGTTGGGGACAATCCCCGCGAGTTCTTCATCAGGCTGCGCTAGTCGCCGTGTCGTCGTCTTTGCCTCCCGACCCCGTTTGCGTGGGAGATGGAGCTGCACTCGCTGCAGGCACTGCGGCTGCATATGAGGGGCTGCGGGAACAGCGGTACATGGGCCGACATCGAGTTCGCCGCCCCTCACGTCATGTATCTTCGCCGAGGGTGGAAGACCTTTGCTCGCATCCACAGCCCGACGGAGGGGCTCACTCTCCATTTCAAGTTAATGGAGGGTGGCCTCCTCTCCGTCAAGGCCTTTGGGCACTTCGGGACTCGGGTAAGGTGCTGTGTGGAGAGCTCCTCCGATGGCGAAGACTCCTCCTCGAGTGAGAGTGATGAGGAGGACAGCGGCAGCGACGACGAGGGTGGCGGGCGGCAGGATGACGGGTCCGACTAGGCGTCGGGCGCACCGCGCCTGGGCGGGTGCGGCAGCAGCAGCATCCACACCTGGCCGCTCCTCCGGCGGAGTTCGCCGGGGAGGGGCCAGCTCCTTGAACTTCTCGGGGCCGTCTCCTTGGGCGGCTGGCATTGGGAGGCTTTGGAAGAGGAAGAGGGTGGGTGGCAAGGCCGTCAAGTCAGAGTACGCGGGCACCGACGCCTTCATCGCGTATTGGCGACCTGCCGCCTCGTCTTCCAGCTCTTCCTCCGGCGCCGTCATCACCAGCCAGCCCTTGGACGGCCACCGAGACGTTCTCTTGGTGCTTTCTGCTGCCCGTAGCTCTCCTAGGCGCTCCTTTTTCCCCTCTTCGCTTCCTTGACCTGCCTCCTGAGGAGAGGGACAAGAAAGGGATTACGGGCACCTTATCTTTTTTCAACTTGTAAGCCCGTGGGCATTAGTAGAATTTAAAGCTTGTAATCCCCCTTGCTCATGTTTTTCATTCCGTATGAACTGTACCTGTATGGGATGTTTTTGAATGAAAAAGGGATGTTTGCCGGGGTTTTCGTTCGTGGGTGAAACCCGCGACAAGGAGCGAATCCTTGTTATTATTTAAGATAAACGTTTTTCCCGACAACAGGCCTTGCCGTCCCTCCACTTCGCTCGACCATTCTCACGCCCTTGGCGGAGGCAGGGATGAAGTGGGCTTAGGCTCCTCATCCCATTTCCTGGCTGCCGCGACTACAACCAAATCCGAACCCAGGAGATAATCCGTGGGTATAGAAAAGGGGAGCACGGTAGCTTAGAAATAAAAACGAGGTTCCATATGTCCCAGTTCCATACCGAAATGCATGATAGAGGATAAAATACTTATCTGGATCTGCAGCCCCCGGCAACCTTTGTCTTGCCGCGGTTCGATCCTTTTTCTTGCAGCCCCCGGCAACCTTGGTTTTGCCAGGGTTGGGACGCCGGTCCGTTCCCTCTCTTCCAAGTAGCTCAGCAGAAGTGCTCATGTTCCCTGCGAACCAAAGAGGACAGAAAAGAACAGAGAGACGCGCACTTGACCTCTAAGCTAGGGGTTAGCCGCCGCTGAGCACTATCAACCCTAACCGAGGAAGAGACTCGACCTAGCATGCATGCTATAACTTAGGGCACCAGCGCTTCAGTTATTTATGCTCAGGGTCTGCGCCTGGCTTTGTACAAAGGGTTACATGCCTTGCCGGCAAGGCTTGTACAAAAGGGTGGCTTGCCGGGAGGCCCGGCAAGCCGCGCCTTATGGGTAAAACTTGCGAAGATGCTCGATGTTCCAGGAGTTGCTCACTGGAATGGCATCTTCGGTCTCCAGGTGGACTGTGCCGGGCCTGGTGACTCGTGTTACCCGATAAGGGCCTTCCCACTTCGGCGTCAACTTGTTGGAATTCTTGGCCGACTGAACATGCCGAAGAACAAGGTCGCCTTCCTCAAAACTCCGGGCATGAACCTTGCGGCTATGGTAGCGGCGCAAGGCTTGCTGGTAGCATGCTGCTCTCACAGCCACCCGGAGATGGTCTTCCTCAAGGAACATTTCGTCATCTTGCCGCAATCGCTCTTGCTCAAGCTCATCATAAGCAAGCACTCGAGGTGACCCGTATATGAGTTCCGTGGGGAGAACTGCTTCTGCCTTGTATACCAGGGCAAAGGGTGTCTGGCCGGTGGCTCGATTTGGCGTCGTTTTGATCGACCAAAGAACCGCCAGTAACTCATCAATCCAGCGCCTTCCACTCTTGCGCAGCTTGTCAAAAGTCTTCGTTCTTAAGCCTCGCAGGACTTCAGCATTTGCTCTCTCTGCTTGGCCGTTGCTCCGTGGGTGTGCCATGGAAGCAAAACAGACCTTGCTGCCGAGATCCCCAATGTACTGCATGAAGGCGTGGCTTGTGAACTGTGTGCCGTTATCAGTGATGATCCTGTTGGGTACACCGAAACGACAAACTAGCCCTTTGAAGAACTTGATGGCTGACTGCCCTGTCACCTTCCTCACTGCTTCCACTTCTGGCCACTTTGTGAACTTGTCGATTGCAACGTACAAGTACTCAAAGCCCCCGACGGCACGGGGGAAATGGCCCAATATGTCAAGCCCCCAGACCAAGAAGGGCTAGGAGGGAGGAATGGTTTGAAGGGCTTGGGCTGGTTGATGAAGCTTCTTCGAATGGAACTGGCACGCTTCACACTTGGTTACTAGTGCTGTCGCATCCTGGAGGGCAGTGGGCCAGAAGAAACCTTGCCGGAAAGCCTTGTCAGCAAGGGCCCTTGACCCTATGTGGGAGCCACATATGCCTCCATGTATCTCTGCCAACAGCTCTAGTCCTTCCTCCCGGGAGATGCACTTCAATTTCACCCCATTCGGCCTTTTTCTGTACAAGACGTTGTCAACGAATTGGTACAGAGCAGACCGACGGGCTACTTTTTCTGCCTCTTCCTGCTCCTCAGGAAGCTCTCCTACTTGGAGGAATCGGACGGTCTGCTGCGCCATGCCGGAGCTTGTGGCTCGACGGCGAGGACCATAGGCATCTCTTCTGCCATGGGAGCGACTGTCTCTATGGCCATGGCCTGAGGCCCTGCCGGAGTTGGTTGCCCCGCGGCAGGATCGGCATCCACGGCAACATCCTCGCCAGCGGCTCCGGGTAGCTCGGTAGGGAAGTACTTGCCGGGGCCTAGCTTCCTCCGCTTGCTCTGCCCGGTTGATGGCTCGACTAATGGCTGAGTCAACTGAAGCACAAAAGTACCTGGTTCCACAGGTAGCTTGAGGGCAGCACGCTTTGACAGGTAGTCGGCGATGTCGTTCTCCGCCCGAGGGACATGTTCTGCTTGTATACCGTCAAAGCGGTCCTCCAGTTTTCTCACTTCATCCATGTAAGCCTCCATCAATGGACTTTGATAATCCTTGTTGATCTGCCTGACGACGAGCTGCGAATCACCCCTGACGATGAGCTTTTTGACTTCGAGGTCCGCTGCGATCCTGAGACCGGCAAGCAAGCCCTCGTACTCGGCAGTGTTGTTAGTCGACATCTCCCGAGGAAAGTGCATTTGGATGACATACTTGAGGTGCTCTCCCCTGGGTGCGACAAGCAGCACACCAGCGCCGGCGAAAAAGCCCCATCAAAGTACATGATCCAGTTGTGGATTATTTCCTTGACGGGGAGAGTGGTCTCCTGTACCTCTTCGTCGGGCGTCGAGGTCCATTCTGCAACGAACTCTGCCAAGACTCTGCTCTGAATCGTCGAGGTGCTTTCGAACTTCAAACCGAAACTTCACAGCTCCAGGGCCCATTCCACGATCCTCCCCGTTGCATCTGGGTTATGCAGTATCCGTTGCAATGGGAGGCGGGTGACCACGGTGATCTCGTGCGCTTGGAAGTAATGACGCAGCTTCCTCGAGGCCATAAGGAGGCCGAAGAGCAATTTTTGCACACCTGAGTACCTCGACCTAGCCCCCTGCAAAAGGGAGCTAACGAAGTAGACTGGGTGCTGCACCATTTTCTTCTTCTGCGCCACTTCACCTAGTCGCGCGGGCCCTGTCGCACTGGTGTCAGCCTCTGCCGAGGACTCAGTCTTGCCGGGACCGAGCCCTGCCGGGGAGGGTTCCGGTTCGCCATCCGTTGACTCTGCCGCTGCCGCTGCCTCTTCGTCGACCTCTCTCTGCGCCACTAGTGCAGCGCTAACCACTTGATTCGTTGCTGCTAGGTACAGCAGCAACGGTTCTTGTGGTTTGGGCGCAACCAGCACTGGGGTAGAGGAGAGGTACTTCTTCAAATCTTGCAGCACTGCCTCGGCCTCCGGGGTCCACTCCATTGGGCCCGCCTTCTTCAAGATCTTGAAAAAGGGAAGGGCATGCTCTGCGGACTTGGAGATGAATCTGCTCATGGCGGCAACGCAGTCAGTGAGCCGATGCACGTCTTTGATCCGCTTGGGTGCGTCAATCTGCTCGATGGACTTGATCTTGTTTGGGTTTGCCTCAATCCCGTGCTGCGACACAAAGAACCCGAGAAGCTTGCCGGACGGGACACCGAAGACACACTTCTCAGGGTTCAGCTTGAGGTTGATCTTGCGCAGGTTTGCAAATGTTTCCTCCAGATCTTGCACAAGTGTTGCTTTGTCCTTGGTTTTGACCACTATGTCATCCATATAAGCTTCCATATTTCTATGTAGCTGGGGATCAAAACCAATTTGGACTGCTCTTGCAAAGGTTGAGCCAGCACTCTTCAACCCGAAAGGCATCCGTAAAAAGCAATACGTACCACATGGGGTGATGAATGCTGTCTTCTCCTCGTCTTCTTTCGTCATGAAGATCTGGTGGTACCCTGAGTAGGCGTCGAGGAACGATAGCAGGTCACACCCGGCCGTGGAGTCAACAATCTGGTCGATGCGCGGCAACGGGAAGGGGTCCTTGGGACAAGCCTTATTGATATCTGTGTAATCGATACACAGCCTCCACTTCCCATTTGCCTTGCGCACCACTACCGGATTGGCCAACCACGTCGGATGGAGCACTCCTCTCACCAGTCCTGCTGCTTCTAATTTTCTGATCTCCTCTGTAATGAACTCTTGCCTTTCTAGAGCTTGCTTCCTGACCTTCTGCTTGACGGGCCGTGCATGAGGACAGACAGCAATGGTGCTCAATCACTTCCCTGGGAACGCCGGGGATGTCGGAGGCTTGCCATGCAAACACATCGACATTCACCTACAGGAAAGTGACGAGCTCGCTTTCCTATTTGTTGTCGAGGGTGGAGCTTATGGTGAAAGCCCCTCCCGTGCCATCCTCCCTGACGGACACCTTCTTGGTCTCTGGTGGTGCAGCTCTGGATTTCTTGCTCTTGCCGGTGGAGCTCTCTGGCACGTCCTCGACGGTAGTACAACACTCCGAAGAGGTGCGCTTGCCGGAGTGGGTGCAAGAGGTCTTGCCGGTCTTGCCGGTCTTATTCTTCCCTCCCGGAGCTTCAGCGGCAGGAGCAAGTGCCTTGGCGGCAGCTGCTGCAACTGCTTCCCGGTAGAGTAGGTCGGCGCAGATCAGCGCATCTTTCTTGTCGGAGGGGACGGTGATGATGTTCATCGGCCCGGGCATCCTCAGTGTGTTGTAGGTGTAGTGAGAAGCCGCCATGAACTTAGCTAGTGCCGGGCGGCCGAGGATCCCGTTGTAGGGTAAGGGGATATCGGCTACATCAAAGACGATCCTCTCCGTCCTGTAGTTCAGCTCACTTCCAAACGTCACAGGCAACAGGCGAGATCAAGTTCAGACCGGCCCCGTCGTCAACCAGCATCTTGTTCACCTTGAGGTTGCGTATCGTTGGTGAGACCAACAACGGCAAACACCCGACCGCAGTTGTGCAGTCAGGGTGATCCTCGGTGTCAAAGATGAGGGGCGTGCTGGACCACTTCAGCGGCTTCTGGGCGTCGAACGAGGGCTCTGCTGCTGTAATCTCGCGCGCCCACTGTTTGAGCTGGCGGTGAGAAGCATGCAGCGAGGCACCACCATCGACGCACATGGCCTCTGTAGCCTTCTGGAACTCTTGCTCACCGGACTCGTTGTCCTTGTCATGACTATCGTCTTCTTGCTTCTTGTCACGGCCCCGAGCGGGCCTCTCTTGTTGGTTATCCTTGTCGCGGCGACCTCCTTGGCCGCCACGCTTCTTGTCGGATCCTTCGGCACCATCCTGACCCTTCTCTTTATCCCGCCGCTCGTATTCGGCTTTCTGCTTCTCAGCGAGCAGCTCCACTTGGCGGCAGTTCTGGAGGTCATGGCCCTTGGTGCGGTGGATCTTCCAATACTTCTTGTCGGAGCCCCCTGGCTTGTCGGCAGCCGCCAAGGCCCGGCAAGCGGCACACCCGGCAACCTCCTTGCCGGGGTCGCTCGCCTTAACCTTCTTGGTGGCACCGGTGTCGTCGGACCCCTCGACGGCAAGCACGGTCTTGCCCTTGCGCTTTCTGTTACGGCGCCGGCCCTTCTTCGCCGGGGTGGCGGTATCATCTGTGGAGTCGGTTTCCGCGGCGGCGTCCTCGCCGGGGTACTTCCTTCCCTCTTCAGCCCGAGCGCACCGATCGGCCAGAACATAAAGCTCGGCCACATCCTTGACCTTGTTCATTGCCAGCTCCTCGCGCATCTTGCGGTTGTGCACGTTTTGGTGGAATGCGCTGACCACGGCGGCGGGATGAACATCAGGGATGTTGTACTGCACTCGGCTGAACCTCTAGATGTACTTGCGCAGGGTTTCCCCATCCTTATGGGGAATGATATGCAAATCACTCGCCTGGTCGTGAGCTTGGTGGCCTCCAGTGAAGGCACCAACGAACTCATGACACAGGTCCGACCAAGAAGAAATGGAATCCACCGGCAAGTGCATCAACCAAGACATGATGTTTGGCTTCAGCGCCAACAGGAAGTAATTGGCGAGCACCTTATTGTCGCAGGCCCCAGCAGCCTCCATCGCGATGGTGTAGATGCTGAGGAACTCCGACGGATGGGTCTTGCCATTGTACTTCTCGCCGACGCCAGGCTTGAACATGCGGTGGGATGGCCACTGGAACTGCCGCAACTCACGGGTAAAGGCCGGACAGCCCACCTCGTAAGGCAGGCCGCCGGAGCCTCCCGGAGCCGGGGGGTCCGCAGCGGGCCCCGCCCGCTTGTCCGACTGGTGGTGTGCATCGCGGCGGCGCTCGATGGTGGTTCGAGAGTCTTCGTGAGCTCGCTCCCGAAGAACTTGGCGCTGGTCGCGGTGGGTCCGCGGGTCGGACGACACTACGGAGATGTTATCACAAGCGTCGTCGCGGCGGGCTGACACTCGCGGTGGTTGGCATGGAGGAGGAGAGTGGACCATGGCCGCAGCACCCCCGGTCTTTCCTCCACTGGCATGTGGTGGCTCGATGGAGCGCCGACCTGAGGGCCCCATCGGTCGCGGATCGTCTTTGTTGGCGATGGCAACGAGGCTCCGGATGGTGGCTCTCCACTCGTCAAGCTTCTCCGCAGCAGGAGGGAAGTCGAGGAGCAGCTGCGTGCGGGCTAGGGCTTCTGCTGGCGTGGGTGGTAGCGAAAGCTGCGTGGACCGCGATGCGATTCGACTTCTAACCGCGTTAGAAGGAACCCCATCACGGCCTTGCAGCCGTCTACCACCTTCGCCGGCACCTTGGTGCGCATGCTGGCCTTCCTCGTCGTGTGAAGGGCGCATGGGAATCTTCCCAGGGCGGCGCCCAGGGTCACCAGCAGAGCGGCGCTGCTCATTGCGTACGACCTGAGAAGAGCGCGCCGCGGGCGCCGGTGTAGGTGTCTCGGAGGTCGCCGCGCCACCGTCTGGTGGCACGACGACGCCCCTGGAGGGCCCCGTGCCGCCTGCGGGGGGCCCAATTCCATCTCTGGAGCTCGCGACGCATGGCTCGTCGCCTGGCGTACGAGCGGCGCCGCTCACCAGGCCTGGACCACCAGAGCGATGTGGATGTTCGCGGACAGCACCACGGGTTCTCTCCGCAACTGGCCCGCACCGATGCAGGCAGTCCAGTCCCAGACGAACAGATCACCGTGTTCGCCTTCTTCTTGGGAGCCATGGTGATGAAGAACTGTGCCACTGGCTGCAAAACCAGATGCTCACTACTGCGCCATTCCCCTACCTGGCGCGCCAAAGATGTTGGTGGGAAACGACACCTATGGGATCACTGGAATCCCTTCTACGGTCGCGGGGCGCTGGAGTGGTGAGGAGAGCAGGATCAGCAGTCAGTACAAGCACACGGATCGTTTACCCAGGTTCGGGCCGCAAAGATGCGTAATACCCTAGTCCTTCTTGGATGTGTATATCTGTGTTCTTGAGGAGCTCGAACTAGCTACAGGGAGCGTAACTTGTCCAAGAGTCCGAATCCTTCTCTTGGATGCCCTGGGTCTCCTTTTATAGGCCAAGGGATCGCCACAGTGGCACCAGGAGGTGGCATCGAGGTACTGTGGCTAAGCTTATCGCTAGCCATTACGGGACAAGACGCATTAAATGCGCCCCTGACGTGTCCCCTCTACTTTACTGCCGCTTCGCCTCGTCTTGACACGTGCCTGGGCCAGCGAGGCGGTGGTGCCATGTAGACAGGCAAGCAGCTGAGGTGGCACGATGGTGGAGCCTTCAGGAAGATATGCATGCCACCACGTAGGCACGTGCTGAGTTGGCGGAGGAGTCCTGCGTCGACACGCAGGTGCCTGCCCGGCTGGTGGGCTGGCAGCTGCATGGGATTGGTGGTAAAAAGCTTGTCGGGTGTGGGCCTGGCTGCGGCCTTGCAGACGCCCTTGGCAAGGGCCTTGCCGGGGCCCCGGCAAGGGTCTCGCCGTGACGTTGCGGTCGTCCCCGGCAAGGACCTGGCCGGGGGTCTTGTAGGCTTCCTCGGCAAGGATCTTGCCGAGGCTCATCGTCTTCTACTGTTCTGATTAAGAGTGTTGTTCTTGTCTTCACAAAGATCTGCATTCCATCATGGAGGTGCCTCCCGAGCCCTGGCCCAACGTAGTTGATGGTGTTGGTAACCGTGGGCTCAAGGGTGGCTCGCTCCGTTGGTGTTGGGGCGAGCTGCCCCGGCAAGGACCTTGCCGGGGCCGCTGAGGCTGCCCCGGCAACGGTCTTGCCGGGGAAGCCCGCTTCGTCCCTCTGCTCTTTGTGGTCTCGACCTTGGCGTTGTCTCGCTTGTCTTGTGCCTTGGATTCACCTCGGTTCACCTCCCCTGCCTTGCTAAGTGCGGCCGTGGCGCGTGGCTTCGACTGTCCGTGCACAAGTAAAGGGGTCAAAAAGGAGAGCCCCTACTTTTGTACACCGACAGTAATGAACTCATTCTTTATTTATATTGGTGTTAAACCTACTGTATTCTAACTTCTCCATGATTCATAAACTCCATTATTAGCCATAGATTCATCAAAATAAGCAAACAACACACGAAAAACAGAATATGTCAAAAACAGAACAGTCTGTAGTAATCAGATTTGTTCGAAAACTTTTGGAACTCCAAAAATCCTGAAAAACTAGGACAACCTGGAAATTTTGCGTACTGATCTACTGCAAATAGAATTGGTATTTTATCACGTTCTGGTGAGTTTAAACAATTATATTCATGAGCGCAAAGTTTCTGTCTTTTTCAGCAAGATCAAACAATTATCACCCAAGAAGATCCTATTGGTTCTACTTGGCACAAACACTAACTAAAACACACACAAAATCTAACCAGAGGCTAGATGAAAGATTTATTACTAAACAGAACCAAAAAGCAAGGAACAAAAATAAAATTGGGTTGCCTCCCAACAAGCGCTATCGTTTAACGCCCCTAGCTAGGCATTGATAATTTTAATGATGCTCACATCAAAGACAAGAATTAAAGCACAAAGAGAGCATCATAGAACACGTGATAAACACATCTAAGTCTAACATACTTCCTATGCATAGGCATTTTATAAGCAAACAAATTATCATAGCAAGCAAAAATTAGCGTGTAACACCCCGGATGTAACTTTCCATATTTGTAACTCCAATTCTTGCCATTTTCGGCTATGTGTTATGATATTCCCTCCGTGGTTGGGTTTTTTCTTTCGTTTTGCATTTTGTTCATGTCATGCATCTCATATCATGTCATCATGCGCATCTCTTTTGCATACGTGTTCGTCTCATGCATCCGAGCATTTTCCCCGTTGTCCGTTTTGCAATCCGACACTCCCACATGCACCGGCGAACCCCTCTTGCCTCTTTTCGTGACCGGGTGTTAAACGTTCTCAGAATGGACCGAGGTTTGTCAAGTGGCCTTGGTATACCACCGGTAGACCACCTGTCAAGTTTCGTTCCATTTGGAGGTCGTTTGATGCTCCAACGGTTAACCGGGTAACCGCAAAGTCCTTTTGTGTATTGCAGCAAAACCCCCCTCCAAACAGCCCAATAACCCCTCTAAGTCACCTCCATGCTCTTGGTCATTCGATCACGATCGTGTGGGCGAAAACCGGACTCCATTTGGAGTCTCCTAGCTCCCTCTACCTATAAATATGTGCATCTCCCCCGAATTCCGCGTCCAAACCCTAGCCACCGATCCCTCCGCGCGCCGGACACGTCCGCCCGGCGCCGGACGAAACGCACCGCCGCCCCGAGCCAGTGGCAAGGCACCATGTGGCAGCGGCGCCGCCCCACCGCCCGCGGCCCGGGGAGCCCGCGTCCGGCCCCCGCGGCCCGAGCCGCCGCCGCCCGCGCCCGCGTCGCCTCCTCCCGCGTCCCGCGCCGTCGCCCTCGTCCTCCCGCTCGTCCGCCGGCACCGCGCCCCGAGGCTGCCGTCGCCGACCTCGCCGTCGCTCCCGCCGACCGCCGCCGCCGCCTCGACCGCGGGCCCGCTCGCGCGTCCCTCCCGCCAGCGCCGCGCTCGCCCGCGCCCTGGGCCGCTGTCCTCGCCCGCCGGCGCCTCCTCTCCCCTCTCCGGCAAGAGCTCCGGCGAGCCGCCCGCCTCGGCTTCCGTGCGGATCCCGATCTAGACGAAGGTTGACTTTTCCCTCCCTCTCGAAATTCCTCCAAGTCCCGAAGTTTTCATATTCTGGAGCCATGGTCATTGCATCATAACTCTTTGCTTACTGCTCCGTTTCATGCGTGTAATATATCGAAATGTCGCCCCGAGATGCTATTCATTTTGTTCCATGCTCGTTTGAGTCCATATTGATGCCCAAATCTCTGGTGCAAGAGTGCTATATGATGTTTACTGTTGTTACTTATCAGAACTTGGTGATTTGTTATTTTTGTTGCAATTGATGTGTGCATCTTATGAGTATGAGCTCTACATGTGTTTTGATTTATGCCATGCCATCTTTACAGAGGTGTATGCCATGTATTTTTTTGATCTATGTGGTGACTAGAACAAGCATGCAAACTAGGCTTCGTGATGTTTCTGTTTTCAGGGACTTGGTATTTTCACTAAAGTCTGTTTCTGCTGTTATTTTGTTATGTTCAATAAGGATGTTTTGTAGATATAGTTGTGCTCTATCCATCCATGAATCTGTTTGCAATTATGGAGTTCCCTAGCATGACTCAAACTTGCTCTACTTTTGCTATAAAATATTTCTGGCAGAATGTTAACATGATATTCAATTTTGCCAAGGTTGTTGTAGTTGATCCATACATGCTATGAACTTGCTCTTGCCATGGTTAGCTTCATGAACATGCCATCTTGCTATAGGTATGCTTGTTTTGTCATGCGTTGCTTTGTGAGGAGTGTATCGAGCTCACAAAGATGCCTTCATAATAATGTTAATGCCATGCTCTGTTTTCTGCTAAGTCTGAAAGCTGTTAACGAAACTTGCTATGTTTACATGGGTGCCATCATATGTTCTGGTCCTTTTTGGCTCATGGTCAGTAAGGGACTTTTGTTATGTGTATTTAGTAGATTCAGGCCATTCCTTGTTTTGCTATGTTAAGTTCCTGTAGCATGTTGATTGCTTGCTCTGAACATTGCTACCTGATGCTGTTTCAGCCATGTCCAGTATTTTCTCCAAGTCTGTTAAGCTGATATCTTTTGCACTTTTGCCATGCTTGTTTGAACCTGTTATTGTGTGATCTAGCCGTAGCTCAGTGTTCATATTTTGTCAAGCATCTTCTGTAGATCACTGCCATGTGCTTTGTTGCTATGTTGGGGTGCTGTAGCATAGTTACTTGATGTATTTTAAGTGCTATCATGCTGTTAATCGCAGATTCGTGTCATTCTTGTTTTGCTTGCCATTTGCAAACCGTGCATCCGTTTCCGGTGATCTTTATATCGATTTCGACCGAAATCATCTCATCTTTCCAGTGGCATACTTGGTTTGCCAAGTACTGCCTTGTTTATCCTTTTTTTCCGGAGCACGCATACGCATCGCATATCATATCTCGCATATCATGCATGTATTGCATCATGTTGCTTGTGCATTTCCCGTGATTGATTGTGGTTCCATTGCTTGTGTTCTTGCTGTGGGTAGAGCCGGGAGATGATTTCGTGAACGAGCAACCTGTTGAGTACGCTTACGAGGATCAAGCTTTCGACAACTCTGAGAACCTTGCAGGCAAGATGACCATACCCTCGAAATCACTTCTATCTTTGCTTTGCTAGTTGTTCGTTCTATTGCTATGCTGCGCTACCTACCACTTTCTATATCATGCCTCCCATATTGCCATGTCAAGCCTCTAACCATCCTTTCCTAGCAAACCGTTGTTTGGCTAAGTTGCCGCTTTTGCTCAGCCCTTCTTATAGCGTTGCTAGTTGCAGGTGAAGTTGAAGTTGGTTCCATGTTGGAACATGGATATTTTTGGAATATCACAATATCTCTTATTTATTTAATGCATCTATTTATTGGTAAAGGGTGGAAGGCTCGGCCTTATGCCTGGTGTTTTGTTCCACTCTTGCCGCCCTAGTTTCCGTCATACCGGTATTATGTTCCTTGAGTTTGCGTTCCTTACGCGGTTGGGTGATTTATGGGACCCCCTTGACAGTTCGCCTTGAATAAAACTCCTCCGGCAAGGCCCAACCTTGGTTTTACCATTTGCCACCTAAGCCTTCTTCCCTCGGGTTTTCGCGAGCCCGAGGGTCATCTTTATTTAAACCCCCGGGCCAGTGTTCCTCTGAGTGCTGGTCCAAACTAGAGCCACTTGCAGCACCACCTCGGGGAAACTCGAGGGCTGGTTTTAGTTGTACGTAGTGTTCATCCGGTGTGCCCTGAGAACGAGATATGTGCAGCTCCTATCGGGATTTGTCGGCACATCAGGCGGCTTTGCTGGACTTGTTTTACCATTGTCGAAATGTCTTGTAAACCGGGATTCCGAGACTGATCGGGTCTTCCTGGGAGAAGGTTTATCCTTCGTTGACCGTGAGAGCTTATAATGGGCTAAGTTGGGGCACCTCTGCAGGGTATTATCTTTCAAAAGCCGTGCCCGCGGTTATGTGGCAGATGGGAATTTGTTAATGTCCGGTTGTAGAGAACTTGACACTTGACTTAATTAAAATACATCAACCGTGTGTGTAGCCGTGATGGTCTCTTCTCGGCGGAGTCCGGGAAGTGAACACGGTTTGAGTTATGCATGAACGTAAGTAGTTTTCAGGATCACTTCTTGATCAGTTCTAGCTTCGCGACCGTTGCGTTGCTTCTCTTCTCGCTCTCTTTTGCGTATGTTAGCCACCATATATGCTTAGTGCCTGCTGCAGCTCCACCTCATTACACCATCCTTTCCTATAAGCTTAAATAGTCTTGATCTCACGAGTGTGAGATTGCTGAGTCATCGTGACTCACAGATTCTACCAAAACAGTTGCAGGTGCCGATGATGCCAGTGCAGATGACGCAACCGAGCTCAAGTGGGAGTTCGACGAGGAACGTGGTCGTTACTATGTTTCTTTTCCGGATGATCAGTAGTGGAGCCCAGTTGGGACGATCGGGGATCTAGCATTTGGGGTTATCTTATTTTCATTTGGATTTGACCGTAGTCGGTCTATGTGTGGATTTTGGATGATGTATGAACTAATTATGTATTGTGTGAAGTGGCGATTGTAAGCCAACTCTCATTATCCCATTCTTGTTCATTACATGGGATTGTGTGAAGATGACCCTTCTTGCGACAATACCTACAATGCGGTTATGCCTCTAAGTCGTGCCTCGACACGTGGGAGATATAGCCGCATCGTGGGCGTTACATAGCGTATGCAAGGAAGAAGAAAGAGACGATAGCAATCTCAACATGACGAGAGGTAATTTAGTAAGATAAAAATTTCTACAACTATATTTTCCTCTCTCATAATAATTACATGTGGGATCATATTTAAATTCAACAAAATAGCTATCACATAACATATTCTCAACACGATCCACATGCATGTGAAGTTGACACTCTTCCAAAATAGTGGGATTATCATTAACTAAAGTCATGACCTCTCCAAACCCACTTTTATCAAAAATACCATAAGATTGAACATTCTCCAAATATGTGGGATCTAAAGTTGACACTCTTCCAAATCCACTTTCAATAATATTGCAAACACTATTATCAATCTCATATTCATCATGGGGCTTAAATAAATTTTCAAGATCATAAGAAGAATCACCCCAATCGTGATCATTGCAACAAGTAGTAGACATAGCAAAACTAGCATCCCCAAGCTTAGGGTTTTGCATATTATTAGCACAATTGACATCAAGAGAATTTATAATAACATCATTGCAATCATGCTTTTCATCGAAGGAACTATCAAATATGGGTGCAATAGCTACGATCTCATGTTTAACATAAGGAACTATAGCAAATTCATCTTCATAAATATTGGCACCATGGCCACAAGAATAGCAAGCATCATGTTCATCAAGGGATACTTCAATCAAATCATCGGAATCATAATTATCTATAGATTCATGCATATCATTATTTTCTTTAGAAGCAACGAGCATAATTTTCATAGCAATATTTAAGTATGTCAAAATTTTCAGATTCGTAGAGAGTAATATCATACTTTTCAATCAAAGAAGCAACTTCATAAGCACCCTTAAAAGCAACAAATTCTTCAATTTGTTCGATATCGTAGTAACTATAAACACCCTTTGCATAAGAAGATAAGATTTCATTATCATTAAACTCACATAGGTAGGGGAGGTGTTTTTTAAGGTTCTTAGAGCAACAAGTAAAATCATAAATTTCACAAAGATTCCAAGCATAACACAGCGATCTGTTCATTTGATCCCATAAGAGTCTCCCTTTTTCAGACAAATGGTGACGCACAAAATGAGCATGCTCATCTAAAGATTTCCCATCAACTAGGCTAGTTGGGGTTTTAGCACGAGCGCATAAGGATCGAAGATGATCCAAGTAGAACACTTTAAGTGGATCCATATCAATAGATTTTTAGCAAGCAAATATGCAAGCAAATAGAAGGCATGTGGAAACACAAACAAAGATACATACGGGAGGAAGGCGAACAGAAAAGGGCGAATAAAATGGCAAAGGTGAAGTGGGGGAGAGGAAAACGAGAGGCAAATGGCAAATAATGTAATGCGAGGGATAAGAGTTTGTGATCGGTACTTGGTATGTCTTGACTTGTGCGTAGATCTCCCCGGCAACGGTGCCAGAAATGGCTCATTGTCGGGAGATCAAATCTTGACTTGACTTGGTGCACACCTCCCCGGCAACGGCGCCAGAAATGCTTCTTGCTACCTCTTGAGCATGCGTTGGTTTTTCCCTTGAAGAGAAAAGGGTGATGCAGCAAAGTAGCGTAAGTATTTCCCTCAGTTTTTGAGAACCAAGGTATCAATCCAGTAGGAGGCCACACGCAAGTCCCTCGTACCTACACAAACAATTAAGAACCTTGCAACCAACGCGATAAAGGGGTTGTCAATCCCTTCACGGCCACTTGCAAAAGTGAGATCTGATAGAGATGATAAGATAATATTTTTGGTATTTTATGGTAAAGACTAAAAGTAAAGATTGCAAAGTAAAAATAGATTGCAAACTTATATGATGGAAAATAGACCCGGGGGCCATAGGTTTCACTAGTGGCTTCTCTCAAGATAGCATAAGTATTACGGTGGGTGAACAAATTACTGTCGAGCAATTGATAGAAAAGTGCATAATTATGAGAATATCTAGGCATGATCATGTATATAGGCATCACGTCCGCAATAAGTAGATCGACTCCTGCCTGCATCTACTACTATTACTCCACACATCGACCGCTATCCAGCATGCATCTAGAGTATTAAAGTTTATAAGAACAGAGTAACGCATTAGGCAAGATGACATGATGTAGAGGGATAAACTCAAGCAATATGATATAAACCTCATCTTTTTATCCTCGATGGCAACAATACAATACGTGTCATTTCCCCCACTGTCACTGGGATCGAGCACCGCATGATTGAACCCAAAGCTAAGCACTTCTCCCATTGCAAGAAAGATCAATCTAGTAGGCCAAACCAAATGACAATTCGAAGAGACTTGCAAAGATAACCAATCATACATAAAAGAATTCAGAGAAGATTCAAATATTGTTCGATAATCTTGATCATAAACCCACAATTCATCAGATCTCGATAAACACACCGCAAAAAGAGTTACATCGAATAGAACTCCAAGAAGATCGAGGAGAACTTTGTATTGAGATCCAAAGAGAGAGAAGAAGCCATCTAGCTAATAACTATGGACTCGAAGGTCTGTGGTAAACTACTCACACATCATCGGAGAGGCTATGGTGTTGATGTAGAAGCCCTCCGTGATCGATTCCCCCTCCGGCAGAGCGCCGGAAAAGGCCCCAAGATGGGATCTCACGGGTACAGAAGGTTGCGGCGGTGGAAATAGGTTTTCGTGGTGCTCCTGGATGGTTTCGGGGTACGTAGGTATATATAGGAGGAAGAAGTAGGTCGGTGGAGCCACGAGGGGCCTACGAGGGCGCGCCTAGGGGGTAGGCGCGCCCCCTGCCTCGTGGCCTCCTCGTTGGTTTCTTAACGTCCACTCCAAGTCCTCTGGCTCACGTTTGTTCCAAAAATCACGCTCCCGAAGGTTTCATTCCTTTTGGACTCCGTTTGATATTCCTTTTCTGTGAAACACTTAAAATAGGCAAAAAAAACAGCAATTTGCACTGGGCCTTGGGTTAATAGATTAGTCCCAAAAATAATATAAAAGTGTATAATAAAGCCCATTAAACATCCAAAACATAATATATATAATAGCATGGAGCAATCAAAAATTATAGATACGTTGGATACGTATCAAGCAACACAGCGTAAACAACACCTGCACACAAATAACAACTACTCGCAACCCCACGTGTAAAAGGGGTTCTCAATCCCTTTCGGGTAGCAGCGCCTCAAGATAGGCAAACGAACGTGAATAATTTTGTAGTAAATTGACAGATCGATCGCCAAATAAAATAAATAGAAATATGCAGCAAGGTATTTTTGTATTTTTATATTAATAGATCTGAAAATAAATGCAAGAGAAAATATATCGCAAAGGCAAATAATATGAGAAAGAGACCCGGGGGCCGTAGGTTTCACTAGTGGCTTCTCTCAAAAAAATTTAGCAAATGGTGGGTGAACAATTACTATTGGGCAATTGATAGAACTTCAAAAACTCATGACGATATCCAGGCAATGATCATTATATAGGCATCACGTCAAAGATTAGTAGACCGACTCCTGCCTGCATCTACTACTATTACTCCACACATCGACCGCTATCCAGCATGCATCTAGTGTATTAAGTTCATGGAGAAACAGAGTAATGCAATAAGAACGATGACATGATGTAGACAAGATCTATCTATGTAGAGATAGACCCCATCGTTTTATCTTAGTAGCAACGATACATACGTGTCGGTTGCCCTTCTATCACTGGGATCAAGCACCGTAAGATCGAACCCACTACAAAGCACCTCTTCCCATTGCAAGATAAATAGATCAAGTTGGCTAAACAAAACCCAAATGTCGGAGAAGAAATACAAGGCTATAAGCAATCATGCATAAAAGAGACCAAAGAAACTCAAATACTTTCATGGATATAAAAAGATAGATCTGATCATAAACTCAAAGTTCATCGATCCCAACAAACACACCGCAAAAGAATTACATCATATGGATCTCCAAGAGGCCATTGTATTGAGAATCCATCAAGAGAGAGATGAAGCCATCTAGCTACTAACTACGGACCCGAAGGTCTACAAAGAACTACTCACGCATCATCGGAGAGGCACCAATGGAGGTGGTGAACCCCATCCGAGATGGTGTCTAGATTGGGTCTGGTGGTTCTGGACTCTGCGGCCGCTGGATGAATATTTCGTTGACTCCCCTAGGGTTTCTGGAATATTAGGGTATTTATAAAGCAAAGAGGCGGTCTGGGGGGCACCCGAGGTGGGCACAATCCACCAGGGCGCGCCTGGGCCTCCTGGCGCGCCCCGGTGGGTTGTGCCCTCCTCGAGGCACCCCCCTAGGCGTAGCCAGGGCCCATTATGTTCCTTCTGGTCCAAAAAAATCTCCATAAAGTTTCGTTGCGTTTGGACTCCGTCTGATATTGATTTCCTGCGATGTAAAAAACATGCAGAAAACAACAACTGGCACTTGGCACTATGTCAATAGGTTAGTACTAAAACATGATATAAAATGATTATAAAACATCCAAGATTGATAATATAATAGCATGGAACAAAAAATTATAGATACGTTGGAGACGTATCAAGCAACACAGCGTAAACAACACCTGCACACAAATAACAACTACTCGCAACCCAACGTGTAAAAGGGGCTGTCAATCCCTTTCGGGTAGCAGCGCCTCAAGATAGGCAAATGAATGTGAATAATTTTGTAGTAAATTGATAGATCGAACGCCAAATAAAATAAATAGAAATATGCAGCAAGGTTTTTGGTATTTCTATGATAAAGATTGAAAGTAAAGATTGCAAATTAAAAATAGATCAGAAACTTATATGATGGAAAATAGACCCGGGGGCCATAGGTTTCACTAGTGGCTTCTCTCAAGATAGCATAAGTATTACGGTGGGTGAACAAATTACTGTCGAGCAATTGATAGAAAAGTGCATAATTATGAGAATATCTAGGCATGATCATGTATATAGGCATCACGTCCGCAATAAGTAGATCGACTCCTGCCTGCATCTACTACTATTACTCCACACATCGACCGCTATCCAGCATGCATCTAGAGTATTAAAGTTTATAAGAACAGAGTAACGCATTAGGCAAGATGACATGATGTAGAGGGATAAACTCAAGCAATATGATATAAACCTCATCTTTTTATCCTCGATGGCAACAATACAATACGTGTCATTTCCCCCACTGTCACTGGGATCGAGCACCGCATGATTGAACCCAAAGCTAAGCACTTCTCCCATTGCAAGAAAGATCAATCTAGTAGGCCAAACCAAATGACAATTCGAAGAGACTTGCAAAGATAACCAATCATACATAAAAGAATTCAGAGAAGATTCAAATATTGTTCGATAATCTTGATCATAAACCCACAATTCATCAGATCTCGATAAACACACCGCAAAAAGAGTTACATCGAATAGAACTCCAAGAAGATCGAGGAGAACTTTGTATTGAGATCCAAAGAGAGAGAAGAAGCCATCTAGCTAATAACTATGGACTCGAAGGTCTGTGGTAAACTACTCACACATCATCGGAGAGGCTATGGTGTTGATGTAGAAGCCCTCCGTGATCGATTCCCCCTCCGGCAGAGCGCCGGAAAAGGCCCCAAGATGGGATCTCACGGGTACAGAAGGTTGCGGCGGTGGAAATAGGTTTTCGTGGTGCTCCTGGATGGTTTCGGGGTACGTAGGTATATATAGGAGGAAGAAGTAGGTCGGTGGAGCCACGAGGGGCCTACGAGGGCGCGCCTAGGGGGTAGGCGCGCCCCCTGCCTCGTGGCCTCCTCGTTGGTTTCTTAACGTCCACTCCAAGTCCTCTGGCTCACGTTTGTTCCAAAAATCACGCTCCCGAAGGTTTCATTCCTTTTGGACTCCGTTTGATATTCCTTTTCTGTGAAACACTTAAAATAGGCAAAAAAAACAGCAATTTGCACTGGGCCTTGGGTTAATAGATTAGTCCCAAAAATAATATAAAAGTGTATAATAAAGCCCATTAAACATCCAAAACATAATATATATAATAGCATGGAGCAATCAAAAATTATAGATACGTTGGATACGTATCAAGCAACACAGCGTAAACAACACCTGCACACAAATAACAACTACTCGCAACCCCACGTGTAAAAGGGGTTCTCAATCCCTTTCGGGTAGCAGCGCCTCAAGATAGGCAAACGAACGTGAATAATTTTGTAGTAAATTGACAGATCGATCGCCAAATAAAATAAATAGAAATATGCAGCAAGGTATTTTTGTATTTTTATATTAATAGATCTGAAAATAAATGCAAGAGAAAATATATCGCAAAGGCAAATAATATGAGAAAGAGACCCGGGGGCCGTAGGTTTCACTAGTGGCTTCTCTCAAAAAAATTTAGCAAATGGTGGGTGAACAATTACTATTGGGCAATTGATAGAACTTCAAAAACTCATGACGATATCCAGGCAATGATCATTATATAGGCATCACGTCAAAGATTAGTAGACCGACTCCTGCCTGCATCTACTACTATTACTCCACACATCGACCGCTATCCAGCATGCATCTAGTGTATTAAGTTCATGGAGAAACAGAGTAATGCAATAAGAACGATGACATGATGTAGACAAGATCTATCTATGTAGAGATAGACCCCATCGTTTTATCTTAGTAGCAACGATACATACGTGTCGGTTGCCCTTCTATCACTGGGATCAAGCACCGTAAGATCGAACCCACTACAAAGCACCTCTTCCCATTGCAAGATAAATAGATCAAGTTGGCTAAACAAAACCCAAATGTCGGAGAAGAAATACAAGGCTATAAGCAATCATGCATAAAAGAGACCAAAGAAACTCAAATACTTTCATGGATATAAAAAGATAGATCTGATCATAAACTCAAAGTTCATCGATCCCAACAAACACACCGCAAAAGAATTACATCATATGGATCTCCAAGAGGCCATTGTATTGAGAATCCATCAAGAGAGAGATGAAGCCATCTAGCTACTAACTACGGACCCGAAGGTCTACAAAGAACTACTCACGCATCATCGGAGAGGCACCAATGGAGGTGGTGAACCCCATCCGAGATGGTGTCTAGATTGGGTCTGGTGGTTCTGGACTCTGCGGCCGCTGGATGAATATTTCGTTGACTCCCCTAGGGTTTCTGGAATATTAGGGTATTTATAAAGCAAAGAGGCGGTCTGGGGGGCACCCGAGGTGGGCACAATCCACCAGGGCGCGCCTGGGCCTCCTGGCGCGCCCCGGTGGGTTGTGCCCTCCTCGAGGCACCCCCCTAGGCGTAGCCAGGGCCCATTATGTTCCTTCTGGTCCAAAAAAATCTCCATAAAGTTTCGTTGCGTTTGGACTCCGTCTGATATTGATTTCCTGCGATGTAAAAAACATGCAGAAAACAACAACTGGCACTTGGCACTATGTCAATAGGTTAGTACTAAAACATGATATAAAATGATTATAAAACATCCAAGATTGATAATATAATAGCATGGAACAAAAAATTATAGATACGTTGGAGACGTATCAAGCAACACAGCGTAAACAACACCTGCACACAAATAACAACTACTCGCAACCCAACGTGTAAAAGGGGCTGTCAATCCCTTTCGGGTAGCAGCGCCTCAAGATAGGCAAATGAATGTGAATAATTTTGTAGTAAATTGATAGATCGAACGCCAAATAAAATAAATAGAAATATGCAGCAAGGTTTTTTGTATTTTTATATTAATAGATCTGAAAATAAATGCAAGAGAAAATATATCGCAAAGGCAAATAATATGAGAAAGAGACCCGGGGGCCGTAGGTTTCACTAGTGGCTTCTCTCAAAAAAATAGCAAAGGGTGGGTGAACAAATTACTATTGGGCAATTGATAGAACTTCAAAAACTCATGACGATATCCACGCAATGATCATTATATAGGCATCACGTCAAAGATTAGTAGACCGACTCTTGTGTGCATCTACTACTATTACTCCACACATCGACCGCTATCCAGCATGCATCTAGTGTATTAAGTTCATGGAGAAACAGAGTAATGCAATAAGAACGATGACATGATGTAGACAAGAACTATCTATGTAGAGATAGACCCCATCGTTTTATCTTAGTAGCAACGATACATATGTGTCGGTTGCCCTTCTATCACTGGGATCAAGCACCGTAAGATCGAACCCACTACAAAGCACCTCTTCCCATTGCAAGATAAATAGATCAAGTTGGCTAAACAAAACCCAAATGTCGGAGAAGAAATACAAGGCTATAAGCAATCATGCATAAAAGAGATCAAAGAAACTCAAATACTTTCATGGATATAAAAAGATAGATCTGATCATAAACTCAAAGTTCATCGATCCCAACAAACACACCGCAAAAGAATTACATCATATGGATCTCCAAGAGACCATTGTATTGAGAATCCATCAAGAGAGAGATGAAGCCATCTAGCTACTAACTACGGACCCGAAGGTCTACAAAGAACTACTCACGCATCATCGGAGAGGCACCAATGGAGGTGGTGAACCCCATTCGAGATGGTGTCTAGATTGGGTCTGGTGGTTCTGGACTCTGCGGCCGCTGGATGAATATTTCGTTGACTCCCCTAGGGTTTTTGGAATATTGGGGTATTTATAAAGCAAAGAGGCGGTCTGGGGGGCACCCGAGGTGGGCCCAATCCACCAGGGCGCGCCTGGGCCTCCTGGCGCGCCCCGGTGGGTTGTGCCCTCCTCGAGGCACCCCCCTAGGCGCAGCCAGGGCCCATTACGTTCCTTCTGGTCCAAAAAAATCTCCGTAAAGTTTCGTTGCGTTTGGACTCCGTCTTATATTGATTTCCTGCGATGTAAAAAACATGCAGAAAACAACAACTGGCACTTGGCACTATGTCAATAGGTTAGTACTAAAACATGATATAAAATGATTATAAAACATCCAAGATTGATAATATAACAGCATGGAACAAAAAATTATAGATACGTTGGAGACGTATCAAGCAACACAGCATAAACAACACCTGCACACAAATAACAACTACTCGCAACCCAACGTGTAAAAGGGGCTGTCAATCCCTTTCGGGTACCAGTGCCTCAAGATAGGCAAACGAATGTGAATAATTTTGTAGTAAATTGTTAGATCGAACGCCAAATAAAATAAATAGAAATATGCAGCAAGGTTTTTTGTATTTTTATATTAATAGATCTGAAAATAAATGCAAGAGAAAATATATCGCAAAGGCAAATAATATGAGAAAGAGACCCGGGGGCCGTAGGTTTCACTAGTGGCTTCTCTCAAAAAAAATAGCAAATTGTGGGTGAAGAAATAACTATTGGGCAATTGATAGAACTTCAAAAACTCATGACGATATCCACGCAATGATCATTATATAGGCATCACGTCAAAGATTAGTAGACCGACTCATGTGTGCATCTACTACTATTACTCCACACATCGACATCCAGCATGCATCTAGTGTATTAAGTTCATGGAGAAACAGAGTAATGCAATAAGAACGATGACATGATGTAGACAAGAATTATCTATGTAGAGATAGACCCCATCGTTTTATCTTAGTAGCAACGATACATACATGTCGGTTGCCCTTCTATCACTGGGATCAAGCACCGTAAGATCGAACCCACTACAAAGCACCTCTTCCCATTGCAAGATAAATAGATCAAGTTGGCTAAACAAAACCCAAATGTCGGAGAAGAAATACAAGGCTATAAGCAATCATGCATAAAAGAGATCAAAGAAACTCAAATACTTTCATGGATATAAAAAGATAGATCTGATCATAAACTCAAAGTTCATCGATCCCAACAAACACACCGCAAAAGAATTACATCATATGGATCTCCAAGAGACCATTGTATTGAGAATCCATCAAGAGAGAGATGAAGCCATCTAGCTACTAACTACGGACCCGAAGGTCTACAAAGAACTACTCACGCATCATCGGAGAGGCACCAATGGAGGTGGTGAACCCCATTCGAGATGGTGTCTAGATTGGGTCTGGTGGTTCTGGACTCTGCGGCCGCTGGATGAATATTTCGTTGACTCCCCTAGGGTTTCTGGAATATTGGGGTATTTATAAAGCAAAGAGGCGGTCTGGGGGCACCCGAGGTGGGCCCAATCCACCAGGGCGCGCCTGGGCCTCCTGGCGCGCCCCGGTGGGTTGTGCCCTCCTCGAGGCACCCCCTAGGCGCAGCCAGGGCCCATTACTTTCCTTCTGGTCCAAAAAAATCTCCGTAAAGTTTCGTTGCGTTTGGACTCCGTCTTATATTGATTTCCTGCGATGTAAAAAACATGCAGAAAACAACAACTGGCACTTGGCACTATGTCAATAGGTTAGTACTAAAACATGATATAAAATGATTATAAAACATCCAAGATTGATAATATAACAGCATGGAACAAAAAATTATAGATACGTTGGAGACGTATCAAGCAACACAGCGTAAACAACACCTGCACACAAATAACAACTACTCGCAACCCAACGTGTAAAAGGGGCTGTCAATCCCTTTCGGGTAGCAGCGCCTCAAGATAGGCAAACGAATGTGAATAATTTTGTAGTAAATTGATAGATCGAACGCCAAATAAAATAAATAGAAATATGCAGCAAGGTTTTTTGTATTTTTATATTAATAGATCTGAAAATAAATGCAAGAGAAAATATATCGCAAAGGCAAATAATATGAGAAAGAGACCCGGGGGCCGTAGGTTTCACTAGTGGCTTCTCTCAAAAAAATAGCAAATGGTGGGTGAACAAATTACTATTGGGCAATTGATAGAACTTCAAAAACTCATGACGATATCCACGCAATGATCATTATATAGGCATCACGTCAAAGATTAGTAGACCGACTCTTGTGTGGATCTACTACTATTACTCCACACATCGACCGCTATCCAGCATGCATCTAGTGTATTATGTTCATGGAGAAACAGAGTAATGCAATAAGAACGATGACATGATGTAGACAAGAATTATCTATGTAGAGATAGACCCCATCGTTTTATCTTAGTAGCAACGATACATACGTGTCGGTTGCCCTTCTATCACTGGGATCAAGAACCGTAAGATCGAACCCACTACAAAGCACCTCTTCCCATTGCAAGATAAATAGATCAAGTTGGCTAAACAAAACCCAAATGTCGGAGAAGAAATACAAGGCTATAAGCAATCATGCATAAAAGAGATCAAAGAAACTCAAATACTTTCATGGATATAAAAAGATAGATCTGATCATAAACTCAAAGTTCATCGATCCCAACAAACACACCGCAAAAGAATTACATCATATGGATCTCCAAGAGACCATTGTATTGAGAATCCATCAAGAGAGAGATGAAGCCATCTAGCTACTAACTACGGACCCGAAGGTCTACAAAGAACTACTCACGCATCATCGGAGAGGCACCAATGGAGGTGGTGAACCCCATTCGAGATGGTGTCTAGATTGGGTCTGGTGGTTCTGGACTCTGCGGCCGCTGGATGAATATTTCGTTGACTCCCCTAGGGTTTCTGGAATATTGGGGTATTTATAAAGCAAAGAGGCGGTCTGGGGGGCACCCGAGGTGGGCCCAATCCACCAGGGCGCGCCTGGGCCTCCTGGCGCGCCCCGGTGGGTTGTGCCCTCCTCGAGGCACCCCCCTAGGCGCAGCCAGGGCCCATTACGTTCCTTCTGGTCCAAAAAATCTCCGTAAAGTTTCGTTGCGTTTGGACTCCGTCTGATATTGATTTCCTGCGATGTAAAAAACATGCAGAAAACAACAACTGGCACTTGGCACTATGTCAATAGGTTAGTACTAAAACATGATATAAAATGATTATAAAACATCCAAGATTGATAATATAACAGCATGGAACAAAAAATTATAGATACGTTGGAGACGTATCAAGCAACACAGCGTAAACAACACCTGCACACAAATAACAACTACTCGCAACCCAACGTGTAAAAGGGGCTGTCAATCCCTTTCGGGTAGCAGCGCCTCAAGATAGGCAAACGAATGTGAATAATTTTGTAGTAAATTGATAGATCGAACGCCAAATAAAATAAATAGAAATATGCAGCAAGGTTTTTTGTATTTTTATATTAATAGATCTGAAAATAAATGCAAGAGAAAATATATCGCTAAGGCAAATAATATGAGAAAGAGACCCGGGGGCCGTAGGTTTCACTAGTGGCTTCTCTCAAAAAAATAGCAAATGGTGGGTGAACAAATTACTATTGGGCAATTGATAGAACTTCAAAAACTCATGACGATATCCACGCAATGATCATTATATAGGCATCACGTCAAAGATTAGTAGACCGACTCTTGTGTGGATCTACTACTATTACTCCACACATCGACCGCTATCCAGCATGCATCTAGTGTATTATGTTCATGGAGAAACAGAGTAATGCAATAAGAACGATGACATGATGTAGACAAGAATTATCTATGTAGAGATAGACCCCATCGTTTTATCTTAGTAGCAACGATACATACGTGTCGGTTGCCCTTCTATCACTGGGATCAAGCACCGTAAGATCGAACCCACTACAAAGCACCTCTTCCCATTGCAAGATAAATAGATCAAGTTGGCTAAACAAAACCCAAATGTCGGAGAAGAAATACAAGGCTATAAGCAATCATGCATAAAAGAGATCAAAGAAACTCAAATACTTTCATGGATATAAAAAGATAGATCTGATCATAAACTCAAAGTTCATCGATCCCAACAAACACACCGCAAAAGAATTACATCATATGGATCTCCAAGAGACCATTGTATTGAGAATCCATCAAGAGAGAGATGAAGCCATCTAGCTACTAACTACGGACCCGAAGGTCTACAAAGAACTACTCACGCATCATCGGAGAGGCACCAATGGAGGTGGTGAACCCCATTCGAGATGGTGTCTAGATTGGGTCTGGTGGTTCTGGACTCTGCGGCCGCTGGATGAATATTTCGTTGACTCCCCTAGGGTTTCTGGAATATTGGGGTATTTATAAAGCAAAGAGGCGGTCTGGGGGGCACCCGAGGTGGGCCCAATCCACCAGGGCGCGCCTGGGCCTCCTGGCGCGCCCCGGTGGGTTGTGCCCTCCTCGAGGCACCCCCCTAGGCGCAGCCAGGGCCCATTACGTTCCTTCTGGTCCAAAAAAATCTCCGTAAAGTTTCGTTGCGTTTGGACTCCGTCTGATATTGATTTCCTACGATGTAAAAAACATGCAGAAAACAACAACTGGCACTTGGCACTATGTCAATAGGTTAGTACTAAAACATGATATAAAATGACTATAAAATGATTATAAAACATCCAAGATTGATAATATAACAGCATGGAACAAAAAATTATAGATACGTTGGAGACGTATCAAGCAACACAACGTAAACAACACCTGCACACAAATAACAACTACTCGCAACCCAACGTGTAAAAGGGGCTGTCAATCCCTTTCGGGTACCAGTGCCTCAAGATAGGCAAACGAATGTGAATAATTTTGTAGTAAATTGTTAGATCGAACGCCAAATAAAATAAATAGAAATATGCAGCAAGGTTTTTTGTATTTTTATATTAATAGATCTGAAAATAAATGCAAGAGAAAATATATCGCAAAGGCAAATAATATGAGAAAGAGACCCGGGGGCCGTAGGTTTCACTAGTGGCTTCTCTCAAAAAAAATTAGCAAATTGTGGGTGAACAAATTACTATTGGGCAATTGATAGAACTTCAAAAACTCATGACGATATCCACGCAATGATCATTATATAGGCATCACGTCAAAGATTAGTAGACCGACTCCTGCGTGCATCTACTACTATTACTCCACACATCGACCGCTATCCAGCATGCATCTAGTGTATTAAGTTCATGGAGAAACAGAGTAATGCAATAAGAATGATGACATGATGTAGACAAGAACTATCTATGTAGAGATAGACCCCATCGTTTTATCTTAGTAGCAACGATACATACGTGTCGGTTGCCCTTCTATCACTGGGATCAAGCACCGTAAGATCGAACCCACTACAAAGCACCTCTTCCCATTGCAAGATAAATAGATCAAGTTGGCTAAACAAAACCCAAATGTCGGAGAGGAAATACAAGGCTATAAGCAATCATGCATAAAAGAGACCAAAGAAACTCAAATACTTTCATGGATATAAAAAGATAGATCTGATCATAAACTCAAAGTTCATCGATCCCAACAAACACACCGCAAAAGAATTAGATCATATGGATCTCCAAGAGACCATTGTATTGAGAATCCATCAAGAGAGAGATGAAGCCATCTAGCTACTAACTACGGACCCGAAGGTCTACAAAGAACTACTCACGCATCATCGGAGAGGCACCAATGGAGGTGGTGAACCCCATCCGAGATGGTGTCTAGATTGGGTCTGGTGGTTCTGGACTTTGCGGCCGCTGGATGAATATTTCGTCGACTCCCCTAGGGTTTCTGGAATATTGGGGTATTTATAAAGCAAAGAGGCGGTCTGGGGGGGCACCCGAGGTGGGCACAATCCACCAGGGCGCGCCTGGGCCTCCTGGCGCGCCCTGGTGGGTTGTGCCCTCCTCGAGGCACCCCCCCTAGGCGCAGCCAGGGCCCATTACGTTCCTTCTGGTCCAAAAAAATCTCCGTAAAGTTTCGTTGCGTTTGGACTCCGTCTGATATTGATTTCCTGTGATGTAAAAAACATGCAGAAAACAACAACTGGCACTTGGCACTATGTTAATAGGTTAGTACCAAAACATGATATAAAATGACTATAAAATGATTATAAAACATCCAAGATTGATAATATAACAGCATGAAACAAAAAATTATAGATACGTTGGAGACATATCAGCTCCTCTAACACACATCAATTGTTCCTAGCCGTGTGCGGCGCCCCCCTCCACCGTTTACTCCTCCGGTCATAGTGTCTTAGTGCTTAGGTGAAGCCCTACGTGGATCACTTCACCATTACCGTCACCACGCCGTCGTGCTGACGAAACTCTCCCTCGACACTTTGCTGGATCAAGAGTTCGAGGGACGTCATCGAGCTGAACGTGTGCAGAACTCGGAGGTGTCGTACGTTTGGTGCTTGATCGGTTGAATCGAGAAGACGTTCGACTACATCAACCGCGTTAAGCTAACGCTTCTGCTTTCGGTCTACGAGGGTACGTAGACACACTCTCCCCCTCTCGTTGCTATGCATCTCCTAGATAGATCTTTGCGTGATCGTAGGAAATTTTTTGAAATTGCATGCCACGTTCCCCAACAAAATGTTTGCGGTTCCTCTCGAAACTATTTTGAATATTAACGAAACTATTTCATAAATATTTTCTTATCACTCCTGTCCTATTAACATTCAAAAAATCATGATTACCTTAAGCTTGTGACCCTGTAGGTTCGGTAAAACATAGACATGAACAAAACCCCTTTCGTTCAATGACCGATAGCGGATCCGTGGACGTCCATATCGATCCCTATGAGTATACGAATGAAATTCGAGTGAACCTTTGGTTATCATGTGTTATTCCCTTTGCTTCGCGATACTTTACAAAATCTGAGGTGGGATATATCGCTATCCTCTTGAGTCATACACATGCTATACCTGTCTTCTTGTTACTGGTTTTGTTCTTCTTTCTCGTTGACATGTTCCAGCATCCCCGTGACATAGTCACATGTGTCTAGCCAGACAATGACGAATGACGTCACACCAAGAGGGCCCTAAGAATATCTCTCCGTCGTCAGAGGAGCAAATACCACTCTCGAGTTATCTAGTCCCTTGTCAAACTTTCCAATGAACCTATAAGTACAAATGACGTTTGAGCAACCCCAAAGTTCATCGTACGGTAAGAAGTGACTACGATACTCTCATGGTCTAAGGAACTAAAACACGTTAACACTCCATGTTATAACAATTGACTTCTGACGATATTATCTCAGAGTATAACAAACAAGTTTGGGTCGATTCAATATGATCGTTCTTCTAATGACGTACTCTCAATGTTGTTTTAGGACTATAGTTACACTAAGGATATCCTAAGATCCAGAAAACATGATCACCAACAAAACTTGAGCTAGTCTTAGAGGCGAGACTAAGAATCTTGTTTTTACCGCTTATCATTCCACACGTGCATATGAATTTTTCACTGAATTGCATATTCCAGGATCATAGCAGTTATATCATAGAATATAAACTCTCAATTATGAATATAACAATATAATAAACAATATTATTGCCTCTAGGGTATATATCCAACACAAAGTGAGTATGTAGAGCCATTGGCATACGATCTCATCACCACACAATGGAACAACTTTGGAAAATAGCAATGTTGCCACACCTACCGACCTCCATCACCACATTCATCCTTCTCCTTTTTCTGTGAAAAATTTGGGATGCTAGAAATGCACAAGTTTTCTGCGGTGTCAACCTTGATGCCAATGATGTAATCCTTAATATCATCGCCGATCTAATGCTTTGGTCCTATAGATCCAAGAACTTCGAAATCAACAGTCATGCCCCACCCCCTCCCCCCGGGGCTGTGGCGTTAAAAAAAACATAAATACCTTTGGACATGAATACTTTGAGTCTATCTAATCCATTTATCTCCAGAACCCGGTTAGCATTTCCATAAGACTACCCACAGTGGGAGTAACAAAGGTAGTAACATCACACATATCTAGGTTAAATAGATGATGTGGCATGCAATAAATGAAGAAAGAGATGAAAGTAGTAACATAGCTAGTTACTACTAGTATGAGTAACATCACACATATCAAGACAAGATGTGTCTATAGCCTAATAAATGAAGTGCTCCATATTACCACACATATGTTACCCCCCACTATAGAGGTAGTAACATAGTGGGTGTTTGGTTCCAGGGACTTTTTTGTGTTAGGACTAAAAAAGTCCCTAAAAGTCCCTAGCAAAACAAAAAGGGGGGGCTTTTTTAGGACTTTTTGCTAAAAGTCCTTAGAAGCACCTCCTTGAGAGTCTTTTTCAAAAAGTCCTAGGGACTAGAAAAAATCCTAGGACTAGAGAACCAAACACCACCATAGACTAGTAACATAGGCATGTTACTAGTCTATGTTACTACCCATTGTGGCTAGTCTAAGGAAATTCTAGCTAACCCTATCCTAAGCTTTCTCATTGTCCAGCTCAAGGATAATAGCCTCATATAACTGGATATATGTACCTCATGGGTGACTTCATGAGCAGTAATCACACTTTCTAGTATAAATCTCTCTTTTATAAAAGCAGCTTGGTTGAGGGAAATAAGCATATCTCCGAGAGGGGAAACTCTACTTGTCATGACCTTAGTGAAGATTTCAAAAGATCGATTGCTAAGGCTAATTTAGCCTAGCATCATTTTCTTTAAGGTTTAGAGCAACAATGGCAAAATTCAATCTAAAAACATCGAAAGAACCATTTTCAAAATCTCCAACAGGAGCCACTTTTTTTAGCTTCCAACAAGAGCCACTTTCCACTTTTAATCGGAAAAGGTTAAAATCTTGGTAGAAAAGGAAGGATAGGGGAAGTGTAATTTGTTCTGGCAGTATTTATGTTTTTTTTTCAACAGCGCTTTAATTTAACCTCTTCTTCGAGTATAGTAGTAGTTGGAAAAGAACAAATGCCTGGTCGCTTCGATCCCTGCGCAGAGTTTGATCGTTCAAGATCCCCGCATGGAGTTACTGTGGTGCGGCAACCGAAAGGTCCAGCGCCGATACGAATTCCCGGGTTAATTAAACCACGGCCATTTTATAAGCAGCGCGCAGATCGCCTCCAGGCCAAACCATAGCAGAAGCCAACACAAGCACATTGGCGTAGACATGTCGCGGCAGGGCGTGGACGAGGAGGAGGAGGACCAGAAGCCGGTGATCAAGCCCGGCGTGCACGTGACACTCAAGGTGCGGAACACCGACGGCCACACCGTCTACCGCACCATGCGGCGGACGGAGCAGCTGCAGAGCCTCATGGACTTCTACTACGCCAGCGTGCCGGCGGTCCAGCGCGGCACGGGGCGGTTCCTGTACGACGGCGGCCGGCTGCGCGGCTGGCAGACGCCGGCGGAGCTCCAGATGGAGGACGGCGACGAGGTGGACTTCTTCACCGAGCTGCTGGGAGGCGGCGGGACAAGCGCGCTCCCGAAAGCTGAGCGGGGCATGGCGGCGGATCTCCGTTTCGTCACGCTCAAGGTGGTCGATCAGGAGCAGCGCCTGGTCCGCCGCACCATCAGGATGACCGCCCAGCTCCAGATTGTCATGGATGCGTACTACGACGAGGCGGGGGACGTCGTCAGAGGCACCGGCTCCTTCTGGTTCGAAAACGTTCGGCTGCGCGGCGAGCGCACGCCGGCGTATTTCAAGCTGCAAGACGGGGACGCCATCGACTTTGAAACGCAGCTTGGCGGCGGGATCCCGTTCTAGGCAGTAGTGCTCATATCATATTTGCATTGCACTTCACCAAGTGATCGCCGAGCTCTTTAGGGAACGCAAAATAAAATATGATGCATTTCGATGTTCCCGGTTTCAGTTCATTTCAATGTCGTCGTAGTTCTATCTTCACTCCGTTTCTGGCTTCACAAACCACAGTGCTCATATGGTTTTCAGATGGTGGGTTGTAAAATACTTCCTCCGTTCCTAAATATAAGTCTTTTTAAAGATTCACTAGATGGACTACATACGGAGCAAAATGAATGAATCTAAACTTAAAATGCATCTATATACATCCGTATGTGGTTCATAATGAAATCTCTACAAAGACTTATATTTAGGAACGGAGGGAGTACTATGTATCCAACTAGTCATTTCGCTGCGTTTGAGGGTCCTTTTTTATTCGAAAGATCTTCATATAAGATTTAGTCATTTAGATGGATTAAAATCGTTATGAAATTATCCTATCTGGATTGCTTGGTTTGTATGACTGAATCATCATGCAAAAGAATTTCTAAGATTACTTTCCACTGTATTTTTTAGCTCTACATGTTCATTTTCAGGGCATGTACATATGCATTTTCAATACTTTATAAGATTTTTTTTGTGTGGATGCCAACCATTAGATCCTTGTACTCCCTTTTTTTATGACACGGCAATGCTACGTTTTTTCTATTTCCAGTTTGACTCCTAAACTTCCTACTGAAGGTAATGAAGTTGAGCCCTGCTTAGCTTCAGCTTTTATCGACGGATTCCGCTTCCGCGCAGCAGAATATGAACCAAAGGGCGAACCTAGCAAAATCTGATTCCAGAAATCCGCTGCCAAAATCTGAACCAAAAGCGGAAGCAGCTCAAGACGTGCTTTCCAAAATCTGATTCCACTGCGGGCCAAAATCTGAAAAAGTTGTATCAGCTGGTTTGACAAATGACCTACATCTTTTTTACATCAGATTTTCCATAGTTGTTTTTCCACAGCAGATTTTCACAGCTGCTTTTAGAAATCCACGGCCGAACCAAACAGGGCCTTAGGGTTACAGGGTTACGTCGAAAATTGACTCCCTTCGTCTGCTTCCAACTACATAGGGCGAGCGGCGGCTTGGAAGTAAAGCCCTGCTTAGAAAACCAGATCTTTTTGGGTTTGACCTGAGATCCTCAACTAAGCCCCTCCATAAGCTGAAAAGAACTGGACCTAAGTAAAAGCGATGAAAGGAGTGAACAATAATTTATTTTTTTGATAATGTAGATATTTATACTCCCTCCGTTCTAAATTACTTACAGAAATGAAGACGTACTTTTTAGTTTTAGATACATCATTTATGCGACAAGTAGTAATTTGGGACCGAGGAAGTAGTATCGAAAGACATGAGCGAAAAATAGAACAAACCACTGAGCCGTCGAACCACACAATACTCTGCATCGTTGTGCGGATGATCTGATGTTATGTCCAACTGATGTCAAAGTTTTGGTAGGCAAGAGTTCCTCCTCTTAAGCAAGCGCTGTTGCGACTTCATTGCTGTTCCCTGGAGCACCGATTTGATTTGGGCGTCATGTTTATGGTCACGCAAGCTTAGAGCCAACTTTCGTCTCGCCTTCCCTTAAAATAAAATAAAAAACTTTAGTCTCGCCACTCGCCTGATGTTAATGGATTTTCATCACTTCTCAAACAGATAAACATGGAGATGTCCCTAAAGGAAAGCATAGCACCTTGCTAGACAGCCAAAGCATATGTGAAAGCTCGGCACTACTCCACTCTCAAGGCCTTCCAAAAAATATGAAGCAAAAAAAAATCTGAAGAAGCCCTGCGTAATTTATTGTTCGGTGAAACTTCTTTTCTTCCTATGATCGTCCAGGACCCGCTGCCGCTGCATAGGAGAGACGGATAGCAGCCACTTGCTGAACTCGAGGTCGTTCATACCCACACAGGCCGCGATACGGCTGAACTCCTTCCGTTTCTGTTCCTCCACCGAGCGAAGTTTCGCCCTGTCCGCCGTGGGCTTTATTTGCTTCTTACTATGCAGGCCTTCCGAGGTGCCCTCGACGCGTTCTTCTGTCGCGTCGTCGTTTCTTTCGTTGTTGTCGTCGTCGTGCGTCCTAGAGTTAACAACGTCCTCGTTCCGGTGAGCATACACAACTCCTGTTTACAGGGAACAAACTCTGTCAGTAAGTGCTCGGTTTCATAAATCGGCTTAGCAGGCACGCAACATTTTGTTCGCAATAAGTTGACATACTAGCATCGTTCTGGAATGAATAATGAACATGCAACTATGGCAGAAAAACTAGAGCATATTCTCTACATCAAAAACTGAAGAGTGGAAATATTTAGGATCCAAACACAGCTCGTGAGGCTAATGAAGTGTAAAGCTCAACTCAAGAAAATGGATTTTGTAGTGCGACCTTGTAAAATAAAACATTCTGCAAATATTAAGTTTGTGTGTCGGGACATGGGATGAAATCTCTTTCTGATTATGTGAATGAAAGAGGCTGGGCACCAATACACACAACTCAAAATGACTAGAGCCGGTATTTGAAATGAAGAGTTGACATGGAAATTAAAATGTTCAATTGCTAATATCAAATTATTTTCCACACACCAGGAGTAACATGCTACTTAGTCATTTCTCCCTCTAAAGCTTTCATACATCATATTACAGCACAGCAATTAAAGCGGTTTAAATCAAGATACTGACAGGACTTACCATAATCAGCCAATGCCTGATTTTCATCACCTATTGCTGCCGTGGATGATTTCATTTGCCCTTGTGTACCAAATAAATCAGTGTCAACTATTTCTCTTATCCCTGTTTCTTCAGATGTTTTAGCTTTCTCATCCTCTCCGTGCATCTCAATAATCTCACTAGTAAAAAGCTTATCAGACAAGTCACGGAACAGATTACAGATCCCAAAGAGCTCACCCTGAAATTTCTTGTCATCCTGAAACAAACAAGTTAACCAAATTAACCAATGTTCAAAACTAGACAGAGCCCTGGTACATAGTGACTGATGTGGTGTTGTTAAAGAGATTACCAAAAAGCCAAAAACTGAAGTGTGCTTATAAGTGCAGCAAATTCTTATACTTACAACATCCAAACTAACAGCTCAAGTTGAAATTAAGCAAATAAACACCAATCTGTGCAATAATGTGAAGTTCACCTGTCTTGTTCCTTATATAATGCCATCTAACCATAAATACTAATGAAGTTATCCGTAGACTAGTAAAGATATAAACTTCTATGTAACAATGCCAATACAACCAGGTACTTTACATAGACTTGTGAATTCTTACATTACCCTGCATTAGGAAGGGAGGGAGGGACTCATTGTTGATTTGAGTAAATTCAAAATGTTGATATCAAACTAATGTTTAATTATCAAATGCTTTCAACCAACACATTCCTCAAGTGTAAAAAACATGTTTCTGAACATAATATGGCCTCACCCTTTAAGTAATAATTGAATATTCAGCCCAAAAGATAAAACACAGCCATGAAATGAGAAGCATGCAATTTTTTAAAAGAACCAAGTGCATCAGGTGATTAGGAGAAAATAAAAATTATAGTGGGATAGGAAAGGAACATTATTTTGGTTCTTATGTTTAAAACTTGATGTATTCTTCCAAATATTAGGATTCCAGTTCTTGATTACCATTTTCTAAGATAATGGGCCAAATAAACCTCGCCCCCATCACCTTTTGTGCTTAATTTGTCCACAACTGTAAATACCTCAAGTAAAGTACATCAGATTCTCCACCTAATCTTATTAAAGTTCTGAAGCAAATGTGGCATTACCTGCACACCATCAAAGTATCGCTTTTCTATTTTCCCTGAGACTGCAATGTTGGAAAGCTGTTGTTTATATATTTGTCGAGAATAAATGAGTTCTTCTAGGGATCCAGCTCCAAGTAGGCGAAATACTGTGACATGCCGTTTCTGTCCAAATCGGAACGATCTGTCCTGTGCTTGCAAGTCTTGTGCAGGATTCCAACTTGGATCAAAAATCACCACACGGTTAGCACTGACAAGGTTAACGCCTAAATTGCCTGCCCGGGTAGATATAAGAAAAACCTGCAAAAAAGTGTTTCGCACAATAAATTCACCGAGCTTTCTAAACAAAGAATAGACTGAAATACAAATACAAATCAACATAAATTTACCTGTTTGCTAGGGCTTTTGTTGAATTCGTCAACTAGCGATTGGCGTGCATTCATGGGTGTTGACCCGTCTAAGCGAGAAAAGCAGTAACCCTTCCTTATAAGAAACTTCTCTAGTATGTCGAGCATTCTATTTGTAAAGTTTATATGTGAAATAAAACAATTAGTCACACACAAATGATGTTCAAAGTGGCATATCTAAAGTACAAATATCTAAAAAAGAAAACTTTCCAGAAATAAACGCAACGCTAAAAAGTGCAAAGAAGATGACTACACAAATAAGTTACCATAATATAGGCTAGGGTTTGTTTGAACCTTTTTATAGTGCAAAATAGGCTCTGTTTCGGATCAGTGCAAGTTATATAAGGGTCGGGTGGTAAAAATTGACAAGTTACAAAAGTTTTAATTCGTCAACATCTTATCATCATCGCTTAAGTTACAATAAAGATTAATAAAATACTCCGCCTGGGATCATTTTGGCATAAATAGCAGCACTTTAACAAATGGGGCCATGGGGGTATTCTGGGCTACAACAAAGCATGCCTACTTAGTGGAAAAAATACAAATAATTATAAATGACTATCGATCGAAGAAAAGGGAAGAGATCTTACTTTAATAGAAGTATGATAGTTTCATGCATTCGTGATCCATCGTCAAATTATTGTTCAAAACCAAGAGTTCTTAGTTATGAAATACTCCCTCCATATCACAGATAAGTGATGTTTTGGACATCAAAACAGTTTTCGTGGTGTAACTTTGACCACTTATTTCTATTGTAATATATCTATGGAACCCAAGAAAATTATAAGACTCTAAAAATACTTTTTGAGACAAATCTTTATCTTCAAATTTCCAATCCAAATAATTAAAAATGATGTTCATAGTCAAAATTTTGGAAGTTTGACTGAAAGCATGTCCAAAACATCACTTATTATGATATGGAGGCAGTATGGCCTTTTTGCTTTCCTTGAAATATGACAAACTTGATTGGTTGTAAAGCCAATATAAAGATGTTTTTTGCTGTTGATATAACTAATTTGCTAATACAGTTGGCAAACATCTCTTGGTTCTAACTGAGGAAATAAATAACACTAATTTGTGCCATAAAACAGGGTAACTGCAAAACGGCGATTGGATCTAGATATATATACCTCACTGGGTAGCTAAGGTAAATGGAAATATATCAAGTCTTTTAGTGAGTAATCAATAGCACACAAACAAACAATACCTGACAGAATAGCTGAAAAGAAGAATCTTGTCACCCTGTAGGGTCCACAAAGACAGAAGTCTTTCCAGTGCACGCATCTTTCCACAGTGTTCTGAGTCACTGAGACCCATGAAATTCTCACTTTTAGCACTACCGCCAACTAATTCAATATCTGTATCAAAGACAGCAGCCGCAAGCTCAGCGTCTTTCTTCTGCTTCTCAATCTCATCCCTTGGATTGGGCTTTATCAATTCCAGATGGTTACTAATCTACATGAAGGGAAACTAAGTTACAAGAACTTCAAAATTGAAACTGTCGAAGGTATTACAAGAATAAAAAATAACCTGCTGAAGCTTGACAAGGCAAGGAAGAACAAGGCAGAAGGGGCATAGAGGACAGCCATCCAGATTCTCTCTGTGGAGATAGGACCAGATAATGCCACGTGGTTCAATTTTCTTGCAACACTCAACCTGAGTCAGAGGACTTCCACAGCTACAGGGGAGATCCTTATTTACAAGGATTTGTATGTCAGGCTGTTGCAGCATTCTTCTATAAACACGTTTTTGAACATCACTCATTCTGCAGAAAACAATATTATCTTCCTTCCCAAGCATGAGATGCCCAATAGTCTCCTCTTTTGTTCTTCTCAACAGGAATTTCTTTAGAACAGAGACAAGGTGCTTCTTGCGCTTATCAGCAACTTGAACAAATCTCTCAGGAGCGCTTAATCTCTGGCCATGTTTTAAGGGCTCGTCATAATATTCTCTAAAGTGTTCTCGGTCCCCCAAACAACCAGGTACAACCCAGTCAAACACATTAAATAATTCCATTATCTTGTTCTGCATTATGGTTCCTGTGAGACAAAAGCGTTTTTGTGTAGTAATTCCCAAGCAGGCTGTATATAACTTCGATTTTTCATTCTTGAGTCGGTGTGCCTCATCAACCACCACTAGTTCCCATGAGATGTCACATAAAACCTTGTCACGAGTCCTAAAAGTATCAAAACTGGTAATGAGCACCTCTAGTCCTTGACCTTCAATTTTTTCAAGAACTAAGTCACGATTTGGACCATGATAGACAGCAACAGAAAAATTTGCCCACTCAGAAAATTCATTTTCCCAATTCCGAATTACTGAAGTGGGACAGAGGATGAGTACAGGACTGGACTTCTTTCCTTTGTCTGTTGATTTCTCGCCCTGATTATTATCTTTTCCAATAACAGAGGATAAAAATGCTATTGTTTGAATAGTCTTTCCCAATCCCCTAAAATATAATAAGAGAAAGTATTAATAAATCTAAACGAATATATGTCAATGGGTCTGCCCATTGAATGTATGAAGTACAGAATTCACTCAACTACATTGATCGCATAAATGCCTAAGAAAATCATGTGTATGATAACCAATCTACAGTATAAGCTAAGCTGCATTTCTTTAACAGGTGTCCAAAAGGTTCCTGAATGATCCTAGCGCCAGAAACCCTTTTGAATGTTAGGGTTTCATTTAATGTTACTTTGATACTTTGAAATATATTGATACGTTGAACTCTGGAAATTAAGAACATGGATGATGAAAATCATAAGAAAGAGAATGATTAAAAGGAAGTCGGGCGTTACACATGACTCCACATCCATCATATTTTGTGCAAAGTCTACCTCATATCCAACCAGTTGCTAAACTGATATTATCTGCAGTTAATGAAAAGGACTTGACAATTCTCATTATATCCAGTTCCGAACCTAGTATTATCTACAGTTAAGGAAAATGAGATGGAAATTCCAATCTATTGTTTTGCTTCCATATACAATGTTTTAGATGTGAATATGTGATTGTGGATGCTGTACAGTTAATTTCAGTTCAGCCACAAAAATCTAAGAGCATTCTTATAATATAGTAACACAACAACTGTCAAGTCTTACATATCATCTCCAAGCACGCCGCCATGGTTGTTTCTATACAGATTGTATAAGAATCTCACACCATCCCTCTGATGCGCAAGTAGCCTGCAATTAATTGATGGGGGCACCTACAACCACACAAAATAAAATTACAGTAATACGAAACTAATGATAGTAACTAAAATATCTACCAGAAGAAAATATATTTCTGACAATGTGGATCACACAAATAATGGATGAACACTCGCAGTCTGTTTTATAAAAATTTAAGCAGGCAACAATGCATCGATTGGCAATAGCAAAAGATACAAAAGGCATATGTCGCGGGTAGAATCGAAGAGAAGCGAATCCGTATTAGAAGGTCCAGTGAGCATTCATCATGTAAAGACACACTACGCTACGAAACCTTGTCGGTGGTATAATTGGGTCAGCACATGGGAGTGCGCATGAGCAAACTTTCGGTTCCGCAAACTTGCAGCAAATATTAACACCTAAGCTTTAGTCTGGTTTGAACCTATAAATTTTTAGAGTTAAAAGCAGGAAACTACCTAGGTTTGCAGAAAACCACCAGCTTGCTAATTTTCTGCAAAAGTCACCGTGTTTCTAGTAACTTTTTTGCCATGTGAATCCCCATGAGGGAGGAGCCCCGAATTGAAAGGTGTAAGGATCAATCTTTGAAATGTTTAAAGCCTACTTAATAACCTAAACAATAGTAGGTTTCGGGGAATATTTAGGTTTTATTTTGCCATGTGAATCCCCATGAAGGAGGAGCCCCGCATTGTAACCAGAGGGAAATTGAGGGAGGAGAACACAATTACGATGGTACCTGGACGATGGGGTGCTCTCCGAGCGGCGAGAGGACAAGTGGCTCATAGGGCCCGCGGGGCTCAAAGGAAGCCGCTGGTGGCGGGGCCGGACGGCGTCGGGGGCGGGGGGCCACGTCCTCCTCCGACGAAGAAGTCGGTTGTTCGGCCGCATCCTCCGCTGTCTTCTGGCTCAAGGGTTTGGGAGGGGACGGTGGCGGCGCGGGCAGGGAGTAGGAGGCCTCGAGTCGGAGGAGCTGCTGCGAGAGGGAGGTCTTGGGCGGCCTCCGCGGTGGGCGAGGAGGCGAGGGCGATCGGGGTTGAGATTGGCTCTGCGCGGAGGAGGAAGAGCAGGGAAGGAGTGTTTCCTTGAGGCGGTTGAGCGACATGGCGACCGGCGGCGGCGGTGGTTTCCGGTGAGCGAAATTGGTCAATTGCCACTTCAAAACACCTTTTATATAACGTATAAATTTTATTTGAACTATAATTTGATAAAAAAAATAGGTTTACAAGGTAAATTCGCAAGGAGAATTTGAAACTTTGCACACCACACAAAGAAAACGAAAAATATAAAAGAACTCTACCATAGTAAAATGGGTTGAAAAAAACAAAAGGGAAACTTAACATTTATTGACGTGTGTCATATTCCTAACTCTCTAGAGTAGACTAGAGTAGAGTGCAAATTCGGTACGAAGATAATGACTTGATTAGGTAGATTTAAAAATTTAGATGGACAGCTTTACAGATGATAAGTGAAAATCCGTAGGCTCAGGAATTGGCCAGTACGCCTAGTAGAAGCATCATCGACCAAGGAGAAAACTTTTACGACATACAAGAAATCCATATAGGTTATATAGGAAAGGTAAACGTATATACTAGTTCGACTTCTACTTCTAGACATCGGATCCATCGACATGAATACAAGATTTTAGCGCATAACAAATAGACGTTGCAACACATAGAGATCTCGGCACTTTCCGTCGAGACCTAGTTGATCACATTGACTTCCGTCGAGACCTAGTTGGTCTCATTGGCGTTGGGTATATAAGAGCATCCTTTAATGTGTAGTATTTATTTGAATTATTTTGAAACAATTTAAAGTTTACAAAATAGAACTCCAGGGAGAATTTGAAACTCAATTACTTACGACACAGAGAAAACGCACAAAAAAATCTCTATCATAGAAAAATGAGTTGAGAAAGACAAGACAAAACATAAAATTTATTGGTGTGTGTTATGTTCCTAACTCTGTGGAGTATAGCAACAACAAATTTGAGATGTAGATAATGACTCAACTATGAAGATATGGGAATTTAGGTCTAATACAAGTTCTTCCTCATCTCAACTACCTCCATCTAACGCTTAAGTAGGCGTCGCTTCCTCTTGTAAATGGGTTAAAACCCTAACGTATGACTTACAAGGCCCATGGTACATATTAGGCCATAGTCAAGTGCGGGGGTAGACACTTCAATGGGACGCGTGACATTCTCCCTCCTTTTTGAAGACGGCTTGTCCTCACAGAGCACAAGCAAGGCTTGAGTCGTGGGCGTCCTCCCAAATGATGGTGCCTGTAAGCCTTTCAAGTGCACACGGACCAGAGTCATGGTTGTCGTGTCGTGGAACACCAAGCCCGATAAGTGATTGATGCCGGAGTAGGAATGAATGCGAAAACCGAAGAGATAAGCATTAGGGTGGCATTCACCCTTGTCAGGGTTTGCACATGGCGATTCAGTTGGGATAAGCGGACCCACCGGGTGGACTTGACTCGACTCGGGAAAAATATGCAATGGTGCCCACCTGTTGGAAAATATGCCCTAAGGGCAATCATGTGATGATGTTATTTTCTTGTGTATATATGACTTACTAGACCAACAGTGCGTGATACGTCTCCAACGTATCTATAATTTTTTATTGTTCCATGCTATTATATTATCTGTTTTGGATGTTTAATGGGCTTTAATATGCTCTTTTATATTATTTTTGGGACTAACCTATTAACCGGAGGCCCAGTGACAGTTGCTGTCTTTTTGCCTATTTCAGTGTTTCGCAGAAAAGGAATATCAAACGGAATCCAAACGGAACGAAACCTTCGACAGGATCTTTCTTGGAACAAACGCAATCCAGGAGACTTGGAGTGGAAGTCAGAGACGCAACGAGGCGGCCACGAGGCAGGAGGGCGCGCCCAGGGGGGTGGGCGCGCCCCCCACCCTCATGGGTCCCTCGTAGCTCCACCGACGTACTTCTTTCGCCTATATATACCCTTGTACCCTAAAAACATCAAGGAGAGCCACGAAACCACTTTTCCACCGCCGCAACCTTCTATACCCGTGAGATCCCATCTGGGGCCTTTTCCGGCGATCTGCCGAAGGGGGATTCGATCACGGAGGGCTTCTACATCAACGTCATAGCCTCTCCGATGATGTGTGAGTAGTTTACCACAGACCTTCGGGTCCATAGTTATTAGCTAGATGACTTCTTCTCTCTCTTTGGTTCGCAATACAAAGTTCTCCTCGATGTTCTTGGAGATCTATTCGATGTAATATTCTTTTGCGGTGTGTTTGCCGAGATCCGGTGGATTGTGGGTTTATGATCAAAATTATCTATGAACAATATTTGGTTCTTCTCTGAATTCTTATATGTATGATTTGATATATTTGCAAGTTTCTTCGAATTATCGGTTTAGTTTGGCCTACTAGATTGATCTTTCTTGGAATGGAGAAGTGCTTAGCTTTGGGTTCAATCTTGCGGTGTCCTTTCCAAGTGATAGTAGGGGCAGCAAGGAACGTATTGTATTGTTGCCATCAAGGATAAAAAGATGGGGTTTATATCATATTGCTTGAGTTTATCCCTCTACATCATGTCATCTTGCCTAATGCGTTACTCTGTTCTTATGAACTTAATACTCGAGATGCATGCTGGATAGCGGTCGATGTGTGGAGTAATAGTAGTAGATGCAGAATCGTTTCGGTCTACTTGACACGGACGTGATGCCTATATTCATGATCATGCCTAGATATTCTCATAACTATGCGCTTTTCTATCAATTGCTCGGCAGTAATTTGTTCACCCACCGTAATATATGCTATCATGAGAGAAGCCACTAGTGAAACCTATGGCCCCCGGGTTTACTTTACATCATATAAGTTTCCGATCTACAATTCTAGTTTACTATTTATTTTGCAATCTTTATTTTCCAATCTATACAACAAAAATACCAAAAATATTTATCTTATTATCTTTATCAGATCTCACTTTTGCAAGTGGCCGTGAAGGGATTGACAACCCCTTTATCGCGTTGGTTGCAAGGTTCTTGATTGTTTGTGCAGGTACTAGGTGACTTGCGAGTAGTCTCCTACTGGATTGATACCTTGGTTCTCAAAAACTGAGGGAAATACTTACGCTACTTTGTTGCATCACCCTTTCCTCTTCAAGGGAAAACCAACGCATGCTCAAGAGGTAGCAAGAAGGATTTCTGGCACCGTTGCCGGGGAGATCTACGCTCGAGTCAAGACATACCAAGTACCCATCACAAACTCTTATCCCTCGCATTATATTATTTGTCATTTGCCTCTCGTTTTCCTCCCCCCCCTTCACCTTTGTCGTTTTATTAGCCCTTTTTCGTTCGTCTCTTTTCGCTTGCTTCTTGTGTGCTTGTGTGTTGGATTGATTGTTTGTCACGATGGCTCAAGATAATACTAAATTATGTGACATTTCCAATACGAACAACAATGATTTTATTAGCACTCCGATTGCTCCTATTACCGATGCTGAATCTTGTGAAATTAATGCTGCTTTGTTGAATCTTGTCATGAAAAAACAATTTTTTTGGCCTTCCTAGTGAAGATGCCGCTACCCATCTAAACAACTTTGTTGATTTGTGCGATATGCAAAAGAAGAAAGATATGGATAATGATATTGTTAAATTGAAGCTATTTCCGTTTTCGCTTAGAGATCGTGCTAAAACTTGGTTCTCTTCTTTGCCTAAAAATAGTATTGATTCATGGAATAAGTGCAAAGATGCTTTTATCTCTAAGTATTTTACTCCCGCTAAGATCATCTCTCTTAGAAACGATATTATGAATTTTAAGCAACTTGATCATGAGCATGTTGCACAAGCTTGGGAGAGCATGAAATTAATGATACGTAATTGCCCTACACATGGTTTGAATCTATGGATGATTATACAAAAAAATTATGCCGGATTGAATTTTGCTTCTAGAAATCTTTTAGATTCGGCCGCGGGAGGAACTTTTATGGAAATCACTTTAGGAGAAGCTACTAAACTCCTAGATAATATTATGGTTAATTATTCTCAATGGCATACCGAAAGATCCACTACTAAAAAGGTTCATGCGATAGAAGAGATTAATGTTTTGAGTGGAAAGATGGATGAACTTATGAAATTGTTTGCTAATAAGAGTGTTTCTTCTAATCCTAATGATATGCCTTTGTCCACTTTGATTGAGAATAATAATGAATCTATGGATGTGAATTTTGTTGGTAGGAACAACTTTGGTAATAATGCGTATAGAGGAAACTTTAATTCTAGGCTGTTTCCTAGTAATTTCTCTAATAATTATGGTAATTCCTACAACAAATATTATGGAAATTTTAATAAGATGCCCTCTGATTTTGAGACTAGTGTTAAAGAATTTATGAATTCACAAAAAAATTTCAACGCTTTGCTTGAAGAACAATTGCCTAAGATTGATGAGTTGGCTAGGAACGTGGATAGAATTTCTCTTGATGTTGATTCTTTGAAACTTAGGTCTCTTCCACCTAATCATGATATCAATGAGTCTCTCAAAGCCATGATAATTTCCATTAATGAGTGCAAAGAAAGAACCGCTAGGATGCGTGCTAAAAAAGATTGCTTTGTGAAAGCGTGTTCTTCTAGTTTTCATGATAATAATGATGAAGATCTGAAAGTGATTGATGTGTCTCCTATTAAATCTTTGTTTTCCAATATGAATCTTGATAAAGATGGGACTGGAGATGAGTCAACTTTAGTTAAAAGGCGTCCCAATGATTCGGAGTTTTTAGATCTTGATGCTAAAATTAATACAAGTGGGATTGAAGAGGTCAAAACTTTACATAGCAATGAACCCACTATTTTGGATTTCAAGGAATTTAATTATGATAATTTCTCTTTGATAGATTGTATTTCCTTGTTGCAATCTGTGTTAAATTCTCCTCATGTGCATGATCAAAATAAGGCCTTTACTAAACATATCGTTGATGATTTAATGCAATCTTATGAAGAAAAGCTTGAATTAGAAGTTTCTATCCCTAGAAAACTTTATGATGAGTGGGAACCTACTATTAGAATTAAGATTAAAGATCATGAATGCTATGCTTTATGTGATTTGGGTGCTAGTGTTTCCACGAATCCCAAAACTTTGTGTGGTGTGTTAGGTTTCCGTGAATTTGATGATTGTTCTTTAAATTTGCACCTTGCGGATTCCACCATTAAGAAAACTATGGGAAGGATTAATGATGTTCTTATTGTTGCAAATAGGAATTATGTGCCCATAGATTTCATTGTTCTTGATATAGATTGCAATCCTACATGTCTTATTATTCTTGGTAGACCTTTCCTTAGAACGAATGGTGCAATAATTGATATAAAAGAAGGAAATATTATATTCCAATTTCCGTTAAGGAAAGGCATGGAACACTTTCCTAGAAAGAAAATTAAATTACCTTATGAATCTATTATGAATTGCACATCAAAGATGACAATACCTAGATCTATTCTTGTTTTTATGCCTAGCTAGGGGCGTTAAACGATATCACTTGTTGGGAGGCAACCCAATTTTATTTTTGTTCCTTTCTTTTTGTTCCTGTTTAGTAATAGATAATTCATCTAGCTTCTGGTTAGATGTGGTTTTATGTTTTAATTAGTGTTTGTGCCAAATAGAACTTTTGGGAGAACTTGGGTGAAGTCTTTGCAATCTTGCTGTAAAAAACAGAAACTTTTGCGCTCATGAGATTAGATGCCACTTTTTACTGGAGAGTGCTTTTAGGTTGATTATTTTTGCAGATGATTAATAGACAAATTCCTCACGTCCACCAATTTATTTCAGAATTTTTGGAGTTCCAGAAGTATTTATTTGATGCAGATTGCTACAAACTGTTCTGTTTTGACAGATTCTGTTTTTCGTGTGTTGTTTGCTTATTTTGATGAATCTATGGCTAGTATCGGGAGGGGGGTATGAACCATAGAGAAGTTGGAATATAGTAGGTTTAACAACAATATAAATAAAGAATGAGTTCATTACAGTACCTTAAGGTGGTGGTTTGTTTTCTTATACTAACGGAGCTCATGAGATTTTCTGTTTAAGTTTTGTGTTGTGAAGTTTTCTTTTTGGGTAAAGATTTGATGGATTTTGGAATAAGGAGTGGCAAGAGCCTAAGCTTGGGGATGCCCAAGGCACACCAAGGTAAAATTCAAGGACAACCAAAAGCCTAAGCTTGGGGATGCCCCGGAAGGCATCCCCTCTTTCGTCTTCGTCTATCGGTAACTTTACTTGAGGCTATATTTTTATTCACCACATGATATGTGTTTTGCTTGGAGCGTCTTGTATGATTTGAGTCTTTGCTTTTTAGTTTACCACAATCATCCTTGCTGTACACACCTTTTGGGAGAGACAAACATGAATCCGAATTTATTAGAATACTCTATGTGCTTTACTTATATCTTTTGAGCTAGATAAATTTGCTCTAGTGCTTCACTTATATCTTTTTAGAGCACGGTGGTGGTTTTATTTTATAGAAATTATTGATCTCTCATGCTTCACTTATATTATTTTGAGAGTCTTTTAGAATAGCATGGTAATTTGCTTTGGCTATAAAATTAGTCCTAATATGATAGGCATCCAAGATGGGTATAATAAAAACTTTCATATAGAGTGCATTAAATACTATGAGGGGTTTGATACTTGATAATTGTTTTGAGATATAAAGATGGTGATATTAGAGTCGTGCTAGTTGAGTAATTGTGAAATTGAGAAATACTTATGTTGAGGTTTGCAAGTCCCGTAGCATGCACGTATGGTAACCGTTGTGTGACAAATTTGAAGCTTGAGGTGTTCTTTGATTGCCTTACTTATGAGTGGCGATCGGGGACGAGCGATGGTCTTTTCCTACCAATCTATCCCCCTAGGAGCATGCGCGTAGTGCTTGGTTTTGATGACTTGTAGATTTTTGCAATAAGTATGTGAGTTCTTTATGACTAATGTTGAGTCCATGGATTATACGCACTCTCACCCTTCCATCATTGCTAGCCTCTTCGGTACCGTGCATTGCCCTTTCTCACCTCGAGAGTTGGTGCAAACTTCGCTGGTGCATCCAAACCCCGTGATATGATACGCTCTATCACACATAAGCCTCCTTATATCTTCCTCAAAACAGCCACCATAACTACCTATTATGGCATTTTCATAGCCATTCTGAGATATATTGTCATGCAACTTTCCACCGCTCCGTTTATTATGACACGCTTCATCATTGTCATATTGCCTTGCATGATCATGTAGTTGACATCGTATTTGTGGCAAAGCCACCGTTCATATTTTTTATTTACATGTCACTCTTGATTCATTGCACATCCCGATACACCGCAGGAGGCATCTACATAGAGTCATATATTGTTCTAAGTATCGAGTTGTAATTCTTGAGTTGTAAATAAATAAAAGTGTGATGATCATCATTATTAGAGCATTGTCCCATGTGAGGAAATAAAAAAATAAAAAAAGAGAAAGGCCAAATAAAAAAAAGAGAAGGCCCAAAAAAAGGAGAGAAAGGCCAAATAAAAAAAGAAAAGGCCCCAAAAAATGAGAGAAAAAGAGAGAAGGGGCAATGTTACTATCCTTTTTTTCATGCTTGTGCTTCAAGTAGAACCATGATCTTCATGATAGAGAGTCTCTTATTTTGTCACTTTCATATACTAGTGGGAATTTTCGTTATAGAACTTGGCTTGTATATTCCAACAATGGGCTTCCTCAAATGCCCTAGGTCTTCGTGAGCAAGTAAGTTGGATGCACACCCACTTAGTTTCTTTTGTTGAGCTTTCATTCATTTATAGCTCTAGTGCATCTGTTGCATGGAAATCCCTACTCCTCGCATTGACATCAATTGATGGGCATCTCCATAGCCCGTTGATTAGCCGTGTCGATGTGAGACTTTCTCCCTTTTTGTCTTCTCCACACAACCTCCATCATCATATTCTGCTCCACCTATAGTGCTATGTCCATGGCTCGCGCTCATATATTGCGTGAAAGTTTAAAAAGTTTGAGAATGCTAAAGTATGAAACAATTGCTTGGCTTGTCATCGGGGTTGTGCATGATTAGAGCATTTTGTGTGACAAAAATAAAGCATGGCCAAACTATATGATTTTGTAGGGATGAGCTTTCTTTGGCTATGTTATTTTGAGAAGACATAATTGCTTGGTTAGTATGCTTGAAGTATTATTATTTTTATGTCAATATTAAACTTTTGTCTTGAAACTTTTGGATCTAAACATTCATGCCACAATAAAGAAAATTACATTGAAAATTATGTTAGGTAGCATTCCACATCAAAAATTCTGTTTTTATCATTTACCTACTCGAGGACGAGCAGGAATTAAGCTTGGGGATGCTGATACGTCTCCAACGTACTATAATTTTTTATTGTTCCATGCTATTATATTATTTGTTTTGGATGTTTAGTGGGCTCTAATATACTCTTTTATATTATTTTTGGGACTAACCTATTAACCGGAGGCCCAGTGCCAGTTGCTGTTTTTTTTGCCTATTTTAGTGTTTCGCAGAAAAGAAATATCAAACGGAATCCAAACGGAACGAAACCTTCGCGAGGATATTTCTTGAAACAAACGCCATCCAGGAGATTTGGAGTGGAAGTCAGAGACGCAACGAGGCGGCCACGAGGCAGGAGGGCGCCCCCCACCCTCGTGGGCCCCTCGTAGCTCCACTGACGTACTTCTTTCGCCTATATATACCCTTGTACCCTAAAAACATCAAGGAGAGCCACGAAACCACTACTTTTCCACCGCCGCAACCTTCTATACCCGTGAGATCCCATTTGGGGCCTTTTCCGGCACCTTTTCATGCACCGATTGTTTGAATTTGAGTTATCTACATTAATGCCTAGAAAATGCACATAATCCCCTAAATATTATAAATGAACCCGGAAAAGTGCCAAATTTGAACACGGTGATTTGCAGGGTTTATGTTCACCGTAGAAGAAAACTCATGGACAAAGGACAAAGGAAATTTGGACTCCCCTTCAATCTCGGTGATTTACTATCGCACACGATTCATATCCGTCGCCTCTGTAAATCGTGTGTGTTCACCCACACATGCAAAAGGAAAAAAGAAAACCCTTGCCCACTTCTTCCCCACCCACTCGCCGCGGACTCCTCCGCAACTCTGCACCTCATCAACTTCTATCGCGACAGCCACCCTAAGCTCGACGGTTGTTGTCGGCGGGCGGAGGTCGCGCTCCAAACGGTACGGGATTTCGCCCCTACCGCTTTTCGCCGCCTATCTGCACCGACATTCTAGACTCTGGTCGATTGGGGTTTTTAGATCAAACTTAACAGTAGCGCCCTACTCTGAAAACGCGCTACTACTATTTTATTAGCAGTAGCTCAGTTTGCGGAAGGGCCCTACTATACCTAGCCTGTCGACAACGGTGTGGCAATTATAGTAGTAGCGCCCTTTGTGACCACACACTAATGCTAAGTAGCAGTACCGCCTCCTTTTAACCAACACTACTGATAAGCTTCTGTGTATAAGGTTTTCGTAGTAGTGCATGGTTATCCCGTGTATAGTTTATTGTTTGGCTTTGGAAAATTTTATGTTTCTCTTTTAGTAGTGTTGGAGACTAACTGAAAAGCCAGAACACATTGGTGTTAGTTGGTTACACGGGAGCTCCGTCCCTGATCCTTATGCGTGTTGGGCCGAAAAAAATATGCATCTACTCCCTTGCTTTTCTTCTTACTCTGCATATTAGATTTGTCTGAAATCAAACTCCTCAAAGTTTGACCAAGTTTATACAAAATATTATTAACATTCACAATACAAGAACGCCATCTTTAGGTCCATCATGAAATATAATTTCATATTATACTTATTAGGTATTGTAGATGTTGATATTTTCTAATATAAAGTTGTTATAACTTTGCAAAGTTTGACCTCAGACAAATCCAATACATGAAGTAAAACGATACAGAGGGAATATTACATGTGTATACATGGCCACAAGAAATGCCATGATTCAAGAGTAAAAAATGGCAGTTGACCTGGCATCCAAAATTTGGCAGCTGTAAGAGCACTCTAGCAGACTCCTTAAAACCGGTAAAACCCTTATAATTTTTAGATTTTTAAGAGTTTGGTCGTAAAAAGTGTCCAAAACAGAAACTGTAAAAGCGGCCCGACCCTTAAATATTCTAAAGGCCACCATAAACCCACACCTGAGACCAATATATTTGAAGGCTTGAAGGCCAAACTGAGGGTGACCCTTATATCGGTCAAACCTCATCGGGAAGGACGCACCGCCGCAATTTCATCGCATACCTCACCAGAATCGTCCGCTGCCCACTAGAATTGGCCACCGCCCGCTAGAATCGGGCACCGCCGGTTCGAATTGGAGCCGGAGAAGGGTGGGGCGAGGTGGCCGAGATGAGCGCGGATGTGGCCGGCCGCCGGCGAGGGCGTTCGAGGGATGAGGGGGAACGAGCAAGGGAGGCGGAGGAGGACGACAGGGAAGGAGAGGAATATTTGTTTTTACAGTGCCGTTTACAGGGTCTGTTCCGGGAGGTAAAGCCGACTCTTAAAACACGTTTTTTGCAACCCTTATAACGGTTCTAAGGGTCTGCGATATAAAGGGTCTGCTAGAGATGCTCTAGGGATCTTAAAAGATGAAAATAAAATTAAAAATAGTAGTATACGGCGCATGAAACCCTAAATTTTTTTATCTCAAAATATGGAAAAGTAGTATACGGGAGAGGCTGAAAAGATGGCGCATGAAATCCTAAAATTTTGGATCTCAAGACATAGAAATGAGGACTCTAAGGACTTTTCTGTAAAATCAGTAGAACACGTGTGGGGTAAAAAGTAAAAAAGGGCTGAAAAGATGGCGCGCGAAATCCTAAAATTTTGGATTCAAGACATAGAAATGAGAACTTTGAGGACTTTTCTGTAAATCAGTAGAACACGTGTGGGGTAAAAAGTAAAAACATAGTGACATCCTTATGTGTGCAGATCCTTGCTACGCTTTATAATTTTAGGTTATCGGGTGTCCCGGAAGGGACAGCTGTTGAAGCAGCGCGGTACTTATAAACAGGTCCTGCTCTATCTGGCTAGCCGATGTGGGACTAAATGAACGATCGTTTTGCTCCTGGGCAGTGCTCCTCGACGCCACCGTCGGGGCGGGGACGGGGTACTCGCAGGCGCGCTACTACACCTCGCTGGGGTTCTTCGTGCTGTCCGTGCCGGGGCTCTGGTTGCTCATCAAGCGCTCCGTCAAGTCCAAGGTCTCTCCCGGCCTCTCCTCCTCCGTACTTGCTTCCTCTATTTCTTAGTCCCACAGTCTGCCCTCCTTTCTATCGAACCAAATTAGTCAAATAAGTTAAATCTCGAAAGTTTATATTGTTGGAGACGCCTTCTCCAAATTGTAAAATATATAAGTGGATCAATTTTACAACGATGGATCTGTCCCTCTTTGAGGTAGTGACTTCATGCCGGCTTTGTGAACAATTGCTATTCTTGAATAGGATCTATTCGAATTAAACGTGCATACACAGACTTCTTAAAATTTGTTGAGAGGGTGCACTTTTAGGAACAATTACTCTCAACTTCTTCCAGGTTGAATTTGACTAAAAAGTAAGTGTCATGTTGTTCTAATGACCACCAGAAAATATTTTCCTTGCAATGCCAATTGTTGCAGGTTTTCATCCTTCCTGTTTCTATCTAAATTTATTCTTAAGGTAGTCAATGTTTTTCTAGGATGTATGCCCTGGCGTAGTGGTAAAGCTGCACGAGGTCACGGGTTCAAGTCCTGGAAACAGCCTCTTACAGAAATGTAGGGAAAGACTCACTTCGCAAGGTGAGAGACCCCTTTCCTTTCCATTTGTTGGGTTTCGCTTTGTGCCATCATTTGGTTGGTCGACAGGCACCGGAAGAAAGGAAGAACAGAGTACTTCTCTCCTATGATGTACTCATATGTATGAATTTTATCTCAAATGACCCGACATCCAGTGGACTGCATGAATTATTTCAGATGTTTTGGGGCAAATGAAAATTATAAGAAATTAAATTGACCCCATTAGTAATATCTATAATCTCTTCATTCTGGGTCTATCTTTCTACTGCACAAAAATATATTAATTATTTTGCATATATTGGTTAAAATTATGTCTGGTTTCATCCTTGGCTCAAAATGTTGGTGTGTAGTGCTAAAATTTGCTTGGGATAGATAGTTAAAGGGAAACTCTTCTGTTCACTCGACCGATCTTTCTGCGCGCATCCATCGCCTTTATGCTCATCGGATGTTTCTTTAATCAGATGGCTTGGAAGTATCCTTTTTCCACGGTCTAGCTTTGCAACTGGACCATTGTTGCAATTTTTGCCCCGCAACAACTAGCTTGTTGCAAGATCTGAATCCCCACGCGCCGGCGTGGACGGCCATGCTCTCATCCTTCATGGGCCCTCTCCTCTCTCCTCCTCCTTTCTCTCCTCCGTTGATGGGCCCGACCCGCTCTCATGATCCATCTGCTCGGTCGTTGGTTGCCTCTCCACGACCGCTCGGTGACCTCGTCCGAGCTGCCTCCCGCCGGATATGTGGTGCTCCGGCGAGATCGACGCTGCATTGCCTTGGCAGCCTCCGCCCCTCGGTTGTCCCCGACGTAGCTTACATCTGACGTTGCTGTTGGACGGCGTGTAGAGGGATCCGCAATTGATTTTTGTCTTCTGCAACAGCATGTTTTTTGCAAAAAGGCTCTTGTTGCAACAGGTTAAGAGGAAAAAATAGTTTAAAATTTTAATGCAACTGGCCTTTGTTGCGAATAATTTCGGCAACTAGACCTCTGTTGCAGAAAGTACTGCAGCAACACATTTGTTGCAAAGATGACGGATCACGTGGGTAGATCACACAGCCATCCGCAGCTTCATCCAATGGTCAGGGAGGCAGCTGATCTTTTAACTTTATCCGCCGGCGAACGATAAATGATAGAACTTGTTTCAGTATAGGGTATCTTGCTGGGAAACACACTCTGTAGACTGTACTGTATGTGCCTGTCAAACTGTTTATTGCTACTGCAACTGAAGCTAGCTCTGTATAGAAGGGCTTTGGGTTGTTTAAAGTTCCACTGAAAAGAATGTTTATTTCACTCCAGATCTTATTTACAGTATGTTGTGCCATCCTAAAATCTGCCTGCAAAATACATGGCCTTATAGTAGATTCGGTCAGGAAATTGGGGTGCTTTTGTTTGTGGTGCTCAAAATTTGACTGCAACTTTGTTTAGTTCCATTCTTAGCTACGGCATGTTGTGTGATGCTAAACCTGCCTGGAATAGATAGATGGCGCATAGATGGATGATGGAATTGTTTCAGTCCGGATATTTCGTTTGGAAAAAATTGTCATGTGGCAGGAAAATTCTTTGTATATGGTGTGAAACTATTTATTTATTAGTCCCTCCGTTCCAGAATGATGTGAAGATGTTTCACTAGTTTCCCGAATTGCCATCTAGGTTTACTGAAAAGAGCAAGTTTTAACCATTTCATGTGCTTCGTATCGCATTGCTCCGATTTTATGGACCGTAATTATCGGGCTAGGTTTACACTGGCTGGGAGTTGGGGCAGATTGCTGGTTATCACTTCAACACTTCGTGCAAGTGTGATTCTGATGATTTTTCTGGTCTTATTACGCAGGGCTCTGCGATGAGGCTTAACGGTTTGGAGCGAAACCTGATGCCAGGAATAGAAGACGCCTTGATGAAGGATTCGCCCAAGGCTTCCTCCTTGGAGGTGGAAAAACCTTCCCTTGGTGACAGCGAGGGGCCCACGCTTGCAGGGAAGAAAAGGAAGGATGTTCCTGGGCGCGAGAATGGCGGCGTGGCGAAGAGGGTGCTCAGGTCGGAGAGATGCTGAGCCTGAGGGTGAAGCCGCCGCCGTGGATGTTAGCGAGGGTGACAGTTTGGAGAAGGCTGACTGTGAGGCTACTGTGGGTGACAGTTTGGAGAAGACTGACTGTGAGGCAACTGCGGGTGACAGTCAGGAGAAGACCAACTGTGAGGCTGTTGCAGAGGAAGGCAGAAGCGGGGTGCAGGCAGTTGATGCTTGTAAAGATGATGAGCAAATGGATGATGCTCCAGTGAAAGTCAATAATGCTATAGAAGTGCCAGCTAAGTGTTCTGAAAATAATGTGGAAAGTGCCGGCATTGCTGAAGAGAACGGCTCGGATAACCAAAAAAGCAATTTTGAATCTGATGATAAGAAAGAGAAGGCATACGAGAAGATTTACTCTGCAACTCAGGAGGAGGAGAATGTGTCCTTCTACTTCAGCTCAGTCTTCCCAGCAAGTTAGTTTTTTCTCCAAACGATAGACTCAGCTGGTTTCACTTGTGCAGAACCATTCATTAAGAATCCCCTGGAAAGCAACAGGAGTAAATTAAAGGTGCAGAGCTACCAAATTAATCTGACAATGCTGCATCTTTCTTACCATCTTATTATTTACAGTCTGTGTACTCTTAAGATCCAAAGTAATCAACCAAAGTATCTCACTATCTCCTGTTATCACTGATTTCCACAATCCAATCAGATTATTTCTCTCTCAGCAAAATAGACAACGATATTATGTTGTCTGAAGATATTCTCAAAAGGAAATGGCATTTTCATCTTTAAGAGGGTTAAAGATGAACCTATACTGTGAATGGTCTGTGATGTATACGTATGTTCCAGAAGCGATCACCAATTTTAACTGATTTGTGAAGTTCACAGTTGTAAGAAACCAAACCATACTAAATGAAGCTACTGCCATTACCACTGCCAGAAAAATGCTAGTACTTCCATCAACGATAGGAGGATGCCTTAGAGAACAACAAAGCATTACATAGAACTAAGGCGCATATATGTGATATGTTTGTACTAAAGCCAAACTGTAGTTACGCTGAAATAGATTGTTTGACTGCTGCTATATGTTAATTTTATATACAAGCAGTGTGGTACGCTGAAATAGATATACACGGAAATATCCCAGAATGTAGAGTATTTGAATTCTAATAATTAGGTATTATACCCCAGAACTAAAATTTCAAAAAACAGTACCAAAATTTTGTTTGATTTGTGCATAAATCATGGTGCCCTGGCTCCATGGAGCAGCAATTCAGTGTCCAATATATACTGTATCAGTAGTGTTCTCCCTTACTGTTTCAAAACAACAAATTTAAGTTACAATGAAGATGTAGTTGTGAAATGAGCAGCAGGGAGAGTATCCAAGAATCAAATGGAGCATCTGAATTATCTGGGTGCTCACTGAAACAAATTGCGCAGACATGGAGGCCCCGAATAAATGTTTCAAGGCATTGCTCTTCATCGTAGTTGATCAACCGTTGAACAACATCCTCTACAGACAGAATCTCTCCAACAACCCGAGCATCCACAGGAGCCATCGTACTATCAGACATGCGTATGATTATCCCGCCATCAAAACCAAGATGAGAGAGCGTAAAGCCCTGCACCCACTCAAAAACAACTTCCTGTGCAGACTGATGTGCCCAAATCAATTCAAGCATGTGACAAAGGGTTGAGACCTTCACAGTATCCAACCACTGTACACTGAGAAAGAAGTATGGAGGATGATGGCTCAGGTATGATGGAGGCATAAGGCATGTCAGTGATATTGGAGCCAAGTGCTTGACACTGAATGTGAACTGGTTGTCTGGGTAATCATCAACACTCTGGAGTTCTGTGGGCACACTGATACCATCTGGAATTTCACGGTGCACATGGATCTGCAAAGAATTGAAAACGAGCAAGGAAAGAGCACCGCACATTTTGTCAGTATTTTGGTAACTGATGAGTACTGGAACTGGGAGTCTGGAACCAATTAAAACAACCATAAACTCCTCAAGAAAATAAATCATACAGCTGTGGCAAATATTGTAGTAATAGTTTACTTGAAAGGTAACCTCAACTTAACATCTAGTGAAGATTCTCATAGGAAAACTCAGGTCTTAGAAAGGATTCACATTGGAAATCTCAGTAGACTTATAGGATATTTCTATTTTTCTCACCAATAAAAGAAGTTCCTCCAAATGAATAAATCATACAGCAGTGCCACATAATGTAATAGTTTAGTGGCCTTTCAAGACCAATTGCAGTAACAGTAGTTTGATAGCTTAATTGGCAGGGCCGTAATAAAATAAGCTGATTTTTATGATTAAGTGTATGATGAGAGGAATACGGAATGGCATGAATGGATTTGGTACCTGGATGCAGTGCTGCTTATCCCTTTTGTTGTAGACAGTTAAGACGTAAACCATCTGCAGGAGAACAAATGAGCAAAGAAAATAATTAGAGTGCAATGGGCATTGTTGCAGATTGGTAATCAAAATCTCAAGCACGCGGGCCGGCACGGCACGGCCCGTATAGTAATCGTGCCCTGGCGAGCCGTGCCGGGCCAGGCACGATTACGATGGGCCGGGTCGTGCCGTGTCGGGCCGGCCCGTTTGGCCAGGTATGATCCACACCACGCCACGCACGACCACACACGTGAAATGCCACGAATGCGCTCGGCGGGGCAACAACGAAATTTCTGGCGGGGCCACTCGTCTTTGACCACAGAAGGATTGCACCGGGCACGCCTACAGCCAAGGCCGCTGACACGCACGACCCACGAACACCAGGCCCCACAGTTCAGCCAGATAAAATCAAAATCGTGAAGTGTATTTGTTTTTTTACTATTCATTGCTTCGAACCCGATTTTTATCTAACAGTCAGGAATCACTGGAGGCTAAATCGGACAGGTAGAATCGCATCAAGCTCGAGATCGGACATCATCACTAATATGTATCAATAAGTATGTGACTTGTTTGTGAGACATATATATTGTATAATATAATTTTTCTAATATTCCCTAGTTGATAAGATTATGCAGGGACATATGCTTTTGTTGGAAATATGAGCAATTTATCGTATGATTTTATTAACAGAAATACTAGATAAAACATGACTATTATAGCAGAGAAACAAATCATGCAATCTGACAATGAGAAGGTAAATAGCATCTGCAAATATGCACTGTAACCAAGCGTGTCTAAAGCAGACAATATATCAAATTGCATATATGAAGTAGAACCTAACATATGTAGGACAGACACTAGAACAAAGAACCGAGGCAGGATCTATAACAGAAAAAGCAAGAACACGTACGGGACAGCAGCAGCAGCACTAGACTTGGGGTAGACATCCTTGCCAGCCATGTCGTCGAAGAGGTTGTCGACGTCGGGGAAGAAGTCGTCGTTGGGGAAGTGGTCGTAGGTGTCCGGAGCGTCCGTGATGAACCGGTCAGTAGTCGCGCAGAGCGCTCCCCAAAAATCTTATCACCCTTCTCCCGTACAAGACTCAAAGGGGTGCGGTTTCGAAGGCCTACTGTCCCGACCTGCGGTGCACGCCGCAAGCTGGGATGGGGAAGATTGTGACAGTAGCTCAGTGCTCAAGAACTTGGTGGCTAGAGGAAGAGAGTCTTCTGGTGTGTATCTTTGGAGAGGAGCGACCTCCCTTTTATAGGCACGGGAGAAGAAGGCGAGAGGCTACGCCGAGAGCCGAAGGGTGCACCGTTCATATTCGGTATCCACTACAACAAAAACTTTCCAGCTCCCGAGTGACCTTTCGTATACCCGTAGTGCGTGGAAAAAATTTAGACATCGGCTCGGCTCATTCCCATAACCCGCGGCGCGTCGTGATGAGGCGTGGCATGGCGTGGCGAGGCGGACGAGGGAGGAGGAGCGCGCGTGAATGTCCCTCTTGTTCTCATGCTCATACATGTGGGGAAACACCCTCCTTTATAAGGAGGCCCAACTCCCACTAAACTAGCAACGTGGGACTAAACTTTAGTTCCACCTCTTGCCTTAAACGAATGGGTTGCGTGGGCCTCTAGGATTTATTAGGAATTTCTGAAACTGCTATTGGGCTTGTCCCAAAATAGACAAAATTCTAGCAATCCCCCATCAGATCCCAGAGGCACACAAAATTTGCCTTTGGTTCCAAAACACTGTTTTATATACCGGTACTGCAGTGGAGACTATTAAGTTGAACTTCCACCTAGAACTCTATGCTACACTAGTAAGAACTTGAACAGTGGACTGGGCCTTGAACTGCAAGTTTTCTGCGAATCTAGCTTCACATAAAGCCTTGACCGATACTTGGCTACCGTGGGTCTTCCCCGCGGGTGGAGCTTATGCGTCATACTCCGAGACCTTTCATGAGTTTACTAGAGAGTACCCTACTCTCATAGATTGTGACGTTTAACAATCAGACTCATATAGGTGTGTTCTTCAAAAGATGTTCTGCAGGACAACATCTCTGCTTCAATGAGCCACTTAGAACAAATTAAGATATAAATCAACCTGCCATGCAGATTAGGAGAGTATTGCATCTTCATCGAGTGGTATTATTAGTAGTAAGGATACTCTCCTCTCAGTTGACCAATAGCTTGTCTTTCACATCTAATTCATGGGATCTCCGATCACATAGACTAGGTTACCACTGTGAACAACTCACATTGTGGGTCTCATACCCATCTCCTTCGATGCATTATCTATCACATTACGTGATAGACCCTTAGTAAAAGGATCTGCCAGATTTTTAGACGTTCAGATATAATCCAATGCAATAACTCCAGAGTTTTTCATTTTTCTGACAGACTTTAACCTTCTCTGAACATGTCTTGATGACTTCATGTTATCCTTTGAGCTGCTCACTTTTGTGATCACAGTTTGATTGTCGCAGTTCATAAGGATACACGGTGCAGCTTTCTCAACAACCGGCGAGTCATTCAAGAGCCGACGAAGCCAATCTGCTTCGGCCGTAGCTGTATCTAGTGTCATGAGTTCTGCTTCCATTGTTGACCTCGTTAAGATGGTCTGCTTGCAAGACTTCCAAGAAATAGCGCCACCTCCATGAGTGAATACATATCCACTCGTGGCCTTTATCTCGTCGGCATCTGAGATCCAATTTGAGTCACTATACCCTTCCAGTACCTTTGGGTACCCAGTGTAGTGAATTCCATAACTCGCAGTGCCTTTTAAGTAACGCATAACTCTCTCTAGAGCTTTCCAATGCACATCTCCAGGTTTTGAGACAATCAGGCTCAGTTTGCTAACAACAAAAGAGACGTCAGATCTTGTGCCACTCGCTAAATACATAAGCGAGCCAATAATCTAATAATACTTCAATTGATCTCTAGCAATTCTTCGATTCTTTCGAAGCAGCATGCTAGCATCGTATGGTGTTGGAGAGGGCTTGCAGTCGCTGTAACCAAAGCGACTCAAGATCTTTTCTGAAGGAAATATGCCCTATAGGCAACAATAAAGTTGTCATTTTATATTTCCTTATTCATGATAAAGGTTTATTATTCATGCTAGAATTTTATTGATCAGAAACCTAAATACATGTGTTAAACAAACACCATGTCCCAAGTGAGCCTCTACTTGACTAGCTCGTTGATCAAAGATGGTTAAGGTTTCCTAACCATGGACATGAGTTGTCATTTGATAACGGGATCACATCATTAGGAGAATGATGTGATGGACAAGACCCATCCGTTATCTTACCATTATGATCGTTCAGTTTTATTGCTATTGCTTTCTTCATGTCAAATACATATTCCTTCGACTATGTGATTATGCAACTCCCAGATACCGGAGGAATGCCTTGTGTGCTATCAAACGTCAGAACGTGACTGGGTGATTATAAAGATGCTCTACAGGTATCTCCGAAGGTGTTTGTTGAGTTGGCCTAGATCGAGATTAGGATTTGTCACTCCGAGTATCAGAGAGGTATCTCTAGGCCCTCTCAGTAATACACATCATAAGCTTGCAAGCAAACGACTAAGGAGTTAGTCACGAGGTGATGTATTACGGGACGAGTAAAGAGACTTTCCGGTAACAAGATTGAACTAGGTATGAAGATACCGACGATCGAATCTCGGGCAAGTAACATACCGATGGACAAAGGGAATTACGTATGTTGTCATAACGGTTCGACCGATAAAGATCTTCGTAGAATATGTAGGAGCCAATATGGGCATCCAGGTTCCGCTGTTGGTTATTGGCCATAGAGGTGTCTCGGTCATGTCTACATAGTTCTAGAACCCGTAGGGTCCGCATGCTTAACGTTCGATGGTGATATAATATTATATGAGTTATGCGATTTGGTGACCGAATATTGTTCGGAGTCCCGGATGAGATCACTGACATGACGAGGAGTCTCAAAATGGTCGAGAGGTAAAGATTGATATATAGGACGATAGTACTCGGACACCGGAAGTGTTTCGGGGGGTACCGGGTACTTATCGGGTCACCGGAAGGGGTTCCGGGCACCCCCATCAATAGATATGGGCCTTATGAGCCAAGAGGGGAAACGCACCAGCCACAAGGAGCTGGTGCGCCCCCCATATGGGCCAGCCAAGGTGGAGAAGGAAAGGGGAAGGAGGAAAGGAAAGAAAGGGAATATGATTCCCCCTTCCCCCTCTTTCCTTCCCCCTCCGATAGATATGGCAGGGGGAGGCGCGCGGCTTGGGAGGAGCCCAAGTAGGATTCGGTCCTACTTGGGGCGCCTCCTGGCCTCTCCCCTCCCCCTCCCACCTATATATATATATAGGGGGGGGCGCCTAGCACACACCAGACAATTGTTTAGCCGTGTGCAGCGCCCCCCCTCCACCGTTTACACCCCGGTCATATTTTCGTAGTGCTTAGGCGAAGCACTACGAGGATCACTTCACCATCACTGTCACCACGCCGTCGTGCTGACGGAAATCATCTACTACCTCGACGTCTTGCTGGATCAAGAAGGCGAGGGATGTCACCGAGCTGAACGTTTGCAAAACGCGGAGGTGCCATGCGTTCGGTACTTGATCGGTTGAAGCGCGAAGAAGTTCGACTACATCAATTGCGTTGAGAAACGCTTTCGCTTACGGTCTATGAGGGTATGTAGACACACTCTCCCCCTCGTTGCTCTTGATCTCCATGGATAGATCATAGCGTGTGCGTAGAAATTTTTTGTTTTCCATGCAACGATTCCCAACAGTGGCATCATGAGCCAGGTCTATGCGTAGATGATATGCACGACTAGAACACAAAGAGTGGTGGGCGGTGATAGTCAAGCTGCTTACTACTAACGTCTTATTTTGATTCAACGGTATTGTGGGAAGAAGCGGCTCGGACCAACCTTACATGTCCACGCACATGAGACCGGTTCCACCGACTGACATGCAACTAGTTTTGCATAAAGGTAGCTGGCGGGTGTCTGTTTCTCCTACTTTAGTTGAATCGAATTTGACTGCGGCCGGTCCTTGAAGAAGGTTAAAACTGAAGGAAATATGCCCTAGAGGCAATAATAAAGTTATTATTTATTTCCTCATATCATGATAAATGTTTATTATTCATGCTAGAATTGTATTAACCGGAAACATAATACATGTGTGAATACATAGACAAATATAGTGTCACTGGTATGCCTCTACTTGACTAGCTCGTTGATGAAAGATGGTTGAGTTTCCTAGCCATAGACATGAGTTGTCATTTGATTAACGGGATCACATCATTAGGAGAATGATGTGATTAACTTGACCCATTCCATTAGCTTAGCACTTGATCGTTTAGTTTACTGCTATTGCTTTCTTCATGACTTATACATGTTCCTATGACTATGAGATTATGCAACTCCCGATTACCGGAGGAACACTTTGTGTGCTACCAAACGTCACAACGTAACTGGGTGATTATAAAGGTACTCTACAGGTGTCTCCGATGGTACTTGTTGAGTTAGCATAGATCGAGACTAGGATTTGTCACTCCGATTGTCGGAGAGGTATCTCTGGGCCCTCTCGATAATGCACATCACAATGAGCCTTGCAAGCAATGTAACTAATGAGTTAGTTATGGGATGATGCATTACGTAATGAGTAAAGAGACTTTCCGGTAACGAGATTGAACTAGGTATTGAGATACCGACGATCGAATCTCGGGCAAGTAACATACCGATGACAAAGGGAACAACGTATGTTGCTATGCAGTTTGACCGATAAAGATCTTCGTAGAATATGTAGGAGACAATATGAGCATCCAGGTTTCACTATTGGTTATTGACCGGAGACGTGTCTCGGTCATGTCTACATAGTTCTCGAACCCGTAGGGTCCGCACGCTTAAAGTTCGGTGACGATCGGTATTATGAGTTTTTGTGTTTTGATGTACCGAAGGTAGTTGGGAGTCCCGCATATGATCACGGACATGACGAGGAGTCTTGAGATGGTCGATACGTAAAGATCGATATATTGGACGACTATATTCGGACACCGGAAGTGTTTCGGATGGTTTCGGAGAAAACCGGAGTGCCGGAGGGTTACCGGAACCCCCCCGGGAGAAATAGTGGGCCTTATGGGCCTTAGTGGAGAGAGAGAGAGGGTTGGCCTAGGGCAGGCTGCGCGCTCCTCCCCCTCTGGTCCGAATTGGACTAGGAGAGGGGGGGCGACGCCCCCCTTTCCCTCTCCCTCTCCCCCTTCCTTTCCCCCTCCTAGTAGGAGTAGGAAAGAGGGGGGTCCTACTCCTACTAGGAGGAGGACTCCTCCTCCTGGCGCGCCCACAAGGGGCCGGCCGGCCTCCCCCTTCCTCCTTTATATACGGGGGCAGAGGGGCACCTCTAGATACACAAGTTGATCTGTTGATCTCTCCCAGCCGTGTGCGGTGCCCCCCTCCACCATAATCCACCTCGGTCATATCGTAGAGGTGCTTAGGCGAAGCCCTGCGTCGGTAGTAACATCATCACCATCATCACGCCGTCGTGCTGACGGAACTTTCCCGTGAAGTTCTGCTGGATCGAAGTTAGCGGGACGTCATCGAGCTGAACGTGTGCTGAGCCCGGAGGTGCCGTATGTTCGGTACTTGGATCGGTCGGATCGTGAAGACGTACGACTACATCAACCGCATTGTGCTAATGCTTCCGCTTTCGGTCTACGAGGGTACGTGGACAACACTCTCCCCTCTTGTTGCTATGCATCACCATGATCTTGCGTGTGCGTAGGAATTTTTTTGAAATTACTACGTTCCCCAACAGTGTCATCCGAGCCAGGTTTATGCGTAGATGTTATATGCACGAGTAGAACACAAGTGAGTTGTGGGCGATACAAGTCATACTGCTTACTAGCATGTCATACTTTGGTTCGGCGGTATTGTTGGATGAAGCGGCCCGGACCGACATTACGCGTACGCTTACGCGAGACTGGTTCTACCGACGTGCTTTGCACACATGTGGCTAGCGGGTGTCAGTTTCTCCAACTTTAGTTGAACCGAGTGTGACTACGCCCGGTCCTTGAGAAGGTTAAAACAACACTAACTTGATGAACTATCGTTGTGGTTTTGATGCGTAGGTAAGAACGGTTCTTGCTCAGCCCGTAGCAGCCACGTAAAACTTGCAACAACAAAGTAGAGGACGTCTAACTTGTTTTTGCAGGGCATGTTGTGATGTGATATGGTCAAGGCATGATGCTATATTTTATTGTATGAGATGATAATGTTTTGTAACCGAGTTATCGGCAACTGACAGGAGCCATATGGTTGTCGCTTTATTGTATGCAATGCAATCGCCCTGTAATTGCTTTACTTTATCACTAAGCGGTAGCGATAGTTGTAGAAGCAATAGTTGGCGAGACGATAACGATGCTACGATGGAGATCAAGGTGTCGCGCCGGTGACGATGGTGATCATGACGGTGCTTCGGAGATGGAGATCACAAGCACAAGATGATGATGGCCATATCATATCACTTATATTGATTGCATGTGATGTTTATCCTTTATGCATATTATTTTGCTTTGATTGACGGTAGCATTATAAGATGATCTCTCACTAAATTTCAAGGTAAAAGTGTTCTCCCTGAGTATGCACCGTTGCGAAAGTTCGTCGTGCCGAGACACCACGTGATGATCGGGTGTGATAAGCTCTACGTTCAAATACAATGGGTGTAAGACAGTTTTGCAGACGCAGAATACTCGGGTTAAACTTGACGAGCCTAGCATATGCAGATATGGCCTCGGGACACCGAGACCGAAAGGTCGAGCGTGAATCATATAGTAGATATGATCAACATAGTGATGTTCACCATTGAAAACTACTCCATCTCACGTGATGATCGGACATGGTTTAGTTGAGATGGATCACGTGATCACTTAGATGATTCGAGGGATGTCTATCTAAGTGGGAGTTCTAAAGTAATATGATTAATTGAACTTTAATTTATCATGAGCTTAGTACCTGATAGTATTTTGCTTGTCTATGTTGTTGTAGATAGATGGCCCGTGCTGTTGTTCCGTTGAATTTTAATGCGTTCCTTGAGAAAGCCAAGTTGAAAGATGATGGTAGCAATTACACGGACTGGGTCCGTAACTTGAGGATTATCCTCATTGCTGCACAGAAGAATTACGTCCTGGAAGCACCATTAGGTGTACCACCTGCGCCGACAACTGCAGACATTGTGAATGCCTGGCAGTCGTGTGTTGATGACTACTCGATAGTTCAGTGTGCCATGATTTACGGCTTAGAACCGGGGCTTCAACGATGTTTTGAACGTCATGGAGCATATGAGATGTTCCAGGAGTTGAAGCTAATATTTCAAGCAAATGCCCGGATTGAGAGATATGAAGTCTCCAATAAGTTCTATAGCTGCAAGATGGAGGAGAATAGTTCTGTCAGTGAACATATACTCAAAATGTCTGGGTACTGCAATCACTTGATTCAACCGGGAGTTAATCTTCCGGATGATAGTGTCATTGACAGAATTCTACAATCACTGCCACCAAGCTACAAAAGCTTCGTGATGAACTATAATATGCAAGGGATTGATAAGATGATTCCTGAGCTCTTCGCAATGCTAAAGGCTGCGGAGGTAGAAATCAAGAAGGAGCATCAAGTGTTGATGGTCAACAAGACCACCAGTTTCAAGAAAAAGTGCAAAGGGAAGAAGAAGGGGAACTTCAAGAAGAACAACAAACAAGTTGTTGCTCAAGAGAAGAAACCCAAGTCTGGACCTAAGCCTGAGACTGAGTGCTTCTACTGCAAGCAGACTGGTCACTAGAAGCGGAACTGCCCCAAGTATTTGGCGGATAAGAAGGATGGCAAGGTGAACAAAGGTATATGTGGTATACATGTTATTGATGTGTACCTTACTAATGCTCGCAGTAGCACCTGGGTATTTGATACTGGTTCTGTTGCTATTATTTGCAACTTGAAACAGGGACTATGGATTAACGGAAGATTGGCTAAGGACGAGGTGACGATGCGTGTGGGAAATGGTTCCAAAGTCGATGTGATCGCAGTCGGCACGCTACCTCTACATCTACCTTCGGGATTAGTTTTAGACCTGAATAATTGTTATTTGGTGCCAGCGTTAAGCATGAACATTATATCTGGATCTTGTTTGATGCGAGACGGTTATTCATTTAAATCAGAGAATAATGGTTGTTCTATTTATATGAGTAATATCTTTTATGGTCATGCACCCTTGAAGAGTGGTCTATTTTTATTAAATCTCGATAGTAGTGATACACATATTCATAATATTGAAGCCAAAAGATGCAGAGTTGATAATGATAGTGCAACTTATTTGTGGCACTGCCGTTTAGGTCATATTGGTGTAAAGCGCATGAAGAAACTCCATACTGATGGACTTTTGGAATCACTTGATTATGAATCACTTGGTACTTGCGAACCATGCCTCATGGGCAAGATGACTAAAATGCCGTTCTCTGGAACAATGGAGCAAGCAACAGATTTGTTGGAGATCATACATACTGATGTATGTGGTCCAATGAATATTGAGGCTCGCGGCGGGTATCGTCATTTTCTCACCTTCACAGATTATTTGAGCAGATATGGGTATATCTACTTAATGAAACATAAGTCTGAAACATTTGAAAAGTTCAAAGAATTTCAGAGTGAAGTGGAAAATCATCGTAACAAGAAAATAAAGTTTCTACGATCTGATCGTGGAGGAGAATATTTGAGTTACGAGTTTGGTCTTCATTTGAAACAATGTGGAATAGTTTCGCAACTGACGCCACCTGGAACAGCATAGCGTAATGGTGTGTCCGAACGTCGTAATCGTACTTTACTAGATATGGTGCGATCTATGATGTCTCTTACTGATTTACCGCTATCGTTTTGGGGTTATGCTCTAGAGACGGCTGCATTCACGTTAAATAGGGCACCATCTAAATCCGTTGAGACGACGCCTTATGAACTGTGGTTTGGCAAGAAACCAAAGTTGTCATTTCTTAAAGTTTGGGTCTGCGATGCTTATGTGAAAAAGCTTCAACCTGATAAGCTCGAACCCAAATCGGAGAAGTGTGTCTTCATAGGATACCCTAAGGAGACTATTGGGTACACCTTCTATCACGGATCTGAAGGCAAAACATTCGTTGCTAAGAATGGATCCTTTCTAGAGAAGGAGTTTCTCTCGAAAGAAGTGAGTGGGAGGAAAGTAGAACTTGATGAAGTAACTGTACCTGCTCCCTTATTGGAAAGTAGTTCATCACAGAAACCGGTTCCTGTGACACCTGCACCAATCAGTGAGGAAGCTAATGATATTGATCATGAAACTTCAGATCAAGTTACTACCGAACCTCATAGGTCAATCAGAGTAAGATCCGCACCAGAGTGGTATGGTAATCCTGTTCTGGAGGTCATGTTACTTAACCAAGGGGAACCTACGAACTATGAAGAAGCGATGGTGAGCCCAGATTCCGCAAAATGGCTTGAAGCCATGAAATCTGAGATGGGATTCATGTATGAGAACAAAGTGTGGACTTTGGTTGACTTGCCCGATGATCGGCAAGCCATAGAGAATAAATGGATATTCAAGAAGAAGACTGACGCTGATGGTAATGTTACTGTCTACAAAGCTCGACTTGTTGTGAAAGGTTTTCGACAAGTTCAAGGAGTTGACTACGATGAGACTTTCTCACCCGTAGCGATGCTTAAGTCTGTCCGAATCATGTTAGCAATTGCCGCATTTTATGATTATGAAATTTGGCAAATGGATGTCAAAACTGCATTCCTGAATGGATTTCTGGAAGAAGAGTTGTATATGATGCAACCGGAAGGTTTTGTCGATCCAAAGGGAGCAAACAAAGTGTGCAAGCTCCAGCGATCCATTTATGGACTGGTGCAAGCCTCTCGGAGTTGGAATAAACGTTTCGATAGTGTGATCAAAGCATATGGTTTTATACAGACTTTTGGAGAAGCCTGTATTTACAAGAAAGTGAGTGGGAGCTCTGTAGCATTTCTGATATTATATGTGGATGACATATTACTGATTGGAAATGATATAGAATTTTTGGATAGCATAAAAGTGATGCGGAGCATCCCTCGACCATCACCATGGACGTCACACCACCACCGCAAGCACCTCGTGGACCAATGACAAGAGCACGTGCACGCAACATCGAGAACGAGGTCACTTCTTTCCTCTTCGAGTTTCGTTCGGTTTCACATGAGAATGAGATTCTACCTCAAAGAGATATGCTATGCATTCGTAGGTACTTCCGAGATGATTGCGAGGAAGCACAGAGTGAAGCACCAAGTTCACCGGAGACCCAAGAGGAAGGAGAGGGAGAAGAGCGCGAAGCTACGGAGGCCTCGGACCCGTCCGGGTGCCGGGCCACCAACACCCTTGGGTGCCCGGCCACCAGCCGCCGGTTGTCCAAGGCCCAGGCCACCCCGGGTGCCCAGCCAGGAGGGCCCGGGTGCCCGGCCCTGCCCGCCTGGGTGCTGGTGCAGCCCACCCCGGGTGCCCGGGTCGCCACCCCCGGGTGCCGGGCCTCCTCCCGGCATGGCCCAGCCCCCCCACCGGGTGCCCGTGCCATCAACCCCCGGGTGCCCGGCCCAGCTCCAGCCGGTCTCGGCCTAGTCCGGGTGCCCGGCGCCTCGCGCCCCGGGTGCCCGGTCCTCCTTCGCTCGGCGCCTCTGGCCGGTCCGGGTGCCCGGACCCCTCCGAGAGTGTGTGTGTTTTCAGGGTCATTTTGGACCTTTGTATCCCCCTCTCCCTCTATTTCGTCCCTAGACTATAACTACATCCCACCTAGCTCATTTAAAGGGATAGCAAAGTATATGACATGATTTAGTGAGCTTTGCTCCTTGTATCTCCTCTTGTTAGAGAGAGACCACTCCATTGGAGTTCAAGACCTCCTATGGAGAAGATCCCCTAGTGGATTCAAGCCCCCCATCTAGGGAAAGATCCCCATCATAGGATCATCAAGACCTCTCTCCTCATAGGATTGGGATGAACTAGTACCTTGTATCTTTCCTTTGTTGTTCTTGAATCACTGTGAACTCTTGTATGTTCTTGGATCTAGCATATGTGTGATTGGATCTAGTCAATTTGAGTGTTTCCCCTCTCTTGTGTTCTTCGTGTTCTTGGGGATTTCCCCTCCAATTCGTGAAAGATCTCCATATAGGGTTCCACCCTACAACATCTTGGTATCATGAGCCATGGTTTCTCATGAAATTGGAGCCCCCCTTCTTGTTCTCTAGCCTAATTTTGTTGTGTTCTTACCCAAATTCAAAAATTCCCCACCAAAAATAGCCCCAATTTTTTTTTGATTTGTTGGTTTGATGAGGTTTTGTTGGATTTGATCCGTGGATTTGCTTGGTTTCAAGTGGATCTAGCCTTCCCCCATCCATCCCCACCTTTCCCTCCACGAAATCCACCAATTTCTTCCACTTTCCCACGAATTTCCGCCCAAATCCGACACCCCCGGGCACCCGGACCCCCTTGCCCACCCCCGCTGACCACCCCGGGTGCCCGCACCCCAAACCCCGGGCACCCGCACCCCCGGGCTGTTTGCCTCGGACCACCCCGGGTGCCCGCACCTTCCACCCCCGGGTACCCGCACCCCCCAGAATCAGCCGCGTGCACTTTACGTTTTCACTCATAACTTTCACTCCCGAACTCCGATTTGGGTGTTCTTTGGCTCGTTGAAAAGCTAGCGACGTGCCCGAGCTGCTCATCTTGGTTTTACCACCATTTGACTCCATCAAAATTCTGGCATTTTTGGCATCTTTGCCTAAGCCATCCACCATATCATCTGCAAAACCACCATAGCTTTCCGCAACCTAACCCATTTTGATCCATATAGCATTTGTGGTTGCTTGAGGGGTGACTTGATTCTCCTAAGGTGTTTCGGCTACTTAGGGACGGTCACTTCGTCATCACCCACCACCACCACTTCCGCATTGCTAACTCCGGAACCACTAACGCATTCCGCTACCACCATTTGACATTTGCCTTTGGAGATTTTGAGTTTGCGGTTTTTACCGTTTCCTAAGGTGTTTCGGCTACTTAGGGACGGGTCTACATCATCTTGGTATCTACATCAAGAACACCGCCACTCATCATCGCCACGAAGTCGTCATCGACATCGACCACTTCACCATTTTGACACCCTAACCGTAAGCAAGAACGGTAACCTCTATATCATCTTGGTATTGTGGTATCCCATCATTGTACATTCTTGCCATTACATTGTTAAGCCCTTAGCCCATTTTGCGTCACTTGCCTATTGAGGCTAGCCTTTGAGTATTGCCGGCAACGTCACTTGTGCACATTAGTGATCCGTACCTTCCATTGCATACATACCATATCATATCGGTATCATCATATCATCCCTTGTGCCACAAGATTGTTCCCGCATATACAAAATTGCTATCTTGGTTTGTGCATTTCGCATAGTGGCCATATCAAAAAAAAAGAAAAAAAAGAATAAGCTTTTAAGCAAAAAAGAGAGCAAAGAAGCTTGTAAGCAAGAGCCATAGCATCGCCACATTGCATACCATACTACCATATTGATCATCTTGGATCATCGTGTGCGAAACACCGGAACATCATACACATAGCATACTTGGGATAGAAAGCTCATACATTTTGCATCTTATAGGTTGTGCACAAGTGTCGTATCCGCCTGTTGAGCAATCGTGCTAGCGTCTCTCTAGAGTTGTGCAACACGAGCGTTTTCCGTGGATTCCACATTTTGTGCTCATTCCTTGGTTGCACGACCCCATCTATCTATCCGTGTGTGTGTTTCCGTGTGCCACATATTGCTATTGGTCTACTTGTTTCACTTGCGAATTTGTGAATCTTTTCCAACATTATTGACTCTTGCTAACATTTTGCATCAAATTTTTGTGCCACTATCCTCACCGAGCTCCACCATAAGCCTTACTTGTGTAGGTGTGAGAATTGACAAGATCCGGTACCAATTGTGCTATTTCCTTGTTACATTATTGAGTGACCATTGATCCATCTTCAACATTGGATAAGGTACATTGGTCTAGCTCTTTCCTTTCTTCCACTCACATTTGCTCGAGTCTTGTGATGGATAGGCAAGGCATTTCATCTCCGGTCTTCCACGACAACGACAACGCGAACAACTACATCACCAAAACGTCCATGTTCGGACTACAACGAGCAATGCAAGGCATTGAGCGACTCGCCATCGACATTCGCCAAAACAAAGCAAGGATAAGGGACTACCTCGGCACCAAGTTGGCCGAACAAAGGGATCAAGTACGAGACATGGTGGCCAACTACAAGTCTTCTTCCCCTTCATCATCTTCAAGGCGGCGACGCTCAAGTGGCCAATCTTCGGGGCGTCATCGAGCTCAAGCACTACAACACCATCAAGATGAAGATGCTCGCGATGCGTACACCTACAAGTCCCAAAAAGCTCTACATCAAGCTATGACCAGACATCATGAGCACAAGAGAAGATCGCGAGACAAGCACCACCAAGACGGAGCTACGACTACTACGACCACTTCGGCATCTTCGCCAAGTGTCATCAAGGCATCTTCGCCTTGGGACGTATGGCATCTTCGCCTACCTCCGACGAGTATGCCTACATCGGCCTTCCTCCACGGCGACGGTGATGAGATGATCGAGCATGGGATTTTCCCTTCGGTCATGGAGGAGAGCGATGATGTGCCATCTTCAGCCTTCATCCACGGCGACGACGACGAGATGGTTGAGCATGGGATTTTCCCTTCGACCATGGCGACGTATGATGACATGAGTGACTTGTGCCACCATATTGAGAGTGAGAGTGACTTCCCCACTAGCCCCATATATGACGAGTTGCCCCAATTCCCATGTGAGGAGAGCCGCTAACACCACCACTTGAGTGATTTGAGTGACTCCACCATATGTGAGATTGAGTGCACCTACCTTGAGGGAGTGAGTGAGCCACCACCACATAGAGAGAGTGAGGAAGTTGATAGGGCACGTGAGGCCATTTGCATTTCTAACAAATTGACTACCTCTATTGTGTCTTCTCATTTGGTGCTAGGTCCCATATATGATGATGCGCCGATCCGCGACGACTTCGTCCTTCCTATGGACAAGACGATGGCCATGGTGGAATATGATGCACCCCCCACATGGTTCCATCAAGATGAAGATGATGACCACCATTTGGTCTTTGCCACCTCACCTACACCACTTGAGTGGAATGAACAAGGTAACATAGGTGAAGGTGATGCTCTAGTCCCACTAGTGGACATTCTTGACATTGATTGCTTGCATGATGTTGATCCACCTATTACCATGATCCATGCTAGTGTGACTTCCCCATGCGATGATTTACCCATTTATGATGAGTTTGATGATTGCCATGTGGGGTCCATTAGTTGTGATGCCATGTTACATAGGATTTCTTGTGACAATTCTTTAGGTCACATCATGTTTGACAATCCGCTTGCCTTGTCATATGCTATGCATGAGATCAACAATATGTCATATTTGCAATCTCATCGTAGTGACTATGCATATGCCGTCAACATAAACCCAATTTGCACATATGGCATAGCTGACAAGCCCATGGTTATTGGCATTTGTTTTTCTTGCGATGATATTGCCATGCTTCCCTTACATGATTTGCGCAATTCATCTACTATGCCATGCCATGATCACATTGTTCCAAATATGCATTGTTTTGGATGTTGTCAATATTCTCCATATGATGTTTCCACTATTGCTCATGAGGAGACCCCCATAGTTTCCTCATACATGTTAGGAGATTTTGATTCATCCTATCCATTGCATGATCCCAATACTTGTGTGTACCATATGCTTCCCATGAATAAACATGCTAGTGATGTGCCATATACTTGCATTCTCAATTTGTGTCCCCATCGTGTCATACATACCAACTATTCTTTCATGATGGATGACATGTTTCTATATCACGCATCAAATTTCTTTGAGCGATGCTTATCTTGTGCTAACTCACACATGCACATACACATCATGGTGGATGATGTGTACATTTACCACGCGCACAATTTCTTTGGTTTGTGTCTCTTTTGTGTAGGTACCCATGAATACTTGTCAACCTCACAATCCCATGAGTTGACAAACCGAGCTCTAGAGAGCAATGATGACTTGGTATCCCATGGATTGAATTTCCCACCGCTCTCTTCGTGCAAAGACTTCGCGCATTTCTTCTACATGGCTCTCACATGGTTATGGGTTATCATCCATTACATATTATATGCCCATCTTGCCATGTTCACTTTGCATGATATGCTCATTCCTATGCCTTTGCCATGCATTTGTGACCCATGCTTTGCATTACACATGATGATTGATTCTACTACTTGTATGTGTATTTGCAAGCTTGGTGGAGATATTGCTTGTTATTGCCATGTTTGCTATGTGCCCCATGCCTATGATGATACAATGATCTTGGTTTGTGTTCGTACTTGCGATACGTCATGTGCATTGTCTATGCCTATTATTTGCTCACATGACATGATTGCCATGAGTTCCTCTAGTGTGTTGCATCTTCGCTCCACTAGTTTGCACGACTTGATTGCTATGCTTTCTCATGTTGCATCCACTTCTTGGATTACTTGCTACTATCACATGTTTGGTTGCAACAATGACATTACTTCACATATGCCTATGCCTACTATTTGTTCTCATGACTTGATTGCCTCGCACATGTTCCAAAATTGCTATATCATTTGTGTTGAGTGCCTCACTTTCTTCACCACACCATATTCACATTATGCTTGGATTGTCTTGCACTTGCCCCATGTGTTTAGGCATTTCATTTCTCTTGGTGTTGTGAATGATTCTTATGCCTACCATAGACCATTTGTCGAGCGCTTTGTGCATGTTTGCTATGATCTTGAGGTCGATGCTTGCTATCGTGTCAAACATATTTGCATCGCTACCTCACATTTCCATGCTTGTTTCCATGATGTCTTTGCTTGTGCTCCATTTATGTTCTTACATGCCATGTCACACTCCCTTGTCACACCATATCCTATGCTTGATGACGACACTTGTTTGTTGAACCACCTCTTGAATGCTTGGTTTTGCACTACCGCTAACCACATTTGTTTTTCCAAGTGTTTGTTGTCCTTGCTCCTTTTGAAGGAATCACAAGACGGTGCGACATTGGAGAGTGCCCATTTCGAGCTTGGAGATGATGAGTCCTTGGTGACGCACTCTCCTTCTCATGGTGATGACGATCACGATCCTTGGACGGATCTCTCCCAAGGGGGTGGGGGGGGGGGAGATGATGCGGAGCATCCCTCGACCGTCACCATGGACGTCACACCACCACCGCAAGAACCTCGTAGACCAATGACAAGAGCACGTGCACGCAACATCGAGAACGAGGTCACTTCTTTCCTCTTCGAGTTTCGTTCGGTTTCACATGAGAATGAGATTCTACCTCAAAGAGATATGCTATGCATGCGTAGGTACTTCCGAGATGATTGCGAGGAAGCACGGAGTGAAGCACCAAGTTCACCGGAGACCCAAGATGAAGGACAGGGAGAAGAGCGCGAAGCTACGGAGGCCTCGGACCCGTCTAGGTGCCCGGCCACCAACACCCCCGGGTGCCCGGCCACCAGCCGCCGGTTGGCCAAGGCCCAGGCCACCCCGGGTGCCCGGGTCCCCACCCCCGGGTTCCCGGCCTCCTCCCGGCACGGCCCAGCCCCCCCACCGGGTGCCCGGGCCATCAACCCCCGGGTGCTCGGCCCAGCTCCAGCCGGCCTCGGCCTAGTCCGGGTGCCCGGCCCCTCGCGCCCCGGGTGCCCGGTCCTCCTTCGCCCGGCGCCTCTGACCGGTCCGGGTGCCCGAACCCCTTTACCCCGGGTGCCCGGACCCCTCCGAGAGTGTGTGTGTTTTCAGGGTCATTTTGGACCTTTGTATCCCCCTCTCCCTCTATTTCGTCCCTAGACTATAAGTACCTCCCACCTAGCTCATTTAAAAGGATAGCAATGTATATGACATGATTTAGTGAGCTTTGCTCCTTGTATCTCCTCTTGTTAGAGAGAGACCACTCCATTGGAGTTCAAGACCTCCTATGGAGAAGATCCCCTAGTGGATTCAAGCCCCCCATCTAGGGAAAGATCCCCATCATAGGATCATCAAGACCTCTCTCCTCATAGGATTGGGATGAACTAGTACCTTGTATCTTTCCTTTGTTGTTCTTGAATCATTGTGAACTCTTGTATGTTCTTGGATCTAGCATATGTGTGATTGGATCTAGTCAATTTGAGTGTTTCCCCTCTCTTGTGTTCTTCGTGTTCTTGGGGATTTCCCCTCCAATTCGTGAAAGATCTTCATCTAGGGTTCCACCCTACAACAAAAATGATACTTGAATAAGAGTTTTTCAATGAAAGACCTCGGTGAAGCTACTTACATATTGGGCATCAAGATCTATAGAGATAGATCAAAACGCTTAATTGGACTTTCACAAAGCACATACCTTGACAAAGTTTTGAAAAAGTTCAAAATGGATCAAGCAAAGAAAGGGTTCTTGCCTGTGTTGCAAGGTGTGAAGTTGAGTTAGACTCAATGCCCGACCACTGTAGAAGATAGAGAGAAAATGAAAGATGTTCCCTATGCTTCAGCCATAGGCTCTATCATGTATGCAATGCTGTGTACCAGACCTGATGTGTGCCTTGCTATTAGTTTAACAGGGAGGTACCAAAGTAATCCAGGAGTGGATCACTGGACAGCGGTCAAGAACATCCTGAAATACCTGAAAAGGACTAAGGATATGTTTCTCGTTTATGGAGGTGACAAAGAGCTCGTCGTAAATGGTTACGTCGATGCAAGCTTTGACACTGATCCGTACGATTCTAAATCGCAAACCGGATATGTGTTTACATTGAACGGTGGAGCTGTCAGTTGGTGCAGTTCTAAACAAAGCGTCGTGGCGGGATCTACGTGTGAAGTGGAGTACATAGCTGCCTCGGAAGCAGCAAATGAAGGAGTCTCGATGAAGGAGTTCATATGCGATCTAGGTGTCATACCTGGTGCATCGGGACTAATGAAAAATCTTTTGTGACAATACTGGTGCAATTGCTTTGGCAAAGGAATCCAGATATCACAAGAGAACCAAGCACATCAAGAGACGCTTCAATTCCATCCGGGATCAAGTCCAGGTGGGAGACATAGAGATTTGCAAGATACATACAGATCTGAATGTTGCAGACCCGTTGACTAAGCCTCTTCCACGAGCAAAACATGATCAGCACCAAAACTCCATGGGTGTTATAATCATTACTGTGTAATCTAGATTATTGACTCTAATGCAAGTGGGAGACTAAAGGAAATATGCCCTAGAGGCAATAATAAAGTTATTATTTATTTCCTCATATCATGATAAATGTTTATAATTCATGCTAGAATTGTATTAACCGGAAACATAATACATGTGTGAATACATAGACAAACATAGTGTCACTAGTATGCCTCTACTTGACTAGCTCGTTGATCAAAGATGGTTGAGTTTCCTAGCCATAGACATGAGTTGTCATTTGATTAATGGGATCACATCATTAGGAGAATGATGTGATTGACTTGACCCATTCCTTTAGCTTAGCACTTGATCGTTTAGTTTACTGCTATTGCTTTCTTCATGACTTATACATGTTCCTATGACTATGAGATTATGCAACTCCCGATTACCGGAGGAACACTTTGTGTGCTACCAAACTTCACAACGTAACTGGGTGATTATAAAGGTACTCTACAGGTGTCTCCGATGGTACTTTTTGAGTTGGCATAGATCGAGACTAGGATTTGTCACTCCGATTGTCGGAGAGGTATCTCTGGGCCCTCTCGGTAATGCACATCACAATAGGCCTTGCAAGCAATGTAACTAATGAGTTAGTTACGGGATGATGCATTATGTAATGAGTAAAGAGACTTGCCGGTAACGAGATTGAACTAGGTATTGAGATACCGACGATCGAATCTCGGGCAAGTAACATACCGATGACAAAGGGAACAACGTATGTTGTTATGCGGTTTGACCTATAAAGATCTTCGTAGAATATGTAGGAGCCCATATGAGCATCCAGGTTCCACTATTGGTTATTGACCGGAGACGTGTCTCGGTCATGTCTACATAGTTCTCGAACCCGTAGAGTCCGCACACTTAAAGTTCGGTGACGATCGGTATTATGAGTTTTTGTATTTTGATGTACCGAAGGTAGTTCGGAGTCTCGGATATGATCGCGGACATGACGAGGAGTCTTGAGATGGTCGAGACGTAAAGATCGATATATTGGACGACTATATTCGGACATCGGAAGTGTTTCGGATGGTTTCGGAGAAAACCGGAGTGCGGGAGGGTTACCGGAACCCCCCGGGAGAAATAGTGGGCCTTATGGGCCTTAGTGGAGAGAGAGAGGGCTGGCCTAGGGCAGGCCGCGCGCCCCTCCCCCTCTGGTCCGAATTGGACTAGGAGAGGGGGGCGACGCCCCCCTTTCCCTCTCCCTCTCCCCCTTCCTTTCCCCCTCCTAGTAGGAGTAGGAAAGAGGACTCCTCCTCCTGGCGCGCCCACAAGTAGCCGGCCTCCCCCTTGCTCCTTTATATATGGGGGCAGGGGGCACCTCTAGACACACAAGTTGATCTGTTGATCTCTCCCAGCCGTGTGCGGTGCCCCCCTCCACCATAATCCACCTCGGTCATATCGTAGCGGTGCTTAGGCGAAGCCCTGCGTCGGTAGTAACATCATCACCGTCATCATGCCATCATGCTGACGGAACTCTCCCGTGAAGTTCTGCTGGATCGGAGTTAGCGGGACGTCGTCGAGCTGAACGTGTGCTGAACTCCAAGGTGCCGTACGTTCGGTACTTGGATCGGTCGGATCGTGAAGACGTACGACTACATCAACCGCGTTGTGCTAACGCTTCCGCTTTCGGTCTACGAGGGTACGTGGACAACGCTCTCCCCTCTCGTTGCTATGCATCACCATGATCTTGCGTGTGCGTAGGAATTTTTTTGAAATTACTACGTTCCCCAACAAAAACAACAAACTTGACGAAACACCGTTGTGGTTTTTGCCGTAGGTAAGAACGGTTCTTGCTAGAAACCCGTAGCAGCCATGTAAAACTTGCAACAACAAAGTAGAGGATGTCTAACTTGTTTTTGCAGGGTATGTTGTGATGTGATATGATCAAGACATGATGTGATATACGTTATTGTATGAGATGATCATGTTTTGTAAGATATCTAGCAACCGGCAGGAGCCTTATGGTTGTCTCTTTATTGTATGAAATGCATACGCCATGTAATTGCTTTACTTTATCACTATGAGTTAGCAATAGTTGTAGAAGCAATAGTTGGCGAGACAACCACGACGCAACAATGGAGATCAAGGTGTCGAGCTGGTGACGATGGAGATCACAACGATGCTTTGGAGATGGAGATCAAAAGCACGAGATGATGATGGCCATATTGTGTCACATATTTTGATTGCATTTGATGTTTATCTTTTATGCATCTTATTTTGCTTAGTATGGCGGTAGCATTATAAGATGATCCCTTAACTAAATTTCAAGGTAAAAGTGTTCTCCCTGAGTAAGCACCATTGCGGCAGTTCGTCATGTTGAGACACCACGCGATGATCGGGTGTGATGGACTCTACGTTCACATACAACGGGTGTAAGACAGTTTTACACATGCAGAATACTTGGGTTAAACTTGACGAGCCTAGCATGTACAGACATGGCCTCAGAAAACTGGAGATCAAAAGATTGAACGTGAATCATATATATAGTAGATATGATCAACATAGAGATATTCACCATTGATGACTACACCATCTCACGTGATGATCGGACATGGGTTAGTTGATTTGGATCACGTATCACTTAGATGACTTGAGGGATGTCTACTTAAGTGTGAGTTCTTAAGTAATTTGGTTAATTGAACTTAATTTATCATGAACTTAGTCCTGATAGTATTTGCATATCTATGTTGTAAATCAATGCCCCGTGCTACCGTTCCCCTGAGTTTTAATGCGTTCCTAGAGAAAGCTAAGTTGAAAGATGATGGTAGCAACTACACGGACTGGGTCCATAATTTGAGGATTATCCTCATTGCTGCACAGAAGAATTATGTCCTTGATACACCACTAGGTGAAAGGCCTGCTGCAACAGCAGATGCTGATGTTTTGAACGTCTAGCAAGCTCGATCTGATGACTACTGGATAGTTCAGTGTGCCATGCTTTACGACTTAGAACCGGGACTCCAAAGACGTTTTGAACGTCATGGAGCATATGAGATGTTCCGAGATTTGAAGTTAATATTTAAGCAAATGCCCGGGTTGAGAGATAGGAAGTCTCCAACAAGTTCTATAGCTGCAAGATGGAGGAGAACAGTTCTGTCAGTGAACACACACTCAAAATGTCTAGGTATTATAATCACTTGACTCAGCTAGGAATTGATCTTTCCAGTTGATTGTGTCATTGACAGAGTTCTTCAATCACTGCCACCAAGCTACAAATGCTTCCTGATGAACTGTAACATGCAAGGGATGGACAAGACAGTTCCCGAGCTCTTCGCAATGCTCAAAGCTGCAGAGGTAGAAATCAAGAAGGAGCATTGCTACTTCTTGAGCTTGCGTTGGTTTTTCCCTTGAAGAGGAAAGGGTGATGCAGCAAAGTAGGGATAAGTATTTCCCTCAGTTTGAGAACCAAGGTATCAATCCAGTAGGAGACAACGCACAAATCACTGAATACATGCACAAACAATCAAACAACTTGCACCCAACGCGATAAAGGGGTTGTCAATCCCTTCACTGTTACTTGCAGAAGTGAGATCTGATAGAGATAGATGAGAGTAACAGACGATAAAGTAAATATTTTTGGTTTATAGATCAGAAAGTAAAAGATTGCAAATTAGTAGATCGGAAACCTATATGATGGAAAATAGACCCCGGGGGCCATAGGTTTCAGTAGAGGCTTCTCTCAAGATAGAAAATAATACGGTGGGCGAACAAATTACTGCCGAGCAAATGATAGAAAAGTGCAAAGTTATGACGATATCTAAGGCAATGATCATGAATATAGGCATCACGTCCATGTCAAGTAGACCGAAATGATTCTGCATCTACTACTATTACTCCACACATCGACCGCTATCCAGCATGCATCTAGAGTATTAAGTTCATAAAGAACGGGATAACGCATTAAGTAAGGTGACATGATGTAGAGGAATTAACTCAAGCAATATGATGAAAACCCCATCTTTTTATCCTCGATGCCAACAATACAATATGTGCCTTGCTGCCCCTACTGTCACTGGGAAAGGACACCGATTGAACCCAAAGCTAAGCACTTCTCCCATTGCAAGAAAAACCAATCTAGCTGGCCAAACCAAACCGATAGTTCGAAGAGAATTACAAAGATATCATCATGCATAAATGAATTCAGAGAAGATTCAAATAATATTCATAGATAAGCTGATCATAAATCCACAATTCATCGGATCTCGGCAAACACACTGCAAAAAAGTATTACATCGAATAGATCTCAAAGAACATCGAGAAGAACATGGTATTGAGAATCAAAGAGAGAGAAGAAGCCATCTAGCTACTAGCTATGGACCCGTAGGTTTGTTGTAAACTACTCACGCTTCATCGGGAGGGCAATAGGGTTGATGCAGAAGCCCTCCATGATCGAATCCCCCTCTGGCAGGGTGCCGGAAAAGGTCCCTAGATGGGATCTCATGGCTACAGAAGGTTGCGGCGGTGGAAAAGTGTTTTCTTGGGATCCTCCGGTGGTTTGGGGATATATAGGCGAAAGAATTAGGTCAGGAGAGTCACGGGGGGGGGGGGGGCACAAGGGTGGGGGCGCGCCCTACCCCCTGAGTGCGCCCTCCGTCCTTGTGGCCACCTTTTGGCTCCTCCGACTTCATCTCCAAGTCTCCTGGTTGTCTTCTGGTCCAAGAAAAATCATCGCGAAGGTTTCATTCCATTTGGACTCCGTTTGGTATTCCTTTTCTGCGAAACTCAAAAACAAGGAAAAACAGAAACTGGCACTAGGCTCTAGGTTAATAAGTTAGTCCCAAAAATAATATAAAATAACATATTAATGCATATAAAACATCCAAAATAGATAATATAATAGCATGGAACAATAAAAAATTATAGATACGTTGGAGACGTATCAGGCATCAAGTGTTGATGGTTAACAAGACCACTAGTTTCAAGGAAAAGGGCAAGGGAAAGAAAGGGGAACTTCAAGAAGAATGGCAAGAAGGTTGCCACTCTTAGGAAGAAGCCCAAAGCTGGACCTAAGCCTGAAACTGAGTGCTTCTACTGCAAAGGGACTGGTCACTGGAAGCAGAACTGCCCCAAGTATTTGGCGGATAAGAAGGATGGCAAAGTGAACAAAGGTATATTTGATATACATGTTATCGATGTGTACCTTACTAATGCTCGTAGTAGCGCCTGGGTATTTGATACTGGTTCGGTTGCTCATATTTGTAACTCGAAACAGGAGCTACAGATTAAACGAAGATTGGCTAAGGACGAGGTGACGATGCGCGTTGGGAATAGTTCCAAGGTCGATGTTATCGCCGTCGGCACGTGATGTCTGCTAGAACTACGTCGGTATTTCCCCAATGAGGAAGGGATGATGCAATACATCAATGGTAGGTATTTCCCTCACTGATGACAAGGTTATCGAACCAGTAGGAGAACCACGCAACACCACGTAAACATCTCCTGCACACAAAGAACAAATACTTGCAACCCGACGTAAGAGCCTCATGGGTAAAAAGATAGATAAAATTGTAGTAGCTTGGATAAATAGATCTCGCGGGAACGCGAGATAAAATAAATAAACAAAAATTGCAGCAAGGTATTTTTGGGGTTTTGGAAATATAGATCTAAAAATAAAAGCAAATAAAAATAGATTGCGAAGGCAAATATAATAAGGAAGAGACCCGGGGGCCGTAGATTTCACTAGTGGCTTCTCTCAAGAAAAAATAGCAAACGGTGGGTAAACGAATTACTGTTGGGCAATTGATAAAACTTCAAATAATCATGACGATATCCAGGCAATGATCATTATATAGGCATCACATCCAAGATTAGTAGACCGACTCCTGCCTGCATCTACTACTATTACTCCACACATCAACCGCTATCCAACATGCATCCAATGTATTAAGTTCATGGGAAAATAGAGTAATGCAATAAGAACGATGGCATGATGTAGACAAGATCTACTTATGTAGAAATAGACCCCATCTTGTTATTCTTAATAGCAACGATACATACGTGTCGGTTCCCCATCTATCACTGGGATCAAGCACCATAAGATCGAACCCATCACAAAGCACCTCTTCCCATTGCAAGATAAATATATCAAGTTGGCCAAACAAAACCCAAATATTGGAGAAGAAATATGAGGCTATAAGCAATCATGCATATAAGAGATCAAATAAGACTCAAATAACTTTCATGGATAAAAACATAGATCTGATCATAAACTCAAAGTTCATTGGATCCCAACAAACACACCGCAAAAAGTGTTACATCGTATGGATCTCCAAGAGATCATTATATTGAGAATCAAAAGAGAGAGAGGAAGCCATCTAGCTACTAACTATGGACCCGTAGGTCTACAATGAACTACTCATGCATCATCGGAGAGGCACCAATGAGGATGATGAACCCCTCCGTGATGGTGTCTAGATTGGATCTGGTGGTTCTGGAACTTGCGCCGGCTGGAATTGATTTTCGTCGACTCCCCTAGGGTTTCTGGAATATTGGGGTATTTATAGAGCAAAGAGGCGATGCGGGAGGCCACCGAGGTGGGCACAACCCACCCCCAGGCGCGCCCTGGTGGGTTGTGTCCCCCTCGGGGCACCCCCAGGTGCTTCTCCGGCCCATTGGATGTCTTCTGGTCCATAAAAAATCCACAAAAAGTTTCGTTGCATTTGGACTCCATTTGGTATTGATTTCATGCGATGTAAAAAACAAGCAGAAAACAACAACTGGCATTGGGAACTATGTCAATTAGTACCAAAAAAATGATATAAAATGATTGTAAAACATCCAAGAATGATAATATAACAGCATGGGACAATAAAAAATTATAGATACGTTGGAGACATATCAGCATGCCCACTTAATTCCTGCTCGTCCTGGAGTAGGTAAATGATAAAAACAGAATTTTTGATGTGGAATGCTGCCTAACATGTTCATCACATATTCTTTTCTATGTAGCATGGACATTTGGACTTTTATATGGTTCAAAGCAATAGTCTAGTTTTGACATGAGGACTTTAATACTCAAGCATATCAACAAGCAACCATGTATTTCAAAATATCAACACTAAAATAAGTTATCCCTAGCCCATTATGCTCAGTCATTGATCCATTCATGAAACACACTCGCATATTAGCTACACCCAATGCTCAAGTACGAACATAGTGCCCCTTAGTTGGTGCTTTCTAAGAGAAGATGGAGACTCAAATAAAAATAAAAATTGCATAAAGTAAAAGAAAGGCCCTTCGTAGAGGGAAGTAGGGATTTGTAGAGGTGCCATAGCTCAAAGCGAAAAAGATAGAGATAAAAACATTTTGGGAGGCATGTTTTTCCTGTCAACGAAAACAATCGAGTAGTTCCCAATACTTTCCATGCTAGATATATCATAGGCGGTTCCCAGACAGAAAATAAAGTTTATTCCTTATTCAACCATACTTTCACTTTCCATGGCCAGCCGTATCCACGGGTGCCTTCCATTCCAACATCTTCCAAGGAATTTATTATTTGACAACATAAAGTAAATTCATTTTTCATTTCGGGACTCGGCATCCCTAATACCTTTGCCTTACTCCCGTGCAATGACAAGTGAATAAACACTCAACTTGAGAATAACATATCTAGCATGGAAATATATTAGCCATCCCCTACCGTTTCATGAGCGGTACGAGCACACAAAATAGAAGTTTATTTTGAAAATTAAAGATGGCACATACAAATTTGCTTAGAACGGCAAAAGAATACCGCATATAGGTAGGTATGGTGGACTCATGTGGCAAAAACGGGTTTAAAGGATTTTGGATGCACAAGTAGTGATCTTACTTAGTGCAAATGAAGGCTAGCAAAAGATTGAGAAGCATCCAACCAAGGAATGAAAAATCTGATAAGCAAGCATTAAGCATAACTAACACCGAATAATGCACCACAAGTAGGATGTAATTTCATTGCATAACTATTGACTTTCGTGCTTGCATAAGGAATCACAAACCTTAACACCAATATTCTCACTAAAGCATAATTACTCATCAACATGACTCACATATCATATCATCATATCTCAAAACTATTACAAAGAATCAAGTTTATTTTGTCCAATGATCTTCATGAAAGTTTTTATTATATCCTTCTTGGATATCTATCACTTTGGAACTAGTTTCATATGTTGCTTTTAATAAGCTCAAACAAATATAAGTGAAGATCATGAGCATCATATTTCTTTCTCCCAAAATAATTTAAGTGAAGCATGAGAGAATTTCTAAAAAAATTACTAACTCTCAAATAAATCTAAGTGAAGCATGAGAGCATGTCTTCAAAATAACAAAGCACACCGTGCTCAAAAAGATATAAGTGAAGCACTAGAGAAATTTCATAGCTCATAAAGATTTAAGTGAAGCATAGAGAGCAATTCTAACAAGTCATAGCATAATTTTGGCTCTCTCAAATAGGTGTGTCCAGCAAGGATATTTATTGAAAATTAAAAAGTAAAACAAGCAGAGACTCAAGACGCTCCAAGCAAAAATCATAATATGTGATGAATAAAAATATAGTTCCGAGTAAAATACCGATGGTCGTTAGAAGAAAGAGGGGATGCCACTCGGGCATCCCCAAGCTTAGTTGCTTGCTTCTCTTTGGATAATAGCTTGAGATGCCATGGGCATCCCCAAGCTTAGGCTCTTCTTACTCCTTATTCCTTCATCCATCGTAACATCACCCAAAACTTGAAAACTTTAATCACACAAAACTCAACAAAACCTTCATGAGATCTGTTAGTATAAGAAAGCAAATCACCACTATAAGTATTGTTGGAAACCCATTCATATTTTATTCTTGCATTGTATCTACCGTATTCCAAATTTTCTATGACAAAAACTCTTCAAAGAAAACCATAGAATCATCACAAACAAGCACACAACACAAAGAAAACACAATCTGCCAAAAACAGAACAGTCTGTAGCAATATGAATATTTTGAATACTTCTGTAATTCCAAAAATTCTGAAAAATTAGGAAAACGTGAGCAATTTGTATATCAATCTAGTGTAAAAACGTCAGATTTTTTCGTTGCTTCTGTGATATTTAAAAATTATTTTTCTAGATGCAAAAGTTTCTGTTTTTTAGCAAGATCAAATCAACTATCGTCCAACATGATCCCAAAGGCTTTGCTTGGCACAAACACTAATTTGAACCACAAAAACACATCTAAACAGAGGCATAATTGTGTATTTTATTGAAAACAGCAAGAAAACCAAAAAGCAAAAAGATACAAGTTGGGTTGCTTCCCAACGAGCGCTATCGTTTTACGCCCCTAGCTAGGTATAATGCAAAGGATCTACATATTGTCATCTTTGTTCTCCAACTCTTCAATCAAACACTCAGAACTCTTCAAAGATTTAGCATATAGATTTTCAACAACAATACCTCTAGGAACAAGTTTGAGGAATTCATTTTTGCCGATAGGATCTCTTATTATTTCAACGTAATCCGAGTGAATACTAATCATCTTAAGATCTTCTTTGTTGCTATTGGAAGTTGAACCCTTGTTCTTAGTAACTTGTGTAATCTTGATAATTTTTACGGGAGTTTTTTCAATAGTTTTAGCGGAAGCAAAAGCTGTGCTTAAATTACTAAAGATTTCTTCCAGTTTATCAATCCGAGACGGGCTTTCTTCAATTCTTTCATGAATTACGGTCCCCTTTTCTTTTAACAACTTAAAAACTTCTCCCGCTTTTGACCCAATTTTAGTACCAAAATTACGCATCTTTTTATCCAAGTTTTCAATATGCTCTTCAGTAAGCATTTTCTTTTCAATAGCGTCAAATATTTCCATGACATGCTCAAGAGTCAAAGTTGTTTCATTAATCATAAGAGGTGGTGAGCCTACTAAATTTCCCATAGCATTAAAAGCATCAAGAGAGTAACACATCAAGAAATTTCCACCAGTAATCGTATCAAGGACGAATCTATACCAAGTGGTGATGCCCACATAAAAACAGCGAAGAAGAACAACGGTGGGTTGCTTACAGATAGACCTATTATGAGCATTGCAAATCCTATACCAAGCATCTTTTAAATTCTCTCCTCCCCTTTGTTTAAAGTTGATAACCTCGTTCTCGGGAGTGCACGCAATAGAGGAAGAACTATCCATGACGACAAAAGTGGCAAACAGGATTGCACACAAAACATATCCGGCAAGAAAACGACAAACGAAAAAGAGGGCGAATAAAACGGCAAATTTTTGTGAAGTGGGGGAGAGGAAAACGAGAGGTGATGTCTACTACGCAACCTTCTTCTTGTAGACGTTGTTGGGCCTCCAAGTGCAGAGGTTTGTAGGACAGTAGCAAATTTCCCTCAAGTGGATGACCTAAGGTTTATCAATCCGTGGGAGGCGTAGGATGAAGATGGTCTCTCTCAAACAACCCTGCAACCAAATAACAAAGAGTCTCTTGTGTTCCCAACACACCCAATACAATGGTAAATTGTATAGGTGCACTAGTTCGGCCAAGAGATGGTGATACAAGTGCAATATGGATGGTAGATATAGGTTTTTGTAATCTGAAAATATAAAAACAGCAAGGTAACAAGTGGTAAAAATGAGCGTAAACGGTATTGCAAAGCTAGGAAACAAGGCCTAGGGTTCATACTTTCACTAGTGCAAGTTCTCTCAACAATAATAACATAACTAGATCACATAACTATCCCTCAACATGCAACAAAGAGTCACTCCAAAGTCACTAATAGCAGAGAACAAACGAAGAGATTATGGTAGGGTACAAAACCACCTCAAAGTTATTCTTTCCAATCAATCCGTTGGGCTATTCCTATAAGTGTCACAAACAACCCTAGAGTTCGTACTAGAATAACACCATAAGACACAAATCAACCCAAACCCTAATGTCACCTAGATACTCCAATGTCACCTCAAGTATCCGTGGGTATGATTATACAATATGCATCACACAATCTGAGATTCATCTATTCAACCAACACAAAGTACTTTCAAAGAGTGCCCCAAAGTTTATACCGGAGAGTCAAGACGAAAACGTGTGCCAACCCCTATGCATAGGTTCATGGGCGGAACCCGCAAGTTGATCACCAAAACATACATCAAGTGAGTCACGTGATATCCCATTGTCACCATAGATACGCATGGCAAGACATACATCAAGTGTTCTCAAATCATTAAAGACTCAATCCGATAAGATAACTTCAAAGGGAAAACTCAATCCATTACAAGAGAGTAGAGGGGGAGAAGAAACATAAGATCCAACTATAATAGCAAAGCTCACGATACATCAAGATCGTGCCAAATCAAGAACACGAGAGAGAGAGAGATCAAACACATAGCTACTGGTACATACCCTCAGCCCCGAGGGTGAACTACTCCCTCCTCGTCATGGAGAGCGCCGGGATGATGAAGATGGCCACCGGTGAGGGTTCCCCCCTCCGGCAGGGTGCCGGAACAGGGTCCCGATTGTTTTTTGGTGGCTACAGAGGCTTGCGGCGGCGGAACTCCCGATCTATTCTGTTCCCTGAAGTTTTTAGGGTATATTATTATATATAGGAGGAAGAAATACGTCAGGGAGCCACGAGGGGCCCACAAGGGTGGAGGGCGCGCCCAGGGGGTGGGCGTGCCCCCCTGCCTCGTGCCTCCCTCGTTGATTTCCTGACGTGCACTCCAAGTCTCCCGGGTTGCTTTCTTTCCAAGAATAACTTCTCCAGAAGGTTTCATTCCATTTCGACTCCGTTTGATATTCCTTTTCTTTGAAACACTGAAACAAGCACTACAAAAAAAAGACACATCCGTGAAATTTTGGGCCGAACAATTTTTTTTTCTGTCATACATATGACACTTCTATGACGATAATTGTGACAAAACCCGGTATCATCATAGATGTGGTGGGCTCCTACTTCTATGACAAAAAATCATGACAGAAAATGGGCTTTTCGTCCTGGCCGGGCCGGAGACGCAGCTGCATGACATTCTTTGGGCCGTCCATGACGGAAAAAACCATGGTAGAAGCGAGGGCGAGGAAATTTTCGGCGAGTTCCCAGTTACGGTGGGAGGTCGGGGGCCGAGCGATGCGCGTTTCTCTTGTACACGTACGCGCGTGTGTGCGAGGCGTTGGCTCTAACTGAACCCGAGCGAGGCGTTGGGCTCTAATTGAACCCGAGCGATTGCACTGCAGGCTACGCGTTACTAAACCCGAGCGATCGATCGATGGCTGTTAACTGAACCCGATCGAGCGATTCCTTCGCTATTGCTGGTAACTGAAGCCGATCGATGCAGCCTCTGGGATGAACGGTGAGCGTGGCGGGGGGGGGGGGGTGGATGAACAGTGAGTGGTGGCATTGCCTCTGGATGAACAGGACCCCGTGGTGTGGTGGAGGGCTGGAAGAACAGTAGATGGTGGAGGGGTGCCCGTGGAGGGGTGGTTGAACAGGACCCCATGGTGTGGAGGGTTGGATGAACAGTAGACGGTGGAGGGGTGCCCGTGGAGGGGTGGTTGAACAGTAGCCGGTGGAGTAGCGCGCGGTGGAGGCTGGATGAACAGGAGCCCGTGGAGGCTGGAGGAGGTCGACGGTAGCCCGTGGAGGCTGGAGGAGGTCGACGGTGGAGATGAACAGTATCCCGTGGAGTCCCGTTTTGCGGTACGCCACACCCCTCCCGATGAACAGGACCCCCGTTTCGACCATAGGAGGTCTGTTTCGTCCGTTTTGCGGTACGCCACACCCCTCCCGATCAACAGGACCCCCGTTTCGACCGTAGGAGGTCCGTTTCCTCCGTTTTGCGGTACGCCACACCCCTCCCGATCAATAGGACCCCCGTTTCGACCGTAGGAGGTCCGTTTCCTCCGTTTTGTGGTACGCCACACTCCTCCCGATCAACAGGACCCCCGTTTCGACCGTAGGAGGTCCGTTTCCTCCGTTTTGCGGTACGCCACACCCCTCCCCATGAATACGACATATTCCGTTGCCTCCCCATGAACACGACGCATTCCGTTGCCTCCCCATGAACACGACGACGACGCTGTTTCTCCGTTCCGACCCAGCCATGTACACGAGCCCTCGCCGTACGTATGCGCGAGTAGGCGTTCGAGACCCTGCCCGTATGTACTTACGTGGCCGTATTTTCTTTCTTGCACCCTGGCCGCTGTACGTACGTGTACATGCTATGTGCGCGCCTCTACTACGACACGTACGCGCCTCTACTACGACATGTGCACGCCTCTACATCGACCAGTATATATGTACGTACACGTTCGCGACCAGAATGACAACGCTACGTACGCTTCGACCAGGTGGGTCCCGACTGTCAGGCACTTCCTTGCCTGCGAAGATGTAGCTAGTGGGTCGCAGCAGTCAGGGGGGCGAATCGTTTTGTTTTTTTTGCCCGGACACACTTCCTTGCGTGCGAAGATGTAGCTGGTGGGTCCCAGCAGTCAGGGGGGCGAATCGTTTTTTTTGCCCGGACGCACTTCCTTGCGTGCGAAGGTTGTTGGGGAACGTAGTAATTTCAAAAAAATTCCTACGCACACGCAAGATCATGGTGATGCATAGCAACGAGAGGGGAGAGTGTTGTCCACGTACCCTCGTAGACCGACAGCGGAAGCGTTATCACAACGCGGTTGATGTAGTCGTACGTCTTCACGATCCGACCGATCAAGTACCGAACGCACGGCACCTCCGAAGTTCTACACACGTTCAGCTCGATGATGTCCCTCGAACTCCGATCCAACCGAGTGTTGAGGGAGAGTTTCGTCAGCACGACGGCGTGGTGACGATGATGATGTTCCACCGCCGCAGGGCTTCGCCTAAACTCCGCGACGGTATTATCGAGGTGTAATCTGGTGAAGGGGGCACCGCACATGGCTAAAATATCGTATATCAAGTGTGTTCTTAGGTGCCCCCCTGCCCCCGTATATAAAGGAGCAAGGGGAGGCCGGCTGCCCTAGGCGCGCCAAGGAGAGAGGGGAGTCCTCCTAGTAGGAGTAGGACTCCCCTTTCCTAGTCCTACTAGGAAAGAAGGGGGGAAGGAAAGAGAGGAGAGGGAGAGGGAAAGGGGCTGCGCCCCCTCTCCTAGTCCAACTAGGATTCCCCTTGGGAGGGGCGCGCCACCTCATGGCTGATGCCCTCTCTCTCCCCTCAAGGCCCACCAAGGCCCAATACTTCCCTGGGGGTTCCGGTAACCCTCCGGCACTCCGGTTTAATCCGAAACTTCTCCGGAACACTTCCGGTGTCCGAATATAGTCGTCCAATATATCAATATTTACGTCTCGACCATTTCAAGACTCCTCGTCATGTCTGTGATCACATCCGGGACTCCGAACAACCTTTGGTACATCAAATCACATAAACTCATAATATAACTGTCATCGTAACTTTAAGCGTGCGGACCCTTTGGGTTCGAGAACTATGTAGACATGACCGAGACACCTCTCCGGTCAATAACCAATAGCGGGACCTGGATGCCCATATTGGCTCCCACATATTCTACGAAGATCTTTATCGGTCAGACCGCATAACAACATACGTTGTTCCCTTTGTCATCGGTATGTTACTTGCCCGAGATTCGATCGTCGGTATCTCGATACCTAGTTCAATCTCGTTACCGGCAAGTCTCTTTACTCGTTCCATAATGCATCATCTCGCAACTAACTCATTAGTCACAATGCTTGCAAGGCTTATAGTGATGTGCATTACCGAGTGGGCCCAGAGATACCTCTCCGACAATCGGAGTGACAAATCCTAATCTCGAAATACGCCAACCCAACAAGTACCTTTGGAGACACCTGTAGAGCACCTTTATAATCACCCAGTTACGTTGTGACGTTTGGTAGCACACAAAGTGTTCCTCCGGTAAACGGGAGTTGCATAATCTCATAGTCATAGGAACATGTATAAGTCATGAAGAAAGCAATAGCAACATACTAAACGATCGGGTGCTAAGCTAACGTAATGGGTCATGTCAATCACGTCATTCTCCTAATGAGGTGATCCCGTTAATCAAATGACAACTCATGTCTATGGCTAGGAAACATAACCATCTTTGATTAACGAGCTAGTCAAGTAGAGGCATACTAGTGACACTCTGTTTGTCTATGTATTCACACATGTATTATGTTTCCGGTTAATACAATTCTAGCATGAATAATAAACATTTATCATGATATAAGGAAATATATAATACTTTATTATTGCCTCTAGGGCATATTTCCTTCAGTCTCCCACTTGCACTAGAGTCAATAATCTAGTTCACATCGTCATGTGATTTAACATCAATAATTCACATCACCATGTGATTAACACCCATAGTTCACATCTCTATGTGACCAACACTCAAAGGGTTTACTAGAGTCAATAATCTAGTTCACATCTCTATGTGATTAAGACCCAAAGAGTACTAAGGTGTGATCATGTTTTGATTGTGAGATAATTTTAGTCAACGGGTCTGTCACATTCAGATCCGTAAGTATTTTGCAAATTTCTATGTTTACAATGCTCTGCACGGAGCTACTCTTAGCTAATTGCTCCCACTTTCAATATGTATCTAGACCGAGACTTAGAGTCATCTAGATTAGTGTCAAAACTTGCATCGATGTAACCCTTTACGACGAACCTTTTGTCACTTCCATAATCGAGAAACGTATCCTTATTCCACTAAGGATGATTTTGACCGCTGTCCAATGATCTACTCCTAGATCACTATTGTACTCCCTTGCCAAAATCAATGTAGGGTATACAATAGATCTGGTACACAGCATGGCATACTTTATAGAACCTATGGCCAAGGCATAGGGAATGACTTTCATTCTCTTTCTATCTTCTGCCGTGGTCGGGCTTTGAGTCTTACTCAATTTCACACCTTGTAACACAAGCAAGAACTCTTTCTTTGACTGTTCTATTTTGAACTACTTCAAAATCTTGTTAAGGTATGTACTCATTGAAAAACTTATCAAGCGTCTTCATCTATCTCTATAGATCTTGATGCTCAATATGTAAGCAGCTTCACCGAGGTCTTTCTTTGAAAAACTCCTTTCAAACACTCCTTTATGCTTTGCAGAATAATTCTACATTATTTCCGATCAACAATATGTCATTCACATATACTTATCAGAAATGCTGTAGTGCTCCCACTCACTTTCTTGTAAATACAGGCTTCACCGCAAGTCTGTATAAAACTATATGCTTGGATCAACTTATCAAAGCGTATATTCCAACTCCGAGATACTTGCAGCAGTCCATAGATGGATCGCTGGAGCTTGCATATTTTGTTAGCACCTTTAGGATTGACAAAACCTTCGTATTGCATCATATACAACTCTTCTTTAATAAATCCATTGAGGGATGTAGTTTTGTTTATCCATTTGCCAGATTTCATAAAATGCGGCAATTGCTAACATGATTCAGACAGACTTAAGCATAGATACGAGTGAGAAACTCTCATCGTAGTCAACACCTTGAACTTGTCGAAAACCTTTTTGCGACAATTCTAGCTTTGTAGACAGTAACACTACTATCACTGTCTGTCTTCCTCTTGAAGATCCATTTAATCTCAATGGCTCGCCGATCATTGGGCAAGTCAATCAAAGTCCATACTTTGTTCTCATACATGGATCTCATCTCAGATTTCATGGCCTCAAGCCATTTTGCGGAATCTGGGCTCATCATCGCTTCCTCATAGTTCGTAGGTTCGTCATGGTCAAATAACATGACCTCCAGAACAGGATTACCATACCACTTTGGTGTGGATCTCACTCTGGTTTACCTACGAGGTTTGGTAGTAACTTGATCTGAAGTTACATGATCATCATCATTAACTTCCTCACTAATTGGTGTAGGAGTCACAGGAACAGATTTCTGTGATGAACTACTTTCCAATAAGGGAGCAGGTATAGTTACCTCATCAAGTTCTACTTTCCTCCCACTCACTTCTTTCGAGAGAAACTCCTTCTCTAGAAAGGATCCATTCTTAGCAACGAATGTCTTGCCTTCGGATCTGTGATAGAAGGTGTACCCAACTGTCTCCTTTGGGTATCCTATGAAGACACATTTCTCCGATTTGGGTTTGAGCTTATTAGGATGAAACCTTTTCACATAAGCATCGTAACCCCAAACTTTTAAGAAACGACAACTTTGGTTTCTTGCTAAACCACAGTTCCTAAGGCGTCGTCTTAACGGATTTTGATGGTGCCCTATTTAACGTGAATGCAGCTGTCTCTAATGCATAACCCCAAAACGATAGTGGTAAATTGGTAAGAGACATCATAGATTGCACTATATCCAATAAAGTACGGTTATGACGTTCAGACACACCATTATGCTGTGGTGTTCCAGGTGGCGTGAGTTGCGAAACTATTCCGCATTGTTTCAAATGTAGACCAAACTCGTAACTCAAATATTCTCCTCCACGATCAGATCGTAGGAATTTTATTTTCTTGTTACGATGATTTTCAACTTCACTCTGAAATTCTTTGAACTTTTTCAAATGTTTCAGACTTATGTTTCATTAAGTAGATATACCCATATCTGCTCAAATCATCTGTGAAGATCAGAAAATAATGATACCTGCTACGAGCCTCAATATTCATTGGACCACATACATCTGTATGTATGATTTCCAACAAATCTGTTGCTCTCCATAGTTCCGGAGAACGGCGTTTTAGTCATCTTGCCCATGAGGCACGGTTCGCAAGCATCAAGTGAGTCATAATCAAGTGATTCCAAAATCCCATCAGTATGGAGTTTCTTCATGCGCTTTACACCAATATGACCTAAACGGCAGTGCCACAAATAAGTTGCACTATCATTATTAACTTTGCATCTTTTGGCTTCATTATTATGAATATGTGTATCACTACGATCGAGATCCTACAAACCATTTTCGTTGGTGTGTATGACCATAGAAGGTTTTTATTCATGTAAACAGAACAACAATTGTTCTCTAACTTAAATGAATAACCGTATTGCAATAAACATGATCAAATCATATTCATGCTCAACGCAAACACCAATTAGCACTTATTTAGTTTCAACACTAATCCCGAAAGTATAGGGAGTGTGCGATGATGATCATATCAATCTTGGAACTACTTCCAACACACATCGTCACCTCGCCTTTTACTAGTCTCTGTTTATTCTGCAACTCCCGTTTCGAGTTACTACTCTTTAGCAACTGAACCAGTATCAAATACTGAGGGGTTGCTATAAACACTAGTAAGTACACATCAATAACATGTATATCCAATATACCTTTGTTCACTTTGCCATCCTTCTTATCCACCAAATACGTGGGGCAGTTCCGCCTCCAGTGACCAGTTCCTTTGCAGTAGAAGCACTTAGTCTCAGGCTTAGGAACATACTTGGGCTTCTTCACTTGAGTAGCAACTTGCTTGCCGTTCTTCTTGAAGTTCCCCTTCTTCCCTTTGCCCTTTTCTTGAAACTAGTGGTCTCGTCAACCAACTCAGGTCCGACCAACACTTGATGTTTTTCTTGATTTCTACCTTCGTCGATTTCAGCATCACGAAGAGCTCGGGAATTACTTTCGTCATCCCTTGCATACTATAGTTCATCACGAAGTTCTACTAACTTGGTGATGGTGACTAGAGAATTCTGTCAATCACTATTTTATCTGGAAGATTAACTCCCACTTGATTCAAGCGATTGTAGTACCCAGACAATCTGAGCACATGCTCACTAGTTGAGCGATTCTCCTCCATCTTTTAGCTATAGAACTTGTTGGAGACTTCATATCTCTCAACTCGGGTATTTGCTTGAAATATTAACTTCAACTCCTGGAACATCTCATATGGTCCATGACGTTCAAAACGTCTTTGAAGTCCCGATTCTAAGCCGTTAAGCATGGTGCACTAAACTATCAAGTAGTCATCATATTGAGCTAGCCAAACATTCATAACGTCTGCATCTGCTCCTGCAATAGGTCTGTCACCTAGCGGTGCATCAAGGACATAATTTTTCTGTGCAGCAATGAGGATAATCCTCAGATCACGGATCCAATCCGCATCTTTGCTACTAACATCTTTCAACATAATTTTTCTCTAGGAACATATCAAAAATAAACACAGGGAAGCAACAACGCGAGCTATTGATCTACAACATAATTTGCAAAAATACTATCAGGACTAAGTTCATGATAAATTTAAGTTCAATTAATCATATTACTTAAGAACTCCCACTTAGATAGATATCCCTCTAATCATCTAAGTGATTACGTGATCCAAATCAACTAAACCATGTCCGATCATCACGTGAGATGGAGTAGTTTCAATGGTGAACATCACTATGTTGATCATATCTACTATATGATTCACGCTCGACCTTTCGGTCTCTGTGTTCCGAGGCCATATCTGTACATATGCTAGGCTCGTCAAGTTTAACATGAGTATTCCGCGTGTGCAACTGTTTTGCACCCGTTGTATTTGAACGTAGAGCTTATCACACCCGATCATCATGTGGTGTCTCAGCACGAAGAACTTTTGCAACGGTGCATACTCAGGGAGAACACTTTTATCTTGAAATTTTAGTGAGGGATCATCTTATAATGCTACCGTCAATCAAAGCAAGATAAGATGCATAAAGGATTAACATCACATGCAATCAATATAAGTGATATGATATGGCCATCATCATCTTGTGCTTGTGATCTCCATCCCCGAAGCACCGTGCTCGTGATCTCCATCTTCGAAGCACCGTCATGATCACCATCGTCGCCGGCGCGACACCTTGATCTCCATCGTAGTATCGTTGTCGTCTCGCCAAATAATTGCTTTTACGACTATCGCTACCGCTTAGTGATAAAGTAAAACTATTACATGGTGATAGCATCTCATACAATAAAGCGACAACCATATGGCTCCTGCCAGTTGCCGATAACTCGGTTACAAAACATGATCATCTCATACAACACATTATATCACATCATGTCTTGACCATATCACATCACAACATGCCCTGCAAAAACAAGTTAGACGTCCTCTACTTTGTTGTTGCATGTTTTACGTGGCTGCTACGGGCTTAGCAAGAACCGTTCTTACCTACGCATCAAAACCACAACGATAGTTTGTCAAGTTGGTGCTGTTTTAACCTTCGCAAGGACCGGGCGTAGCCACACTCGGTTCAACTAAAGTGAGAGAGACAGACACCCGCCAGTCACCTTTAAGCAACGAGTGCTCCGAATGGTGAAACCAGTCTCGCGTAAGCGTACGCGTAATGTCGGTCCGGGCCGCTTCATCTCACAATACCGCTGAACCAAAGTATGACATGCTGGTAAGCAGTATGACTTATATCGCCCACAACTCACTTGTGTTCTACTCGTGCATAGCATCAACGCATAAAACCAGGCTCGGATGCCACTGTTGGGGAACGTAGTAATTTCAAAAAAATTCCTACGCACACGCAAGATCATGGTGATGCATAGCAACGAGAGGGGAGAGTGTTGTCCACGTACCCTCGTAGACCGACAGCGGAAGCGTTATCACAACGCGGTTGATGTAGTCGTACGTCTTCACGATCCGACCGATCAAGTACCGAACGCACGGCACCTCCGAAGTTCTACACACGTTCAGCTCGATGACGTCCCTCGAACTCCGATCCAGCTGAGTGTTGAGGGAGAGTTTCGTCAGCACGACGGCGTGGTGACGATGATGATGTTCCACCGACGCAGGGCTTTGCCTAAGCTCCGCGACGGTATTATCGAGGTGTAATCTGGTGGAGGGGGGCACCGCACACGGCTAAAATATCGTATATCAAGTGTGTTCTTAGGTGCCCCCCTGCCCCCGTATATAAAGGAGCAAGGGGGAGGCCGGCTGCCCTAGGCGCGCCAAGGAGAGAGGGGGAGTCCTCCTCCTAGTAGGAGTAGGACTCCCCTTTCCTAGTCCTACTAGGAAAGAAGGGGGGGAAGGAAAGAGAGGGAGAGGGAGAGGGAAAGGGGGCTGCGCCCCCCTCTCCTAGTCCAACTAGGATTCCCCTTGGGAGGGGGCGCGCCACCTCATGGCTGATGCCCTCTCTCTCCCCTCAAGGCCCACCAAGGCCCAATACTTCCCTGGGGGGTTCCGGTAACCCTCCGGCACTCCGGTTTAATCCGAAACTTCTCCGGAACACTTCCGGTGTCCGAATATAGTCGTCCAATATATCAATCTTTACGTCTCGACCATTTCGAGACTCCTCATCATGTCCGTGATCACATCCGGGACTCCGAACAACCTTCGGTACATCAAATCACATAAACTCATAATATAACTGTCATCGTAACTTTAAGCGTGCGGACCCTTTGGGTTCGAGAACTATGTAGACATGACCGAGACACCTCTCCGGTCAATAACCAATAGCGGGACCTGGATGCCCATATTGGCTCCCACATATTCTACGAAGATCTTTATCGGTCAGACCGCATAACAACATACGTTGTTCCCTTTGTCATCGGTATGTTACTTGCCCGAGATTCGATCGTCGGTATCTCGATACCTAGTTCAATCTCGTTACCGGCAAGTCTCTTTACTCGTTCCGTAATACATCATCTCGCAACTAACTCATTAGTCACAATGCTTGCAAGGCTTATAGTGATGTGCATTACCGAGTGGGCCCAGAGATACCTCTCCGACAATCGGAGTGACAAATCCTAATCTCGAAATACGCCAACCCAACAAGTACCTTTGGAGACACCTGTAGAGCACCTTTATAATCACCCAGTTACGTTGTGACGTTTGGTAGCACACAAAGTGTTCCTCCGGTAAACGGGAGTTGCATAATCTCATAGTCATAGGAACATGTATAAGTCATGAAGAAAGCAATAGCAACATACTAAACGATCGGGTGCTAAGCTAACGTAATGGGTCATGTCAATCACGTCATTCTCCTAATGAGGTGATCCCGTTAATCAAATGACAACTCATGTCTATGGCTAGGAAACATAACCATCTTTGATTAACGAGCTAGTCAAGTAGAGGCATACTAGTGACACTCGGTTTGTCTATGTATTCACACATGTATTATGTTTCCGGTTAATACAATTCTAGCATGAATAATAAACATTTATCATGATATAAGGAAATATATAATACTTTATTATTGCCTCTAGGGCATATTTCCTTCAAAGGTGTAGCTGGTGGGTCCCAACAGTCAGGGGGAAACATTTTTTTTGCGAAATACGGTGGCCCGTCCGGTGGGTCCCTGCTGTCAGGTGGAGGAATCATTATTTTCCGCGTAATAAGGAGGCACTTCCTTGCTACCGCCGTGAACCCAGCTGTCAGCCTCTCCACGTACAGTCCACGTCTGATGGAAGTCGTTCCTTGACCACGTTGACCATGCCGCGCCGAGAGCACCAGGGCGGTGGACGACGGCGAGGCCTAGGAAGGGACGACGCGGAGCCGGTGAAGACGCGGCAGTGGATGCCCACGCGGAGAGGAGTATGAGGGTTCACTCGTTCAGCTGCGGTGTGAGGCTGCCATCGCCGCAGGGCCTGGCCAGCAGTGGGAATAGTAGGGGGCGGCGAGGCCTACGCGGCAGCACAGCCGGCCACGGGAGGCAGGAGCAGACGGCACGACCGGCGCTGCTTTGGGCGGCTGGAGCAAGAAGACCAGAGGTTGAAGAAGCACTATGGCCGTTGGATGGACATCGTACGGTCACTGGAGCTAGAATCGTTCATATTGACTAAGTTGACAAAGCCCTCCGTCCCCGTCAACTTAGTAGGCCCACAAGTCAGTCTCCCACCAAGGTGGGTCCCAGCTAGCAGGGGGAGTATTCATTTTTTGTGCGTAATAAGGAGGCACTTCCGGTGGGTCCGAGCTGATAGCGGGGGGAACGTTTTTTTCGCGAAATACGGTGGCCCGTCCGGTGGGTCCCAGTAGTCAGGGGGAAACGTTTTTATCGCGAAATAAGGTGGCCCGTCCGGTGGGTCCCCGCTGTCACGTGGAGGAATAATTATTTTGCGCGTAATAAGGAGGCACTTCCTTGCGGCCGCCGTGGACCCAGCTGTCAGCCTCTCCACGTACAGTACTCTTCCGATGGAAGTCGGTCGTTGACCACGTTGACCACGCTGCACCGAGAGCACCAGGGCGGTGGACGACGGCGAGGCCTAGGAAGGGGACGACGCAGAGCCGGGGAAGACGCAGCAGTGGAAGCCCGCGCGGAGAGGAGTACGAGGGTTCACTGGTTCAGCTGCGGTGTGAGGCTGCCGTCACCGCAGAATAACAGGGGGTGTGGGTGAGTGGAGGGATGGCCTGGCCAGCGGTGGGAGTAGTATGGGGGCGGTGAGGCCTCCGCGGCAGCACAGCCGGCCACGGGAGGCAGGAGCAGGCGGCATGACCGGCGCTGCTTTGGGCAGCTGGACCAAGAAGACCAGAGGTTGAAGAAGCACTACGGCCGTTGGATGGACATCATACGGTCACTGAAGCTAGAATCGTTTATATTGACTAAGTTGACAAAGCCCTTGGTATGCTCCTACTTAGTAGGCCCACAGGTCAGCCTCCGAAACGGTGCGCCCCAGATGTCAGGGGGAGGAATCATTTTTTGGGCGGCCGAAGCTAAGAATATCCGAGATTGAAGAAGAAGCACGACATCTGTTGGATAGACATCCAACGGCCACTGCTGCTAGAACCGTGTGTTGACTATAATAAGTTGACAAAGCCTTGCATACGCATCAACTTATTTTTTTTGGGGACGCGTCACTTAGTAGGCCCACAACTTATTTTTTATAGTTTGTTAAAAGTACATCTCATTTTCCAGCTAGGACAACGATTAATAATTTCAACCAACCGTTGAAGACAGAATTCAATAAAATTTCCCACATTTTGATGGGATCCGAAATATTTTTATCCCAAAATTTCTAGTCAGATTAAATATAAATTTGTATTACGTAAAAATCCAACGAAACATTGCGCGCGCAACAATGAAAATTTAAGATTTTCAAAATCCATAAATAATATTTTATAAACTAATTTCGTGTTTGGTGCATTTTTTATAGTTACTGCCCAATTTTTATAATTACATCCCATTTATTATTTTTAAAGCCCATTTTCCTGTTAAGCCTAATGCATCCCTCCTAGGAAAGATTTGCAGCCCAGCGGGGCGGAGAATAACAAGTTGACCTTGCCTGGGTATTCCTCAAAAAGACGTATAGCTGGGCTAGCCATTTTCATCTTGAAAAAATTAGTATCTGGGCTGGATATCTGGCCTGGGCTAGACGGGCCACAGCCCGCCCAGTTAATACCCTGCTCTCCTCTGAACAACAACGAAATCATCGCCAAGAAAAACTCTGCAGTGCTCACGCCTCAAAAACACAAATACTGCTCGAGCTGCTTGGTCCCAGCTGTCGGCCGCACCTTGTGCAATTCTCTCGTTTATATTGACTACATAGGTTGACAATGGTGTGGGACCGTGATGTCAGGAAACCAGGAGAAAGCAAAAAAAATATAGTTGTACATAATAAGGAGGCACTTGCGTACGTACGGCTATGGCCCTAGTGGGTCCCTAGTGTCATCCAGTCAAAATAAAGTCATCTCCTGAATCCTCATGTTCGTTGACGATGTTAACAATGCTCGGCACCACGGCGAGCGCAACAACTCGAAGGACAACGGAGAGGGCCTCGCGGGCCCTACGGATGGTCTGATACAGCGCCCGCTGCTCATTCAGGAAGCCAGGATCATCGGACACCTATGAGCACCTTCGAGAAACTGAGACGGCATGAAACGGTAAGGCCGCGCTTGGGAGCTCTGGTTTATTTCAAACCTGTATTAACATACAAGTGTAATTTACTCGTCATCGGAAACAACGCGTAAAATACAGGCGTAATGAAACCGAGGGCCCGAGGTCTGTAAGTAAAACCGGCGGGTTACGCGTGTAATTTGAGAGACCAGTGTATATTTTACGAGCACTGCTATATGGACGACATTACCAGACGATACATGCACGACGTGCGTATCATGCCATCCATGGGCAAGGCTGAAACAGCAGCTAACGGCTGGATTAGCAATCGTCCGAGTGTCGTTCAGCGTTTTTATCGTGTGTGAAGTACTTCCGATATTTTACTAGTCGAAATCGACCAACCAAGCGCCTTCGCCCGAGACCATCTGCTTTAATTTACAAGCGTCAGTTTTACAAGCGGTTTTGGTTGGAAAACGACGATCCAATCACGGCCTAATATCATGAGTTGGTCGGAAGATCATATGGTTTCACGTCTAACCTACCCGACTTGTCGTATAGGCTATGAATGAAACATCAGACGATGAACTTCTTAAGCACGGAAACAACAGAAGAGGATGATCTTCTTAACAAGCAAATCACTGGCATTAGATCGACATGCAAAACAATACGAAGCATTATTCTCAGGAGGCACGGTGAACAGCTCGTGATGCCGCATGCCACAACATTCCAAGCTCAACTTTGCAATCAAACACAAGGCCTGGCATTACATAGACAATATTCAGAACAAACTCTTAACACAGGAATATCTCAGCAGAGTAACTATTTACTTCTAAACTGAACACAGGAATAGGAAAAAACACTCGACGCTGCTCACAGCAAGGGCGTCCCACTCAAAAATATCAAATGCATGTCTTCTGGCTAACATCAATGAGCAAATTTTGACAAGGTTTTCCAATTCCAATATATTAAACTAACGTCTTCTTGCTAACATCAATGATTAAACTTTGACAAGCTTTTCCCATTCAAAATATGTAATGCCTATGATCGTGGAGTCCTGTCGTAGCTTCTTGTACTTGTTTGGGCACTTTTTGCCCAGGGCACTCCACGTGTTGTTAAATTGCCAATGGTCTCTGCAGACTAGTCATGTCACCGGTGTCTAATAATACTCTGTAAAGCTTCTCGGTCATTCCTTCTGTAATGTAGCGCAAACAGTGACTGCTTCTTTCTGCAAAGTGGAACGACCAACTGGACCCAGTAATGCAGCAGTTTGCCTTGGACACATTGGCTCCTTTTGTGCAGTTCAACTAAAATCGAAGTCGGAATAAAACCGAGCTTTAATTTTGATATCCCTGTAAGCAACAATAGGTATAAGGGAAACAATTACTGAGAAATAACGGTTGATGACTTGTACTCCCAGAAGAAAAGCATCTACTGATCTACTTTATCTTAATGGGAAACAAAGCAGGAGAGTAGCAATTCTCCATCAGTGTGATTCATTCATATTGACTGAGACATTATCTTAACAATGCCTTGTTTCAACATGTATAAAGAACGACAAAGCAGAAAAGTACCATTCCTAAAACAATGCAACTGATTCATTTTAACAGAGACATTATCTTAACAATACCTTGGTTAAACATGTAGAAAGAACTACAAAGCAGGATAGTACCATTCCTAACAAGTGTTGCAGTTTTGAACTAAGATTCAGTAGTTAATTAATTCTGAGAGTGGCATTGCTTAATTTTACCAGCGGCATTAGATTAACGAAAAGCATAAACAGTTCCAGGGGAGAGTGGGCGCAACAACAGTATGTGCTTCCATCTACTTATAAAGGGGGTGATGCAGAGTTTGTTGTAACAAAGCAACAAGCATCATGTCTGGGTTGGTCCCATTTTTGTTCACTACTTAATGGGAAAAGACAGCAATACAATAGCTTCAATTCAACATTTATTTAAAACAGTACCAATACAAGTAGCACAACATCTCAAAGCACACTGCACAATCATGTGGATGAAGGCCTGTACTGACCTTTCATGAGACGGACAAGATAAAATACGAATCTGCCAACACGAATAGGAAATCCAATCTCGTTTTGTGCAGTTGCACTGAAATCAAGCAAAGTGTTTCGCGTAGCGAAGCAAAATGTCGCAATAGCAACAAGTTGAATAGATATCCCTGTTTAAACAGAGGCAAAAAGGAATCAATTACTGGCTAATAAAGGAGGATGAAACATGCGGCCACAAAAATGGTAATCCCGCCAATCCCTAACAAGTGTTGCAGTTTTGAAATAAGATTCAGTAGTTAATTCTGAGAGTGGCATCAATTACTGGCTTATAAAGGGGGTGATGCTGAATTTGTTGTAACAAAGCAACAAGCATCATGTCTGGGTTGGTCCCATTTTTGTTCACTACTTAATGGGAAAAGACAGCAATACAATAGCTTCAATTCAACATTTATTTAAAACAGTACCAAAACAAGTAGCACAACATCTCAAAGCACACTGCACATCATGTGGTTGAGACCAAGATTTGAAACAACTCGCCACGAAGACTGGAAACAAATCTCGATCTCCTTTTGTGCAGTTCCACCAAAATTAAGCAAAGTCACCGGTGTGACATTCAAGTTGAACTGCACAAAACACTCTTAAAACATAAGTGTTTCGAGTAGCGAAGCAAAATGTCGCAATAGCAACAAGTTGAATCGATAGCCCTGTTTTAACAGAGGCAAAAAAGGAAACAATTACTTGCCGATAAAGGAGGATGAAACAAACGGTGACAGAAAGAAGCATCTAACTTATCTTGGATGGAAAACAAAGTAGGACAGTAGCATTTCTAAAACGGTTGCATTGATTCATATTAACAGAGACATTCTCTTGAAACAACATTCGTTAAAAATGTAATTTACTTTTAACAGTGGCATTGCTTCAATTTTCCGGCGGCATTCTTAGATTAACAACAGCAAAATAGCTGTATGGGACATGCCAGCACCATGTGCGTCCACACGTATAAATGGGTGATGCAGAGTATGTAGCCAAGCAGCATATATGCGCTGGTCCCATATTTGTTCTCTTTGAACCTTCTTCCTATGTGAGGGCAGCAAATCTAGTCCTGCACAAACTACCCGACCCCCCAGTTTCTTTCCCTTTTCAACAAAGAGATCGGTTCCTTACAGATGTGTGTACTGGGTTACCCCCTTTTTCCCTTTTCGACCTACAAAGCGGCTGGATAGCCAGTCTATACTACTTTCCGCCCCTCCTTTCCTCATTGAACCACGTCCTAGATTCTTGCTCCAGCCCACCGCACCCTTCTTTCCTCTTTGAACCAAGACCTAGATTCGACTACAGATCGAAAAAGATCCACATGCAGCTAGAGCAACGACGGTTTCAAAGAAACTTATACCTTAGGGTCGTCGGGATGTGGCAAGGCGTGCGGCGGGAGGCCGGATCTGCCCACACTACGTACGGCAGCGAGGAAGAAGGGGTCGGTGGCCCTCCCGCACAGGCGCTGGGTGAAAGAGAACAGCGCAGCCGGCAGTGGATTGCCTCCCTCGCCGAAGGCGATAGAGTGAACGCTGCACCTCCTCCCCTTCCCGGTGCGACGGGATACGGACGCCTCCTTCACCAGCTGTGAGGGGGGAGAGAGAGACAAGAGGCCAACGCAGTCTTGTTTAGATCTGGTGAAGAGAGGGTGAGAGACTGTGAATATAGCAAACCCTAGCAAATGAACGCTGAGCCTCCAGCGTGTAACATATATGTAGTGCGGCGAGCGTGTGGAGAGTGCAAACCCTAGCGAACAAGCGCTGAGGCTCCCGCTTATATATATACTACTGTAGTACGGACTGAGCTCCGGTGCCTTCACTGCACCTGCTTTTGGCTGTATGACAGGTGAGCCAGCCACATTTTGGGCCCACCTGTCATAAATCCAAAGGCAGGTGCACTAAGTCAATGAAGCTGCGTCCATATAGTACTCTCGTGTATACGACTAATATATAGTGGAGTGGTTTTCTTATTCTCTCCATAACAATCGTTTTAAATTGTGTAAGTACGAAACGAAACTCTTTATTTAATGTACAGTGAAGAAAACTAGTACTACTTCCGATGAACTAACGATCCACGCCCACGCGTCCTGGTCGCACTTCCTGTCCTTCACGTGTGGTACACTACCCTCCCTTAAGTGAACAACCACACATGCGCCAAATTATCGGAAACGTGTGAGAGTGTGTACAAATAAAGAATTTTAATTTCAATTATCGGAAAGGTTTGAGAGTATTACAAAGTTTGACTTCAGTCAAATCTAATATGCGGAGTAAATAAAAATGGAGGGCTACTACGTCCATCCGGGTTTTTAGTCCACACCATTTTTTAAATCAAAGTTAATAGCTGGACAAATAAAATTACAGGGGAGCTGGAGACAAAGTTGTGAGAAGGCTTAGAAATCAATACAAAACTTATGCTCTTAGTACCAACGTCGATCCTTCTTCGAGGAAACATTTGGTTCATAGCCAATTGTGTGATAAAATTGCACCAACGTGAAAGACGACTGCGTCTCCAACGCAACCAAGGTGAACTGACGAAGGATATCATCTTTGTGCGTAACAAGCAAAGAGCACTGATGGAAGACAGCTTGTTTTTCATTGAAAATCGATCAGCTTCACCAGCCGACGCAACCATGAGGCGCAACCATGAGCATCGATAGGTCATCGTGGTGATGCATCATCCATTTGGCATCAAGTTTGGGTGAGGCACCTATGAAGTTCGACAAATCCTCACTGTGGTCTGTTTCTTCTCAGTAAATAACATCTAGATGTGAATTAGACAAACTGATTTTCTAACGTACCAAGAAAGAAAACTCGATCAAAAACACGCCCCCGCTTCCAGGTCGCGAGAGTCGTCGCGCACACACACATAGACATAGACATGCATATCCGTGTTTACGTAAAATTCCATTTCCATCTCCATCTCCAATCATATTTGTCCAACTGGCACATTATTTACGTTGTTAATTATATACGCAGCAATATTAACGTACAACATCTCTTGTTTGCGCACGTCCGGACCGCTGCCACGGCCGGTCCTGACCAACCCGAACCCTCTTCATCACCCGCGCGTGCTTCCCGCCCGAAACGGTCAGTGCCGCATTCATGCCCGGCCAGAGCGGACGCGACCTCTCACTGGCGCCGGCATTGAAGCGGCGCGCCGGCCGAGAGAGCGTCGCCCGCGCCGCTTCCGGGTGCACGCGGCTGCTCCGCGTTCAAAGGTCGCAATAGCCGGCTACAACATGCATGTAAAAAGTTCTTGGGAGTCCGTGCTACAGCTAGCTGTCCTCCCCCAACTCGTCAATCTCTTCCAGTAGTGCTAGTACTCCATGGCGCGATCCATCGACAAGCAGGCGGGAAAGTTATCGTATACTCGGTTTGCGGTGAGTGGCATGCCGAGCGACCGTGTGGGGTCGAGCCGTGGAGGAGGGTGAGACACGAACACGACAGACGTGATTTAAACGTTGGTTTTGCTCGATGGCGCGATCCAACGAAACGAAACGTTGGTTTCTCTCCGTTTCCATTTTTTCTCCGGAAAAACGGAAACTTTCCACTCCATTTTCATTCCTATTCCAAGGTTGCCCCGTTACAACATTCCATCAAATACAAAGGAAAACTAACACGCATGCTGATGCATCTCAATGATTCACAGATCATAGCCAATATTTACTTCACAACTAAAGAAAAAAGTTGTGAGAGCGTGTACGAAAGAAAAACTACTGATGGGGTCACTACGACTTAAACCCTAAACCCTAAACATGATTTAATTTCCTGGCCAGGTAGAACCTGTCGAAGGAAAGACGGCTGGCACCCTCGGATCATACGATGCTTTTGTGCAGTTCCACTAAAATCGACCTGAGCATCCCTGATGGCAAAGATATTGAAGAAGTGTGATTAGAATAATAGTACTGGCACTAGTTCATGAGACATAAACTCATCACAAGTAGAAGCCGGTAGAAGTAGAGAAAGATCGACATGGAGATGGAGCTACGGCAGTGGAGCAAGCCGGCTCCAAAAGGAAGATGGACTACCTGGGACGTCGGGCTGTAGCTAGAAGGGCGGTTGGGACGCGGCATCGGCCCATACCGCGGTGACCCCCGATTGGGACGCACCGACTGTGGGTTTTCTCCCTCGCCGATGTCGACCGCGTCTACGCAGAACATTGTTCCCTTCCCCCAGCTGCGGGATCAGGCCCGTCGTTCTATGCTTGTGAAGAGAGCAACCTAAGCAAGCAGGCTTGTAGCTTAGGCTCCTGCTAGTGTATATATAGTGGTTTTCTTTTTCTCTCCATATCAACCATTTTATATTGCGTACGTGTCATTCAAGAGTGAAATGATGGTTGCTTCTTCCGACTAACTTACTGTGTGATTTGACTGCTCCTTAGTGGCCCCTACACGTACTCCCCCTACGTGTATGCAACAGTCACACGTACACATGGACGCAAAAACGCGCGCGACGCCCTAATGCATGCATGTCCGAGCACACGACGGAACACACACGGTCACGCTCAAGTGCTCAACCTACACGTGCATGCACACACATACTCAGTCAGGGTGAGCTAGTGACCGTATAAACACCGGAAAATATATATATTGAGCGCAATGAGCGTATTATGAAGTCCACTGACCGTATTTTTACAAATATACAGTGACAGACAGTGTATTTATCTCGTTTGAAATTAAGCCATATTAACCGGAGAGGAGGCAGTATGGACTAGCATTACTTTGCTGTGTCCCGTCAACTTGCCGAACGAGGAGAAGGTTGCAGGACGGGAGAAGCTTGCGCGCGGTGGCTCGCAGGACAAGGAGAAACTTTTGACTAATGCAAGCTCTCCCTCGCTCAGGCGGTGGACGTGCAACAGTTAATTCGGTGTCAGATTGCCAGAAGCATACACTATACTACTAGTGCTATTATTGTTCGACTTCCCGAATAGGCGAACAGCCAAGCGCAAAGTTTACTAGTACTACTACTATAGTCTATAAAGGTACGTACTATACTAGTACTAGGAACCGGATGGAGGAGCGTCTGCACTCTTATTATAATTTTAAAATGTGATAAAGCAATCTTCAACACATTTGGTTCTCTTCGAGGGTTCTCGCATGTGATAATGGAAGTTGATTGCATGGAACACTCGCCACAATTCTCGCTTAATTCTGGCTCATATCCTGTTACAAATAGTAGCGCTCGGTAATATTTCCTCTTTTTTTGTTATTCAGCATGTAAACAGGTCAGCAAACCTTGCGGCGCATCTTCGTGCGAACCGTGCTTGCTGCACTTTGAATGTGGCCGAGAGCTGGCTTGATGAAACACCTCGCTTCCTACTTCTTTTTTTGCGGGGTACCTCGCTTCCTAGTGACCAGTGTCTTGGCTGATCGTCCTAAGAATGCTTATATATGAATAAAGCTCTCTCATTTACCCGCAAAAAAGATTAAGCCATATTAACCGGAAAGGAGGGAGTATGGACTAGCACTACTTTTTGGTGTGTCCCGTCAACTCGCAGAACGAGGAGAAGCTTGCAGGACAAGGTGAAGCTCGCTTACGCCTTTTGACTAATGCAACCTACCCTCGGTGGACATGCATCAGTCCATTCGGTGTCAGATTGTCAGAGGCATACACTGTAGTACCCAACATGCGGAGTACCATCATTGTTCGACTTCACGAAGAGGCGAAGAGCCAAGCGCAGTAGTACGAGTAGTACTACTACTAGAACCGCATGGTGGAGCGTCTGTACTCTTATTTTTTTATCTCTGATAAAGTACACGTTTATTCCGGAGAAGGGCGGAAAACGGCAGCCCAACATGTAATGAATGATATCGATCAACCAACCATGCTCGAATATATCTTGGCCTCCGTGCGAGCCCGTCTGTGTGTTCTCGCTCCTCGTCTCTCTCAAGGAACGGCGGGTTGGCTCTTTGCCGTCAATTGAGATCGGTTTGCTCACACTCCTGTCCCACATGTCAGTGATATGCCAAGAGGAGGTGCGTTGACCGACTGGCCATACGCGTACTTGGTTTTGCACCTTCATACTACTCCTCCCTCCGTCACAGTTTACAGGGCGCGCTTCATTATGATGCATTTCTCTCAATGCATTTCCACCACCAGAGAGACTTTAGACGCGTTTGGTTTAATGCTCAATTAATTAGGGCGTGGTAACCGCAATCAAGTCCACAATTTTCTCTCCATGTACTGTACTACTACGGAGTGGAGTAAGTGCATGCATGTGTGTACCCGGGGTGGAAGCACTGCATGCATGTGTGTACGCATTATTCCCTCTAGTAATAGACGCCGTGCTATAACTACCAATGCTATTTTTCAGGCCGATCGCTAGTCGCCTTGGTCCCACAGATTTTTTTTCTTTTTTCTGAAGCGCGCTGTATAAACAGTGACGGATGGAGTAGTATGAGCGGATTCAAAGAAGAGCGTATTGATGGTTGCTTCTTCAGAGCAACTTACAGTGGGAAAGGTGGGGCTTATGATTTGACTGCTCATTACTCACTATTAATGCGGCGCAACGACCGGGCTGAGTCTCCCATGCGGTTGTGCACTACCCCCTCGGTTCTTAAATATACTCCGGAGTATTTGTCTTTCTAGAGATTTCAACGAGTGACTACTCAAATATTTGTCTTTTTAGAGATTTCAAATGGACTGGCACATACGGATGTATATAGACATATTTTAGAGTGTAGATTCACTCATTTTGCTCCGTATGTAGTCACTTGTTGAAATCTCTAGAAAGACGAATAGAATATTTAGGAACGGAGGGAGTACACATACGAAGCAAAATGAGTGAATCTACACTCTAAAATATGCCCGTTTGAAATTTGTAAAAAGACAAATATTTAGGAACGAAGGAGTATAATTTTGTGCATGGCACATGGACCCGGATGATGAAGAGGCTTCTGGCAATGCTATCAAGCTTCCATCATTTGTTTACATAATTGACGTACTATACAAATAATTTTCCAGCGACATGAAATTGTACAATGGTGTGAGCTTTCAGCTTTTGTTTCGCGTGTCTTGCCATCGATGCTCTTTCGGAAACAATAAAAAACTAACTTCCTTGCTAATGCATGTCAATTATTAGCAGATCAGAGCTAATAATTACATCACAACTGAAGACAGAGTTGTGAGAAGGTGTTAAATTAAAATTGATCCATGCTTTCATTGGCAGCAACGTCCCCCCAGCTCTGTCTAAATCAACAAGGCATGTTGGGAAAAAAAGTAGCTGTCTGGAGCATGCAACATTCCGATCATTTTGTGCAGTTCCACTAAAATAGAGCTGAGCGTCCCTGTTCCAAAGATATTAAGTGTGATTACGATAATAGAGGACTGCTGATGAAACAATAAACACACAAATAGAAGCCGGTCACCTTTGCAGTCTCTCTTAAGACTAACTAGTTGGAGAAGATTAGGCTCGGAGTTGGATGAGGAGGATAGAGCAAAACCAATCTCCCTTTGTGCAGTCGCACTGAAATGTAGAGACGTTGCCCGTGTGACATTTTAGTACAACTGCACAAAACACTCTTAAGAAAAAAGTGATTTGTGCAGTTCACCAAAAGGTCGCAATAGCAACGAGTAGAAAGGAAACAATTACTGGCCAATAACAGTTGATGACACATGCGACGACAAAAAAGAAGCATATTCCTTGTCCTAAGGGAAGATAACAACACGGTTGTGTTTGTCTAAAACGGTGTGAGGACGAGAATGCAATATGGAAAGTACGCCGGACGAGCTACGTTTTGGGCAAAGAACTATGGAAGATCCACATGCAGCGACGTGGGAAGACGGGCAGTGGAGCAAGGCCGGAGGGGATACCTGGAGGTCGTCGGGATGTAACTAGGTGAGCGGCGGCGGGCGGAATCTGCGAGCAGGTGGCGTAGGCCCTGCCGCGCCGGAGCTTGGTCAGAGAGAACGGCGTGTACCGCAGATCGGGACGTGCCTCGGCGCCGTCAAACGGAGAAACGATGCACTTCCTCCCTTTCCCCCGGCGGACGGGATGCGGCCGGATCAGTGACCAATGGTGAGAGAGAGAGAGGCCACCGCACTCCCTTTCCCCCGGCGGACGGGATGCGGCCGGATCAGTGACCAACGGTGAGAGAGAGAGAGGCCACCGCAGCCTTGTGTGAGATACTCTGAAGAGCGACAAACCAGGCAGGCAGGCTCCATTGTATATAGTGAGCGGACTACCTTTTTCTCCATAAAAATCGTTTATATCGTGTGCCATTGAACGCTATAACTTTATTTAAAAATAACACGGCAACGCGTCAAGTCGAACTTTGTTTCGTGCACGCGTGGTACACGACCTCCCTAGGTAAACAACCGCTACAGGCGTTCAAATTAGCACGTGGGCTGCCATTTCGTAAAGAAATGAGCTCCACCGTGTACCCGCGCGGGTGTGGCTGGGCACGAAGCGTGAGTACGTGCACGGTGCACCTATTCTCTTCTTGTATACGTACACCACCTACGTGGGGTTGTGTGAGAGAGATACAAACCTAGAGAGATATAGTGTGTGGGTTCTTGAGAGTTTTTTTGGGGGGGGGGTCAATCAAAAAATGTAACATATGCAATGTGTGTGAAATAGTCCTGGATATAACATATATATAGAGGGGGCGATCCACGAGAAGAGAGTGGAGGTATCATCGGCTTGAGGTGTCCATAGAATCGAAGAGAGGGATGATGTGTGTGTGTGCGCGCGCGATCGATAAAGAGTGCCATCGAATTTGTGTGTGCCCACGTCAAAGATATAGAGTGGCTGGCCTACTGGAACGTGAGATGGGACATGTGCAGTTTGTCTCTGTGGCATGGATACCTACCTGCAGCGCTCGACTATCGGTGTGTGGTGGGGGAAGAGGGAGGCCCAATTAACTATAGAGGTACAATGGCTGGTATATGTGTGGAGGAGGAGAGAGGCCTACCTCATGTATTAAGGAGATCGATCTGCCTCATGTATTAAGGGAGATCGATCGGCATCCATGCATATGTGCAGGAGAGGAATAAGGTTGGGAGAGAGACAGAGCTAGAGTGTTGGAGGGGGTGGTAGTGGAGTTGCTTCTAACAAATGGTGGGATAGGCTTGCTAGACAAACGGAGGGCACGCCCGCAATATCAATAAGAGAGGAGATGGCTGCTTGTTGTCTGTGCACGTGCGTGTGAGAGACGGGTCAGGAGGCATGCACGAATGATGAGGGGGGACGATGTGGCTGTGGTAAGCAGACGTAACTACATAGGAAGATCAATCGCCCTTTGTTAGAGAAAGGAGAGACATAACTTGTGAGGTACGTCGATCGATGGGGGGGGTAGTTAAAGTCGATCTAGGTATATGTTGGGAGATCGATCGGTATACATGCATGTGTGTGTTAGAAGCAAATGAGCACGAGGAGAAGGATAGAGAGAGAGGGATGCATGTAGGAGGTGGTACGAGAGGCATACTATATCGAGGGGGAGGAGTGTGCGAGTACGAGAACGATGAAAAGAGTGGTGGGAGTGAGGCATGGACGGTGACAAGAGAAGAGGGGAAGCTTGTGTTTGTGCTAGGCACACCTGGCTAGAGAGGCATATCGATCGATGTGTGCCGTAAAGAAGGAGCTGAGGGGCCTACACACACCGTGGGTGAACGACCTAAAGTGAAAAGATGAATTTGCGCGATGGAGCTAGAGAATGCTGAGGGGGGTGAGGGATGCGGGCGTGTGCATGCACAAGAGAAAGTTAGCGCTAGCTACAAAGATAAGAGGGTTGTGTGGGTGTAAAAGACGAATAGAGATCATATATACTTCATTATAAAAAGCGAATTCGGATATTTGAAGAATTTATCATAGTGTTTCAAACCGACGCATGTGTGAATATATATAACGGTGATACACATGGTGTGGTTATGAACATGTTATACTACATTTAATATATTTTATCTCTACTCTTATAAAAAACGGAGTTGTTGATGATGGTGTGCCTGCCATCCTGCATTATAGGCCGTCCGATTTATATCTGGCGGATAGCAAGGAAACTATGATGGTTGAAGTTGGCAACAATCATGATTGTAGATTCTTATTGAAATAGAGAAACGAATTCAAATTTAGTTCGAATTGCAGCGGTAGTATAGACATTTGGAATGCACTAAAATGTTGGTATGAGTAGGTTACATGCATTATATAGCAAGCGAAAAAATTTAATCGGACATAACATGGATTCATACTCCCTCCTTCCATCTATATAGGGCGTAATGAGATTTTTAAGACCGCCTTTGACTATTGACAAGATTAATAGTACATGACATGCACAATGTGAAAATTATATCATTGAAAGAACCTTTCAGAGACGAATTTAACGGTGTGCTTTGTGTAAGTTGCATGTCATATATCATTGCTCTAATATTTGGTCAAAGTTAGCATCGAAAAACGCATTAGGCCCTATATAGATGGAAGGAGGGAGTAGCTTTGAATAACATTTGTATAGTAAAACGGGGCAAGACTCTCTCTTTGTGTGGTGTGAATAGTTTTATTTTTTCGTTTTCTTTTGGTTGAGGGAAGTGCGAATTGATTTGGTACGTACAAGTACAATATTACTACACGTTAGGCTTGTCCCTAAAATTCAACCCGCGTCTTGTTATATCCCGAAAATTCAGATATCGTGCTCCCAAAACTGGCGCCTTCACAACCCGCGCCTTGCTATCCCGAAATTACAACGCGCGCGAAAACTCCCTCCAGCTGCCAAATCCCGACACGCGAAATCCCCCTTCTAACCCTGAGCCGAAAGGGCCGCTAGTTCAAATCGGTGGGGGGTACTTTTGTAACACACCCTACATTTTAGACAAGCACGTCCCTAAGTCATGCTTCACCCCTCCCATCGCCCCCTTTTCGCCATTCAAAATCCCAGGCCGCCATAACCTCTCCGCTCCAGCCGCGAAACCCCACCTTCCTCTGTCTGCCACGTCACCGTTGCCCAGCCAGAGCCTCTTCCCCGACGATGTCGTCCACCGCAACAGCTCGACGTCCCTCGTCCACCTCCCCGGATGAGGATCTGTCGTCCATCTCGCCGTCCCGCCGGTTCAGCCGCCCCATCGTCCACCTCCAAGGAGCTGCTCCGACGATCGCCTCGTCTATCGCGGCTGCTCCATCCCCACAGCGCTGCCTTAACCTACAACACCGGAACCGCAGCATCCTCACCGACTCCTCGGACGAAGCCGAGGCCTACTTGGCGCCACCAAAGAGGTTGTACACTCATCGCATCGCACCTTCTCCTTAACTCGACCTCCCGGCACCGACGGTGCTCCATCCCGCACCCCCATGGAGCGGCTACCTTGAAGCCGGCGCCGCGGGTGACATCTCCACGGCGGCTCTCCCCCAGTGCGAGGCCCCTTCGGCGGCGGCGTCCATACCAGCCGGATCTGCTGCTGCTGCTCCCGCTCTCGCTCGCTCGCGCTGCTGCTGCTCCGGCTCTCGCTCAATCGCTCGCTCGCTCGCCCAGCTGCTGCTGCTGCTCTCCCCCTCGCTCATGCTGCTGCTCTGCTCCGATTAAGCCACACATCAGTCGACCGAATCGACTTTTGGGTCAGTCGATTTTCAGGGGTTGGGGGGCTCGCCGGAGTTAAGGAAGAACCACCCGCAGCGGGGACGGGGGCTCGCCGGAGAGGTACCCCCACTATCTATCTTAGGGTTCAGGGTGGGGGCGGGGGCCTAGAGGGTTGGCTGGGACGGCGGTGGCGAGTTGTTTCGGGGCGGCGAGGCGGTGTTGGGGCCGGCGGTTCGGCCGGTGGTGGCTGGCGGCTCAGGGGGTGCAGGTTGAAGATGAACTGCAGGCCCTCCCTAAACTACATGTCAAGTGCCTCTCTGCTACCATTGCGTTCAGTTTCGACAGTAGCATTCAGATTCCATAGTAAATTTCAGTTTCGACAGTTAAGTTCAGAGTCAACAGTTTTTACCTCATCTGTTGTAGTCAGGTGGTTTTTGGTGATGTTAATTTTACATCCATTTTACATCATCTATTGTAGATGCTATTAGAATCCCACTTGAGATTGACGATGTCTGTCTTGTGCTGCTTCAGCCTTGACGTCTTACGGCTCACCGGAGCTGCTCCAACGTCAGAACGATCCATCACAACAGAGCAGTGCCCTGGACGCCGTCTACAGATTCCACAGATCTTCCTCCACACCTCCGACAGCCACCTCTGCCTCAACTGCTTCAGCGACCAACCCAATGATGCTGAGGTCGACACGGCTACGGCAAAGAGGTTGTACACTTGTTGCATCACTTATTACTATACATTCACGTCGATCCATTAGGGCTATTTTGGTTCAACGGAAAAACGTCGATCCACTGGTTGTTACCATCACTCTAAATTTCTGCATGCTCTCCTTACATAATCTCACCATATTTTTTTCGTATGCATGTCAGATATTGTACAGTCATGCTGAACATGTAGAGAAAAAGAGAAGAGTTTTGCGCGGCAATACAATGTCATGCAGACATCGCTCCATGGTGGGTTCAATGGCAAACCCTCCCCACCCCTCTCCAGATTGTAATCCAGAGGAAGATATCTGTTCTGAGGCGGATTCAGACGCCGCTGACCACTCCTATTTACCCCCCAAGGTGTTTGCTCTACCTTGGCATGATGATGTTAGTCATATCATGCATATGTTGCCTTGCAGTGCCTACTTTTGACATCATATATGTCATCTGCTTAGTTTAGACATGTTCTGTAATGCCACCTGTTTAGTTTCTATATCATATATGGGAATTATGCAGTCTCATGTCTTTTAGCCAGCCATAATATATATATGTGAAATGTGCAATGCCATCCTGTTTAACCAGGCATCATATATTTGAATGATATCTTGCCCATCCTTTTCTTCATTACATTTCCATTTGTCGACAATGTTTGTACATTAAACTACTCTTCCTGTGAATCAGCCATTTGGGTGGGAGATGGAAAAATCTGGAGTGAAAACAAGGCCTTCAGAGCAGACAGTGCTACCTGTCGAAGCAGATCTCTTGTTGGGTCCCGATAGCTCCTCAGAGATGGATTCAGAGACAGATGACCAGTCCTATTCCCCCACTGAGGTGTATGCTCTAACTTGGCACGGTTATACTGCTCATATCATGCATACGGTGTCTTGCATTCCATAGTTTAGACATCATATACACAATATTCAACACCATGTTCTTAGTTCAGACATCATATCGAATGCCCTCTGTTCAGCATATAAATCACATATGTGAATTAAATGATGCGATCCTGATTACTTAGATAACATGTAGGTGAATTATGTCATGCGATCCTGTTTAGTTATTCATCATATCTTTGAATTATGTTATCCTATGCTATCCAGTTTAGATAGACATCATATATGTGAAATTATGTCATGCTATCCGTTTTAGTTAAACAATATACATGTCAACTATTTCATGCCCTCTTTTTTCCACACTATCTATTGCATCTGTCTCTCATACAATGTTTGTACATTCAACTATGTTTCCTATTTATCAGCCATTTGAATTGGAGCACGTGATGCCAGTATCTAGCGGACTAAAAACACGGTCTTCAAATAAGACAGTGCTACCTCTTGGTGGAGATAGCACCCCGGTTGTACATGCACAAGAACCAGCCCTACCACACATAACCCAAACTCTCGCAGATTGTACCCCTACTGCGATGGACAGAGAACCAGCTTCACCCAATCTAACCCCAACCCCAGCCGATAGTAACCCAGTTCCTGTTGACACAACACCATCTCCACCATACAGCTCCCAAACAAGAGCAGTTAGTAAGGCAGCTCCAGTGCCCAAAGGGCCAGTACTATCACGGCGAACCCCAACTCCACCAGTTAGTACACCTATTCCTGTGGAGGAAGCACAACCAACTAGTCGTAGTTTAGCATCTATCGCATTTGATGTTGTTAAATCGTATGTGCGTATCTTCCCATCTTGGAAATATTATACTGAAGATGAAGGAAAATGCCAGTTGCAGGTGTTTGTCCAAGAGTTATGTGTAAGTAATGTTATTCATGGCAATTACTTTGCTTCATCCCATACATCCTACCTCCATGATGGTTATAATACAGCAAATTTTCCCATTTTTCTCTATAGAGAAGGACCGATTTGGAAACTCAGGATGAGGTAACATGTGCTAATACCTCTGCTATCTTCAAGAATGCTTGGTGGCAGTATCGGAATTACCTGAAGAAAACGTACTTCACCGGCAAAGAAACTAATCAAATTCCCTTACGTTCTGCTGAGACACATTTACTGGACGATGACTGGGAACGCCTTGTTCTATACTGGTCCCGAACCAAGAATGTGTTAAGGTCTATGAGCTCATTTTCTATTTTTAAGTATACTTGCGTCTTACTGTACTCTGTTCATGTAGAACAAGTGCCTAAACCTGAAGAACAACTGTTCTAATTTAAGATTCCATTGCTATCATAGTTCAAAAAAGCGCTAGGCGTTAATTGTGCGTTTTGCCACCGCCTTGCGCTTTACTGACCAAAGCGCATGCTTATGCGCAGTTATGCACACATTATGCGTAGTTATGCGCAATGCGTTTTGCCAACGCCTAGAGCCTAGGCGCGCTTAAGCGCTCGCTTAGGCGCGCCTTTTTTAACTATGATTGCTTTGCTCTTGTATCACTGTATTTACTCATACAAACTTACTTTTAAATTGAAGGATCCAATCGAAACTCCAATGGCACAGCAGGTATGTTCACGCATGTTTCTTTAACAGGTTTGCTCTTATCAATAGCTCTGTTGATTTCAATTTCAATTATGTATACAGTTGACTTTCATATAATGCACATTACTAGCATCATAACAGAGCCAATAGTGTTGTTGTACATGTAGACCCGTGGTACCCATCTGAAATCTTGTTGTGCCGTGTAGTTTCCCACGCTTTTTATTCTTTCACTGCTACTTTGTCTTGAACTGATATGATTTGAACCGTGTCTCTATTTTGATTTGGCAAGACAATGCAGTGACCATAGGACATAGATATATGTTTGTTCGATGCTTTTATTGTGTACTATTACTTGGCAATAAAAGACTTGGTAGTTTAATCTTGTCCACCTTACTAATGAACTGCTTTACCGAAATAAGTTTCATATACTAGTACATGCTAAACTTGTTATGTGTCTGCTTGTTTCTTCTTTTAGAATGCTGACAGAATATTGGGGAAGAGTGCCTTATTAAGCAATGGTAAAGGAAGTAATGCAGATAAGGTTCAGGATAGTGACACATCCTTGTTGGTCTCCAACAAAGCTGATAAAACAAGTAAGGAAGACTATCTTGAAGACAGCGAGACAACCCCAAAGTCCTGTCTTGGTTTAGTGTTCGAGTTACTGGCCACTACCGCTTGCACAAGCTATTCAAACTCACTATCTGAATCAGTTCGGTTTCTTGAGTCTCAACTACAAGCTGAAAGACATCGATCAGCTGTGCTGCGACAAGAAGCGGAAGGACTGCGGAAGTCCCTGGAGCATTCAGATGCATACTTTCTGGTGCAACAGCAAGCGTTGAAGGATTTTAGCGCCAAACAGGACAAAGCTAATCAGCTTGCTAAGCTTATTGCCAGCATGGTGGATACCCAGGATAACGTTTCTTGAGCTCTTCTGCAGTTGTTGCAGTTATGCTCTTGTTTTCCTGCCGCGTTTATTTGCACTGGTGGCAAATTTTGACGGCCAGTGTATGGAATGTTCTGCTTTGTTCCCTATATTTGCACTGGTGGCGAACTTTGATGCCCAGTGGATGTAATATGTGTAATAGCGGTAATAGGCTAGCGTTAATTGCTTGCTTATTTATTTCCTTATTGTCTTGTTTAGTTGTTTGCTTGTAGTCACTGTAGTTCTTTTTCTTTATTTTTTCTAGTGGCCACAATAGCCTATTTTTGGTAACTAGGCCAAAATAATCATGGCAACACACGGACTGTTGTAACCATGGGCCTCCTGCAGGCCGTATGATCCATGGGCCTTCGTCCGGCCGTAGGATCCATCGGCCTTCTATACGGGCCTTAGGGTCCATGGGCCTTCTACGGGCCGTAGGGTCCATGGGCATTCTACGGGCCGTACGATCCATGGGCCTTCTACGGGCCGTACTATCCATGGGCCTCATACGGGCCGTAGGATCCATGGGCCTTCTATGGGGCGTATCATCATTTTGCCAATCATGGGCCGTACTATTTGTGGACCATAACGGGCCGTTAATAGGCCGTATTTGATAACTCTATGAAAACAGCCCAACGGGTTTTTTACATGAAAACGGCCCAACGTATTAACGGTCCGCAAACGGACCAACTGTAACGACGGGCTGAATTTGGCCCACAAGCAGAAAATGACAGTAACGGGCCGTATGTAACCGAATTCTGCAAATGAGCCCAAGAATCAATGGGCCCTGAGAAGGCCGAAAGATAACTTGGTCTAGAAATGGCCCAATGGAATAACGGGCCGTTAATGGGTATAAAGTGATACACTGTTCATTACGGGCCAGTTTCACCACGGGCCGTTAATGGTCCAAGAGTTACAAAGGTCCTCATATGGGCCAAAAGAAGTCATGGGCCACACATGGGCCGGAAGTTAAAACGGGCTGAATCATATTGGACGGCCCAGATGACGCTACTGGGCCTAATTCGGATAGGGCGTAACGAGCCCTGGGTTAGCGGGCTGTAAATGGGCTATATGCAAACAGGCCGTTAACACGCTTTCCGTGGGCCGGCCCGCCACCTTTTGACCAAGTCAAACGGGCCGGCCTTTTCACAGGAATGGGCCTCTGTTGGGCCGTGCCACGTGTCGCCGTATCATAGGCGCCTTTGGTCCAATGAGCGGATGACATCTGTCCCAACGGTGAGCCGACACGTGTTTTCTCTAGCCAATGATGATTTTACACGTCGAAAATCCCCATTGGTCGGGGCTGTTAACGGGTTATCGGATCCAAAACCCGACCCAATAGCTTAACGGCGTTCCGTTACGGTGGATGCCACATGTCGGTCACCCTTGACGAAAGCACTTCTGTGACGCGCGATTTATCGTCATGGAAGTGGACACTTTCGTGATGATAATTTCGGTAATGTCATGGAACACTTCTACGACAGCACAGGTATGACTATCTTGATTCTGTCATAAAATCGTCATGGATGTACATGCATGAAAAAAAACGCGACCTACTGTGACAAACACGTATCATCACTAAACTGTATTTTTTTGTAGTGAAGGAAAAAAACAGGAACTGGCACTGGGCTCTTGGTCAATAGGTTAGTCCCAAAAATAATATAGAAGTGTTTAATAAAGCCCATAAACATCCAAAACAGATAATATAATAGCATGGAACAATCAAAATAGATCGTGAAGGCAAATATAATAAGGAAGAGACCCGGGGGCCGTAGATTTCACTAGTGGCTTCTCTCAAGAAAAAATAGCAAACGGTGGGTAAACGAATTACTGTTGGGCAATTGATAAAACTTCAAATAATCATGATGATATCCAGGCAATGATCATTATATAGACATCACATCCAAGATTAGTAGACCGACTCCTGCCTGCATCTACTACTATTACTCCACACATCAACCGCTATCCAACATGCATCCAGTGTATTAAGTTCATGGGAAAATAGAGTAATGCAATAAGAACGATGGCATGATGTAGACAAGATCTACTTATGTAGAAATAGACCCCATCTTGTTATTCTTAATAGCAACGATACATACGTGTCGGTTCCCCTTCTGTCACTGGGATCAAACACTGTAAGATCGAACCCATCACAAAGCACCTCTTTCCATTGCAAGATAAATAGATCAAGTTGGCCAAACAAAACCCAAATATCAGAGAAGAAATACGAGGCTATAAGCAATCATGCATATAAGAGATCAAAGAAGACTCAAATAACTTTCATGGATAAAAACATAGATCTGATCATAAACTCAAAGTTCATCAGATCCCAACAAACACACCGCAAAAAGAGTTACATCATATGGATCTCCAAGAGACCATTGTATTGAGAATCAAAAGAGAGAGAGAGGAAGCCATCTAGCTACTAACTATGGACCCGTAGGTCTACAATGAAGTACTCACGCATTATCAAAGAGGCACAAATGAGGATGATAAACCCCTCTGTCGTGGATTTGTCATGGCAGATGTCCTAGTGTGAGGACTTAGTCGTGAGGCCAATGCATCTATGTGGTTGCTTGAAAGGGGTCGGTCGGAATCGAGAGACGCGAGGTTTTACCCAGGTTCGGCCCCTCACGGTGGAGGTAAAAGCCTACATCCTGCTTCATTGATATTGATGATGATGATGCTCACGATTACAAGGGTGCTCTTTGTCTACCTCTCTCTTGAGAGCTATTGACTTGTCTGTCTCAACTTGTGAAACTTGTCCCTCTTGTGGTGTCCCGCCCCTTCTTATATAAGTTGAAGGGGCGGGTTACATGACTAGTCCTAGTAGGATTAGGATTACTCTATTAAAACTTGAGTCCTAGTCTTGCTTCCTTTGTATGAGAATATTCCTTATGCCTTTCATCTTAAGCCGGCCCACCATAACATGAGCTAGCCTTCTCGGCCTTGGGCCTTGTCTTCTACCTGCCCCGCCATCGGGGCCATCAGTGAGTCGCCAGGCTAGTGAGCTGCCAGAACTGTGAGTCGCCAGTCCTCCGGCGGGTTACCGATGAAGCGCCAAGTCCCGGCCGGGTCATATATCCGACCGGGTCATACCGCGGGGTATGTCCACGACATTAGCCCCCAGTTTAATTTGGATTTATCCATGTTAAACTAATCCTGCAAAATAAACACAAGAACAAATTTGACAGGTTGTGCTCCGGGTTAAAAATATTTTTGAACCGGCACCTGATCATCCTTAAGTCCTTGTCATTTCCTCCTTGATACGTGCCCATCACTACAAAAAAAAGACACTTCCATGATGATACGTGTTTGTCACAATAGGTCACGTTTTCTGTCATGCATGTACATCCATGACAATTTTATGACAGAATCAAGATAGTCATACCTGTGCTGTCGTAGAAGTGTTCCATGACATTACCAAAATTATCATCACGGAAGTGTCCACTTCCATGACGATAAATCACGCGTCATAGAAGTGCTTTCGTCAAGGGTGACCGACACGTGGCATCGACCGTAACGGGTCACCGTTAAGCTATCGGGTCCGGTTTTGGATCCGATAACCCGTTAATAGCCCGGACCAATGGGGATTTTCCACGTGTAAAATTCTCATTGGCCGGAGGAAACACATGTTGGCTCAACGTTCGGACAGATGTCATCCACTCATTGGACAGGAGGCGCCTATGATACGTCGACACGTGGCACAACCCAATAGAGGCCCATTCCGGTGAAAAGGCCGGCCCAGCTAAAGGCCCACCATGTTTTTCAGACACTAGTGGGCTGGCCCGTTAACAGCCTGCCATCTTTTGGGCCAAATTGAGGCCCATAGAAAATCAGGCCCGTTCACATCCTGCCGTGTTTTGGGCCAAATTACGGCCCATATCGGATCAGGCCCGTTAATAGGCCACTGTTCTTTTGGGCCCATTCTAAGACATGTTTGTATTTCAGCGTGTTAAAAGCCCGTTAACCAGTTCGGCCTGATAATAGTTTCGGCCTGTTAGCGGCCCGTGGTGCATCTGGGACGCTGTCGGCCCGGTTTAACTTTAGGCCCTTTTACGGCCCATGTAGAAACTGGGCTATTTCTTGCCCGAAGTAACTTTAGGCCTCTTAACGGCCCGTAGTCTTCGTGGATAAATTTCAGCCCAATAGGCCTATTGGCCTGTTAATGGCCCGTGGAACAGTTGGGCCTAATTACAGCCCGCGTTGAATCAGGCCTGCTTATAGCCCATCTGATAATGGCCCATGACACTTTTGGGCCTATGGCCCGCATGGATACCGGCCTGCTTAAAGCCCACAATTTTATTGGGCCAAACTGGCCCGAGATATATTTTGGCCTGTTAACTGCTCATCCTATTTGGGCCAAACATGTGCCTTAGGCAGTTTTGGCCTGTATTGGCCCGTGAATTTTTCAGCCCAACGCTGGCCCAATCTAGGTTTTAGTCTGTTAAAAGCCCATGGTATTCTCTGGCCCAGCTGGCTAGAACTTTACTCGGCCTGTTAAAGGCGGGAAACTACTATAGGTTTAGACCTGCTAATGGCCCAAGATGATTATAGGCCCACGTTTTAGCCCATATGAGTAACGGGCCGGCCTGAAGACCGACAACACTGAGATCCACTGAACCTTCCGGCCCAAATTACATCATATCGATCAAAGAATAAACCTAGACTATACAATAAAGAAATTACGGCATATTACATCCACTTGGAATCAAAGTTCGCTACCGGTGATAATAAAGCGCAACGTGACCGCTGATTACATACACTGGGCATCAAAGGTCGCCACCAGTGCATATAAACGCGCCGACAAAAGGATATACAAAACTGAGAGCACTTCAGAAGGCACTAGGCCTTTACAGGATGGGCCCCGCAAGCAGCCAAACAAGCTGATGAGACCTCAGTTGTGTCAACGATAGATGCTCCATCCCTAGCTGTATGGCAGTCCTCTGACATCTTCTTTGCATGTTTGACTTCAAGTCGGAGCTGAGCTGAAGCAAGCCTTTCCGCTTTAAGTTGAGACTGAAGCAGTCGAACTGATTGAGGCAGCGAATGCACAGAGGTTGTCTCACACCTGCTAGTGAGTAGCTTCAACTCACTGTCTTCATCAAGACAGGACCTTGGGGTCATCTCGCTGTCCTCAATATGATTTGGCTCACTATCTTCCCTAAAGTTCTGCCTGACATAAGAGATACGACTCTGAAAGAGAAACAAGGAGACACGTAACAGGTTTCACAATTATATAAGCAAATAAATGGATCTGTTCTGCATAAGGAACATGTTTTTACAACTACAATTTAAAACTGGTAGTTTTTGCAAACATCCAATCAGATGTAAACAGCAAAGTAAACAGCAGTGGAGGAAATGATGCCTATCCAACTCTATACTAGAACAAAGTTTGAAGGCTTGAGAAGGATGAACTTACATTACATGTTAACACGGGCTGGACAAAGCCCATCTCCATGTTGATGGAAGGATAATTCAATAAATTCCCCAAAGAAAATTCTTTATAAGCGTTGCCATTTTTCTACATTTTGCAAAGAGTAAATATAGATCAAATAATATTGGAAGAAATAGAGGATAATGAAGCTCAGGTGCAGACTGATGATACATAATCAAATAGCAATTAATTAAGTACAGGTTACAAGGCAAAAGGTACTGACAAGAGGAATGCAGACATCAACGTGTGCAGTGGCATTGGCTTTATTCAACATTTTGGTAAGAGTAAATGTAGATATGATAATTTGGAGAAAGTGGAGGGCAGGGCAGATAAGATGCAGAGTAATGCTAGACAATCAACTATCTCGCGATGCAAGTACAGTAATACCACCACCGTCCGTTATTACTTGTCGCTCAAATGGATGTATCTAGCACTATTAAGTTCTAAATACATCCAATTGATCAACAATTAATTCGATACAGAGGGAGTACATGACAACAGGTACATACATGAGCAATCCAAAACTTCATAACCATTGTGTTAATTCTACATTTATCTAAGAGTAAATATAGATCTTATAATTTCAAGCAAAGGGAGGATAAAGAAGCGAACATTTACAGTGATGCTACATAATCAAACAACAATGAGTGTACGTATGCTGACAAAGGGCAAGAGGTACTGACAAGAGCAATGCAGAGCCCAGTATTGTTGTGAGATCCTATGATCCTTTGAGCAAGGAGCTTCATCTGAAATTAGTTTTCATACAAGAGAGAAGGTAAGGCACATGCAGAAATTTAGGAGTTCAAATTTTGAATTGATATCATAGACAGTACCTGACGCTGGGCTGTCAGCAGTTCTAATAGGGGTTTGGCCAGTGGAGTAGGGGTAGAGTGTGGTACAGTTGGGCCTGTGTTTTCTGTGGCTGCTGATCTATCTGATTTATCAGGTATCACTACCTTTTCCAAATACCTAGTTTGTACTCCTTGAGGATCTGCACTCACCCTCTTCCTTTTGGACATCTATTACGAAAGAACAACATTTGACTGGAAAAACATAGTATGACGACACATGGAATAGGTACAGAAAATGGATAGGTATGGCATATACTCATATATGATGCTTAAACTAAGCAGATGGTGTAACAAAGTAGAAGTAATGCAAGAGGTCAGATGCAAAATATGTGCGACCAATACAACCTTGCCAAGTTAGAGCAAGCACCTTGATGGGTGAATAAGATAGGCCATCCTCCACCATGCCAAGTTTGTTAGCCAGTGGATTGTTCCGCAATATTCCTCTCGTGCGCCCATTCTCATATTCATTTTGATAATGTTCAGTACCTGACATGCATGAAAACATAAAAACAAGTGAGATTATCTTTGTAATGCAGAAGTGATTCTAATCCAATACTGCCTCCCTGTAAACCCCTTTGTGCTATCTCTGCAATTCTTCTGAGAGATGCCATGCATGCTGTAACTTGGTGTGTGCATTAATATAATGTGGCCTACTACTCAAAATATGAGAGCTCCAGAAGTGATGATACTTCGCAGATGACAGCTTCAACATATAGTAAAGAAGAACAAGTCGACCTGACCTGACAGATTCAAAATATACTAAGGGAGAACAACTCGACCTGACCAGTCGACCGCAAATGTCTCTGCTACTCTTCCCAACAAGGAACATACTTATTAAAGAAGAGAAGAGGATCATCTTAAAGAAGAGCAGAAGAGCAAGCAGATTGAAGATATTACAAGTCTTTCTATACAATGTCGGTTGCCCACAGAGAAATAGTATTCCTTCCGGTCTCTCCATATGTGGCTCACATGCATTTCGAAACTAAAGTAGGAACATTTAGCTGACCAATTAAACATCTCTCAGTTTTACTAATATCAACATAATATCATATTTGAATTTGTACAACTAAGCTTGTTTAGCTCGATGGGTGGAGAAGTGCTATTACGACACGAACCACGTAGGCTGATCGTGGTCATCATAAAATGGGGAAACCGTAAGCATGATGAGTATAGTGTTGACCGTGGCAGTGGGATGGCAGATCTGAAGCTGCAAACCACGCAAAGGGTAGTTAGCAACTGATCTTTGCTTTGAAATAACAACTAAGATTTGGTATGGACAAGAAAGTACAGTCAACAAGTGACAAAGAAATGCAATTCTGTTGTCTCTCTATATGTCGCGACATGCATTTGGAAACTCAAGTGGGACCTTTAGCTAACCAATTAAATGTGTCTGTTAACTAATATCAGTATCATATCACAATCATATTTGAACAACTAAGCCCTGTGTTGTTTAGCTTGATGGGTGGAATCATGCTAGCATGACAGAAAGCACCTACGCAGATCATAGTAGAGTAGATAAAAGGGGAAAACCCTAAGCATCAAGAGTAAAATCAGGAAAGTGGAACTAGCTAGACCAGTGGGTGGCGCACATGCTTTTCGAAACGAATATAGGAACATTAGGTGACCAATTAAACGTTCTCTGTTTTAGTAATATGAGCATCATATCAGATTCGTATTTCAACACCTAAGCTTTGGAATTATGAGTGGCATGTTGTTTTGCTTGATGGGTTGAGGTCTTGAGGAGCAGTGCTAGCACGACACGAAGCACCTACGATGATGGTAGTGAATATAAAGGGGGAAACCATAATCTTTACAAGTATAGTGACCGTGCCATGGCGGATCTGAAGGTGCAAACCGGACAAAGCTACTTCGCAACCAATGTTTGCTTTCAACTAGCCACTACGATTTGGTACGGACAAGAAAAGTACAGTAAACAATTTACGATCTATTTTCCGGGTGAGATCAATTACTTAAGCACATATGGAAGAGTACCACCTCTCTTGCGACGCCGTGTAGGCCCCTGCTGATACGTTGAGGGTGTTGCGGGTGCGATGGCTGTCGGCGGCGGGGAAGAAGACTTTAGACGGCAGACGGCCGGGTCGGGGGATAAATCCTGTTGCCGTGGACGAGGCGGTCGTAGGAGCGGCAACGGCAAGGTGGACGACGGCGCCGATGAAGCGAGAGGACGCGATGAAAGGATCCTGGTCCGGCGCCGTGGATGAGAGACGTCCATCTCTTGCAGTGGACGACGGGGTAGCGGCTCCGGCAAGGTGGAGGATGGGGTGGCGGACGGAGGAGGCTGGCCGCAGTGGGGAGGTTGTTGTGGCGCCGACGGTGTATGAATGGGGAAATGGAGGGGGAGGGGGATCTCAAACTTTGGGACGCGCTTGTCTGAAATGTGGGAAAGTTACGAACTTATCCCCCATTTAAAATTTCGGACATCACGTCGGTTGGGGATAGGACGGTAATCTCGCATCTCCCAAATATTTGCCGGTAGCGATTTCGGGCGAGGAGAGGGTGTTTTGCCGCCCACGGTTGGCGCCCACGGTGTATGAACGGGGCTGACAGGTAGGGCGGTTGTGTCACGTCTGAGGGAAGTTACACATCTGCCCCTATTTAAAATATTTGCCTACATCGATTTCGGGCGAGGAGAGTTTTTTTGCCGCCCACCATGTATGAATGGGGAAATGGAGGGAGAGACACATGTCTTTTGGACGAGCTTGAATCATATGTGTTTTGCCGCACACGTTTGGCGCCCACCGTGTCGGAATGGGCTCAGAGGCGGTCGTGTCACGTCTGATTGAAGTTACTAGTCTACCCCTATCGACAGCAGTGTAAATCTGGTCGATAAGGATGTCAAAGTGTCAGGGGTAGACAGTAATTTCCATCTCGCAAACACTTGCTTCGGGCAGCCCACAAATGATAGTGTGTGTTTAGCCGCTTCATTCAAAACTTGGGAGAATTAGCATTCACGTTTGCCCTGGGCCCTGGCAACTAAATTCAAATCCAATTTGTATTCGATTACGAATATCCACCGATAATTCTACGTTTTGTTATTTATTTCTTCAAAACCATAACAAAGATGTATTCCACCTTTATATATGATTATGATTTAGAAATGTCGTGATCTTCGAATTCAGTAGGTTGGATACACTTTGAGTCAAACAGTTATTTCATCCAATACAATATGCTCACACGAAAAACAGTTCACCTTATGTCAATCATACAAGTACTGAGGATTACCTCGCCTAAAAAATTCGGATCATTACAACACATGGACAACATAGGGGGTCTTACAACATAATCCATTCAGAGACATGACACAACATGCAAGTACAATAATCTATTGACAATTTCAACTGGTATCTAAAGAAGAACTGGGATTACCCTGGGCTTCAGATAGCAGAAACAGCAGGACCTCCTCCGTCTTCAAATGCAGCATTCTTACTTCCTCCAATTCTTGGGTTGCTTGCATAATGTGTGCAGCTAATTGCATAATTTCCAGCCTCAAGATCAAGATTACCTCATTCATGGCAGCCACACCATCTCTTTCTGCCTCTAGTAGAGCCTCAAGAACTATAATATCTGTGCTCAGACTGCTCTCCGGCGGTGTTGCCTCTGAACTGCTACCATCTGGTAACATGGATGGCGCACTGCTTCCACAAATAGATTCTGGGGTTGTGCATTGTGTCCTAGTGTGAACGGCATCCTGAAAGGTTTCCGCTGGACATAAGTAAGAGATAGTTATCGCATGATTAAGGCAGTAAGCTTACATGGTAAACGACATACGAATTATTGCTGAGCATGGCAAGCTATATTTAAATGGTTCAAAGCAGCATCAGCCGAAAAGAAATTAAAATGGTAAGATGAAACTTGAAAGGGAGTGTACCACCGCTATATTTAAGTTGCCAAGGCATCTAAGCAGTTCAAATAATCTGAGAAAGCACTTAACAGTGTGGCCTCATATAAACTACGAAGACAGTCTTGTGATGAAGTTCAGAGGAAAAGTTAAGGACTCAAATGAACTAGGCATGCATTTCTTTACGATAGTACAGCAGGCACTGCTGACATATTGGCCAACTCAGGTATAGCCTAACAAGTAACAAACAAGCATTCGAATCAAGCAATACAGCAAAGCAGACAACTGAACTATTTGTAATTCTGTAGGATTACAGGTTGAGGGCACAAGCCAAGAAAGCAGCCCACACGCATTACATTTCACATGTACTAAAACACACTGGCTTACCATATGTTGCTGTGAAGCCTCGCTGCTGTTGCAATGTTCTTTGAAGATATCGTCAGCATCCCGTGGTTGCAAATCTAGTTGTTGTAGTTTATTCTGCACCCTCTATTTAGGTAAAATTAATTTTAATCGCATGCACTGGTTCGAATTGATCATCAATGGTTCATCTAAACTAATGAAAGAAGGGTGTGTGCTTACACGACAATATATCTGCTTCACTATATTTTTATGCTTGTTCGAGGTGCCAGCCCCAAAAGAACAAATATTTTGCTTGATGGGGTTGGCAGCTCCATAATTAATCCTTACTTATGAAGCATGTTATCCCAAACAAGTTGGAGTAGGCTAGATATGAAACCCTTTCACGAGGACTTCCCAGGAGGTCACCCATCCTAGTATTACTCTCTCCCAAATGGGTTTTATACCCAAAATACTGGCTAGTTTTTAATTAGTCGTGCAACATGGAAAGATCAAGAACACACAAAAAAGTAATGAACAGAGGCTCGGAGCAGTGATGTAATAGCTAGCATCAGAAAATGTAGGGTAAAACGAACAAAAAGCAGCGGAACCACATGCTAGTTTGCTGATGTGTAATTAAGCATAGAGAACATGAAGCAGTCTGATGGAACCAACAGGTGGCATCAGAACAACACCATTATCATAAATATAGCATGCAAGAAGTAAAATAGTAGGCAGTGATATCTAGGAAGTACAGTAATACTTAGGACAAAACTAAAGCATATTAACTATATGTGCACTGGTATGTAATTTAGCACATGTAACATGTTCACTGCCAGAAGTATGGCCCTACAGGTGCAAGCAGAATAACGCGTCTCATGAAAAATTGAATGATGCCCTGAAGAAATTCAAAGGTGCGGTGCTTATGCTAAGAAAGTGAACGTAGGCGCCGGCCGTTGGATAATAGTACCTGATTCTCGGCGGCGTATGGGTATCGTTGTCATACTTGATAGCTAAGGATCGTCGATGGTGCTCGTGTTGCGGTTGAGTTTGGGCAGGCTGTCGCCGTCGCTGAAGCGGCTCCGGTGCTTCGGTTGCGGCGCCTGTCGACATACAAGAAAGCTCATCTATGGTAAGTGAACAGTTGCACGATAAAGAAGAGAAAAACCGAAGGAGTACAAATCGAAATAACCTGATGAGGCTGCGGCGTCAGTAAAGCAGGGCCGATGGAGTTGAATATGGTGTCCGTGGAGCGGGTCCGGTGAGTGGACGAAGGCTTCGGCGGGCGCGGTGTACAGTGCTTTCGGTGAGGCGGATCTGTTGCGGCGGACGAGGGCTTGTATGAAGGGCCAGCGATGGGCGGACGAGGGAGTCAGTGAAGGGCCTACACTGTGGTAAGTGAACAGTTGCACGATAAAGAAGAGAAAAACCGGAGGAGTACAAATCGAAATAACCTGATGAGGCTGCGGCGTCAGTAAAGCAAGGCCGGTGGAGTTGAATATGGTGTCCGTGGAGCGGGTCCGGTGCAGTGGACGAAGGCTTCGGCGGGCGCGGTGTACAGTGCTTTCGGTGAGGCGGATGTGTTGCGGCGGACGAGGGCTTGTATGAAGGGCCAGCGATGTGGCGGATGAGGGAGTCAGTGAAGGGCCTACACTGTGGTGGATGAGGGCGCGGGTTAAGCAGATCCGGTGTAGTGGACCATGATGGCGGTCAAGGAGATCTGGAGCGGTGGACAAGCCAGTCGGTGAAGCGGCTCCGGTGAAGTGGCGAGTTGGTAGTTGGGGGTTCCAAGGTGCGGAAGGTAGATCCGGCGGGGTGTGAGGTCCACCTCTACGGCGGAGGACTAGATTCGGCGGCTTGCCGTGGTTGGGGGGGGTCGGGGAGGGGAAGGGGAGGGGCTCTGGGGAAGAATGTTGGGGGCAAAGTGGGGAAAACAATGGAGTTACCAAAGCAGCCCTTTTCCGTTCATGTGGCAGGGGTAAAACAGGAATATCGCTGGGCTAAACTTTCGGGCGCGAGATATTTCGATGTGAGCGGGAAGTTTGATAGATTTTGGCACCTGAAACTAGAAGTGTTCTACTCTTGTACGGCCAACTATGATATCATGGCCGAGAATTTATTTGTTTTGCACCCAAAAAAAGTGCAAGTTTTGAAAATCAATGTCTCCAACTCGAAACTTAGATTGTCCATTCAATTCAAATATGGATCATTGAGCTAGTACAAGTAAATACCATCATACGGTCCAATTCAAATGAAATTCCAAATGTGTTTATCCTAAATATGATGACAAAAGCAAAAATGTGTATGTGTATGAATAAAGTGGATGATTATAAAGTTTGAACATGCCCGTATGTGTATATATCTAGGTTTGATATATGATTTCAAATCACGAAATCCCGGCTTAAATAATGTACCTCCGTTTAAATGAATTACAAAAGCTAATGATGGAGTCGAATTCCAAAATTCCAATCTTAGGTTTGTAATTCTGGTACATCAAGGTATATCACGCATGTTCAAAAGTATCGTTATCTCATAGTCCAAACTGTGAAACAAATTGATCAACCATGAGTGCACACACTATTGACCATATATATCTCAATTACGCTAAAGTACCTCAAATATAGACACCTAACTCATTATCTGAAGCCAACCCCCCCACCCCCACCCCCTCTGACGCCCCCCACACGCCGTTCTCTCCCCCAGACACGAACACACGAGCACATTAACACCCCCTCTCTTCTAAAGTCTGGACCCCAATATAGGTCTCTTATCACTTTGTCTCTCGGGCATGCACACATCTCTTCCCCCACTCTCCAAGTCTCCCGGCATCTCTCTTTCCCAAGCACACGCACTATGTAGAGTGTATCTTTCTCATACACACAAAACGTCACCCCAAACGTCTATCTCCCTAGTTATGTGGTTCTCGCACAATCACCTCACACACCACCCCCACTGCAAACAAGCACACTTTGTCTCCTTGTGCACCACTCTCTTCTTTCTATCTCTCCCACATGCGGACCCGCCCCAGCTCCTTCCCTATATACATATATGCCGTGACTCTTTCCATAGCTCCCTAATGTATCATCGTTCTCAATCTTGCACGTTGTTCTCTACACCATCTATTCTTGATCTCTCATGAAGTCCCTATCACACACACGATGACTCGCTTCCCTTGCGTCTCCGTACATAGGCCAATTTCAAACAACATCAACATTGTCTCCCTATCTATACGCCACTTATGGACACAAACGACCCCTCTCCCCCTCTTTTCCTCTCTCTCTCTCTCTCTCTCTCTCTCTCCGTCGCTAGCTCTCTCTCTCGCTCGCTCTCACACCCCTCTCCCACACACACTCGATGTCTCATCCAAATAGTCTGCTCCCCGCCCGCACCCATGCTATCCCGCTACTACACATGCCTTTGTCTCTCTTTGACACACATGTCACACCATTCCCCCTTCCCTTATACTAGGTTTACATCATAGTGGTCTCTCTACTCCACATACACACACTCCCTCTCACACACAAACGCGCGCACAAACACACACAAACACGCACAAACACCCATCTAGCTATCTGGATCCGTCTTTTAAGACACACACCTTGCATATTCTCTACAACTCTAGATATGTATATACCCCCTCTCTAGATCAGATGCACACCAGAATTCTCCATCTCTCTAAGTCACACATCTCTCCCCATGCCCGCATGTGTATCTCACACACTCACACTCTGATTATGTATATGTGTCTCAATGTTACACAACACAAAGCCCCATGTACATGTCTCTCTCTATCCTCCACACACATAGACACAAAGAATCTATTATCATTGCCTCAGTCTCTAGACATATCACACACGCACACTGTCTCTCTCTCGCAAACATGCTCAACAAGGGTTTCCCCGTGAATAACTTACCGTCTATTCATCAACAGTCGTGGCAGTACGGCGAACACGAGACGTGAAAAAGAATAAATCTACACGTGCGTAGACCACCTAGTATGACAACTAGGACTAGAGCAAGCCGAAAGCATGCCGCCGTCACCCCCTCCTTATCGGCGACGGGAAAACCTTTGTTTTACATAGTCGAGAAGTCATTGTGCTAAGGCCCCACATGCTGAGCCGTTGAATAGAATGTAGATCCTAGTTTATCGATAATACATTTATATCTCCATACTTATATTTCTTCTCTTATAAAAAAACTGAGTTGGTGATGATGGTATGCGTGCCATGTTGCAATAGACCGTCCGATCTATATCTGACGGATGGAAATTAAACTAAAAGATACCCGCACCTCTCTCCACATTTGCAGACAAGGCCTTCCCTAGTTCATCCTTATCTCCAACAACCTCATTGTTGAGCAATTAAAAAAGGAAGCCTCTGGAACAAACTGGCCTGGTGGCCGCTGCCGGCGTCGTCCATCCCCTTGCCTCCACTCAGTCCGACCACCAATCACCACCACGCCCCACTACTCTTCACCTTATCTCCTCTTTCACGAGATATCATTAGTTTTTACACATGGGATTACTCCTGCATGGGTCAATCACAACAAGTGTTTTATAAAAATATGCATCTTGATGTCTTGTTAGTACTCCTACAGAAGACTAAGTTGGTGATGATGGTGTGTCTGCCATCCGTCATTTCTGACCATTAGATCTACATCTAACGACTGTGAGGTAAGTTGTTGCCTTTTCTCACCAACATCCCACTTATCTACCAATTTGCAGAAAAACCCATAATTAGTATCTTAAAACTAACCACACCCCTCCCTCACCTCACCAAAACAGCCCAAGGAATATTTTCTGATTGAAACATAATATATCTCTAGTGATATCTACACTCTTATAAAAAACCGAGTTGGTGATGATGGTGTGCGTGCCATCCTGCAATATAGACCGTCCGATCTATATCTGACGGACATAAAGCAAACTATGACAATTTTGCAAAAAGATACCCGCACCCCTCTCCACATTTGCAGATAAGGACTTCCCTCGTTCATCTTCGTCTCCCACGAGATAAACAGCTCGTATAAATGCATCTTGATGTTCCATGCAACGCATGGGCCTCTTGCTAGTATGTATATCAAAATTAGAGTGTTTTGTATCAAGTTTGTGAATAAGTATTATTCTAATTATGATCCGTTGCAACGCACGTGAACATTGCTAGTATTTCCAACCATTCCAAAAAATGCTAGTATTTCCATAGTTTCGAGTTTTCCATCAAGATATTAGTCACCCATGGTTGATATTTACTTTCAATCACGTACACATAGGCACTATGTAACTAGCCTTGCTTATTGGCTTCCAAAGCTTAACTTTCACTCCTACTTACAATATGTAGAGTATTTAACAAAAAACTACCACTTTCAACCAGCCCTACGAAGAAACTATTGTACAAAAAATAGCAAAAACATACCCAAAATTTCTTAATCCGTGCCAAAAACTACTACCTAGTGCCGATTAGGCTCGTTTAAACCCGTTTATGACAGGGTTGGCCCACACGTCCGTGCTGACGAGGCAGCTTAAACCAACACATTTTGTTTGACCGTTGACACGAGGGACCCACATCTGACCTTCTATCCTGTTATATTCCCCCTCAAATCATTATTTTTCCTAAACATTACTTCAAACAGTACTGATGCGTGTTCGTCGGTTGCACCAGTGATGAGGGAGTTGGCCGCTGCTCCGTCGGACGGGCCGGACGCCGCGCTGGCCTCAACATGGGTTGGCAGGCTGGCCCGAGCGTGAGTCACGCGCGAGCAAGCCGCTGCGCTGGCCTTCGCTCGAGCCAGATGGCTGGCCTTAGCGTGGCGCGCGCGAGCAAGCCGCCGCGCTGTCGTGCCAATCTAGCTAGCAAACCTTGCAGACAAGCAGCTGGACGGAGCTATCTTGGCTAGCTAGCGGCCGCGAGCGCCGGACGGAGCTGGCATCCGGGCTACCGCAAGATGGGCTCTGCACCGCCGGCGGTTTTGACCTCGCCTTCTGCCGGCGGCGGTAGCTGCGTCCCATGGCCGAGGATGACTAGGTGGACGGGCCGGAGGTAGGAGGTCACTCGGGGATTTTTGTGCCGACTGACATGCAGGTCCCACAAGTCATAACGCCTAACTTGCCGGTCGAATAGAAGGCTTTGACTTAAGGGGCGACATGGGTTGAAACGTGCCTATAACAGCACTTTTTAGAGTAGTCATTTCTTGGTAGGGCTGGTTGGTAAGGGCATGTACAAAGGTTGATAAGGTAGTCTTATCTTAAGTCTGCCACGAATGCAAGTGGTAGTAGTTTCTTGGCATTATTAGTGGTTTCTTTGCATTATTAGTGGTTTCTTGTAAGGAACAATGTACTACTAGCGACAAAAGGCGGTTCGAGGTTGCGTTGTACTCCAACGAGTACTACTAGTGGTCTCGGGAGTGTATACCTCGTTTTGTGGGTTCGATCCCGGCCGAACGCACGGCGGCCTTTTTTTAAATAGTAACTTTGCTGCGAGCCAATATTGTACACGGGTAGTTTGAGTTTTGAAGTCGAACGGACGTGTCGCACCACAATCTGGGTGCACTGGATAGCCCAGCCACGTGAACGGGTTTTCCTTCCCATCATCTCGTGGCTCGCGTGCTCGCCCTAGCCGCACCTCGCTTGCAGCTTCCTCATCAGCTAGTAGCATATTTAAACTAGCGCCTCCCAATTAAGCCCGAGGAGCCAGAAAAGCCTGGCGCGGCATTGGGAACTGTGCAATATGGCTCTGTACGTAAAGTGCTAGTACTCTACTAGGAGTAGTACTCTGTAGCTTGTGGCGTTGCACGCATGGACTTCACTCCATTATCGGCTCTATAAAAGAAATTCCTCTTGACGTGATTTTTTTGAAACGGAGGCAAAAGCTTTGCCTCATCTCATTCATAAAGAAGGAACTACTAACAAAGTTCGATGAGATCCATTACACCTCCACAAATGTAAGCGAAAAGCCTAGTCTCGCTGTATCAAATAACTCAAATGTTCTGCCCCCGCAGTAACCGTCGCTGATAAACAGGCTGCTAGTGTGTGCGTGAGAGGAGCGGCTGAGTAGGCCAGCTACGCGCTTGAATAGAGCACCGAGAGTACCCACTACGCAGGTGTACTTTCCCTGCATTGATAGTACAGCGATGGTTCTAGAGAACAGTACTACCCTCCACTTCCAACTGCAGCTCCTTGGCCCTGAGATTAAGAGTTCAAAACTGGTGCACTTTACTAGAAGCACAGTACATCGCACTACTAGTTGAGAAAGTAGTACTAGTACTGCTACAGTAGGAGTATGTAGTAAATAATAGCCTCACCCCTTCGCTAAGGAATGATCGAGGAGCTACAGTTGGAAGGGACGAGGCCCTGCGGTTACTACGCTCTTATCTCCTCCTCGCCAGTTCCCCTCCCCTCGATGAGAAGGCGGTTCGTCGCTGCTCCCATGGATTCGCCAGGCGGTTCTCCTGCTCATCGGGGCTGAGAGACCTTGGACAACGATCCTCTGGAGAAATCGCACGCCGCTCCGACGTCCTCACCGCCGCAAGACTCGGTGCTTCCTGCACCAACTTTTTCAAGACGGTGCTTAAACAGGCTTGGGAAAAGGCCATGCTTGTTGGTCTTCCATGCATCCTCGAGGAGAAGGTTCTTCTATGGGACAATCCTTCGAACAGTCCACCGCTCCCTGGCCATGGTTGCACGTTGACTCTACTAGAGTTGCCGACGTTGAGGGGTAGTCGGATTTTGTCCGATGAGCAGGTCAGTCATGGAGTTTGATCATGTAGTACTTAGTTATTCCATTTCCATCCCGTAATTTCTCCGCTGCCCACCGTCTTATATATAAGTATGGGTCGGTGCCAACGAAGATTGGATTGCATACCTCCGGCCGGATACCACCATCATTTTGCACAACATCCACAGCAGTGCGACCGTTCCCGTAGACCCCTTCTCAACCATTGGGATCGGCCTTCTGGACTGGTTGGGCTTGAATACGTATGATGATGCCTACATGAGATCGAAGAAGATAGCAATTGTGGACCCGCCGACAAAGCGACGCGGCTACGACGATTACTATCTCATCGTGGTGTTCAACATAAGGATTGCCATCAATGCAAGAGGCAGTAACGACAGAGGCTGGCGCATGTTGGCCGCGGCAGATTTGTACCCCTACATGTTCGAAGACGTCGTGCGCCATGTAGGCCGCATGTTCACGGTGACAAGCCAGGGGACTTGTTTCATCTGGTTGCCATCCTACGGTAAGGGAGATTACAAACGGAATGCACAAACCATTACTTGCATCCCTAACGGTACTCCATTATTTTGCAGGGACCAATCATCCCCCGATCAAAATAAGATCGCCGATCCTGGATGTGCATTTGCATCCGCGATTCGGTCTAACCTGGAACCTTGTAGCCGACTTTGGCATATTGGGATCAACTATCTTAGCAGTCGTTACCCATGGTACCACTGATGTGCAGCATGGTCACACAATCTACCACGATCGGACCGTCACCATCTACCCAAGTATTCCATTTAGTATTATATTTTTTAACCCTCTCACCTTCTCTTTCGTTGTTGTACTACTTACTAGTACTAGTAGGAGTACTTTTTACCTTGGAGGACGCGTATAGCTAGCTAGGCCCTTGAAGACTTGAACCCACTAGCTGCCACCATTTTTGTTTTTCCATGTCTTACTATCTCATCCATGTAGCCAAGAGTGGCTATATATAATAAACCGGTTATTTTACTTCCTCTATACCAGAGTAGTACTATTTGCTGCACAGTATTACTGACCGCCATATTTGAGCACAACATTATTATGCATGGACCTTGACTATGTACGTCACCATGTGTCCAGATCTGAGATGCCGCGTGTACCAGATGAATGGCGCCGAGGAACACTCTTGGAGAGTACTCGATTTTCATTGGGGACAGCTATCCCATTGTGAAGCGGATGCCACCTTCCGTGCATGGCACTGAAGGCCTGCCGTTCATGAAGCATGGTTGTGTCTTTAGTGCGCACCGCCGGATGAACGACATGTTGGGACACGCTATCCCTGATTTATGGCGCTTCAGCTTGGATGAGTCTCCATCGTGTGGAACCGTACTAGAAAGCTGTGACAATGATTCCCGTTGCCCACTGCTATGGATCATGCTATCCATGAAGAACACCTGGGACTGGAACCTGGAGGAGGACATGTAGCCCATCTATAACATGTAAGTGGGGTATGGTAAATTGTGAACGGTAGCGCTGTGAATATATGTAGACTAGTCGTGCACAAATTTATCACATGAATTGGAGATGAACTTGTGTGGCATACTGGCATTTGTCCTTTAGAATTTATTACTAGTAAATGTGTTATGTGTACATGCAACTTGTGTGGTTGTTGCACGGGATCCAACACGCTCATCGAGAAAAAAAAAGGTGGCACAACTTTGGATATAGGTGACGTGGCAGCATCATACAGTAGCATCGTTCGCTATAGTTGTAATACTCCTACTAGGATGACAACTCCTATAAAACCTTGCGCTTGGCTCTTTGCCTCTTCGGGAGGTTCAACGGTTCGTACTCGTGTGAACCTTGCACTTGGCTCTTCGCCTCTTCGGAAGGTCCAACAATGATGATACTACGTACAATATGCTTCTGGCAATCTGACACCGATTGAACTGATGCACGTCCACCACGAGGACGAGGGCGAGCGAGAGGGAGAGGGAGAGGGCGCTGTAGTCAAAACCCTCTCCTCGTCCTGTGAGCCACCACGCGCGTGGGCGAGGGAGAGGCGTAGTAAGCAAGCTTCTCCTTGTTCGACGAGTTGACGGGACACATCAAAGCAGTACAAGTGCTAGTCCTTTCCAGTTAAATATGGCTTAATTTGAAACGAGAAAAATACACTGGCGGTCAATGTATGTAACAATACGCTCTTTGCGGTCACTATATATAGTTTTGCGGTGATTATACGATCACTAGGTCATCGTAGAGCACCGTATTGCACCCTACTGAACGGCCACATAGTCGACGTGGCACTTTGTTGACTGGTTAAATTGTCACCTGGTTTCTGGGTCCCACCTGTCAGTTGGCAGAGCAAAGAAATCAGTTGAACAAAACTTTACGCAGGCGCGATAGGAGTCTAACCCTTGCGCACGAACCACCCTGGCTGTGTATGTGAGCGCATGCACGTGTACTCCCTCGGTCTTCCAACAAAGAGTGTACATCAGCTAAAAAACAAAGAGTGAACATCTACACTTCCAATGCATTTAGCCTTTAATCTAAAATCGATATTTATTGACTAATGCACCAACTTGTGCTCTAGCTATAGGCTACATGTCTATCCTTAATTACAGCATGCAACAACCTTCATTTAATCTTCTTCTCTCAATGGTTGCATGCACACATAAATCTGCTACTTTTGGGCGTTAATTATGCCCTAGTCAATGTGTAAATCTCTAAATGTACAGTCTTTCACGGACGTAGGGAGTAGGTTGAGCACTTGAGCGTGAGCGTGAGTGTTGCTTCGCGTGCTGTGTGCCGCATGGGTGCGTGAGTGTTGCGTGCGTCCATGTGTACGTGTGAGTGTTGCATGTTGCATGCATGCATGCATGAGGCTTTTACTCCCTCCCATTGACATGTTCATATTTCAAGCTTCCTCTGTTCCCTCCATATTGTGATACTCCCTCTGTTCCCAAATACGGAGTAAAAGCCTCCCTCTATTCCCACAGAGTATTTGTCTCTCTAGAGATTTCAACAAGTGACTACGTACGGAGCAAAATGAGTGAATCTACACTCTAGAATATGTCTACATACATCCGTATGTTGTATTCCATTTGAATGTCTAAAAAGACAATATTTAGGAATGGAGGGAGTAGCAAATAAACAATAAGTTCTCTTGTTTTTCACTCCTTGGTCACGGTGCACAACCAAAGATGACTCACCTGGATGGAGGGAGTAGATGGTCAAAGTTTGACACAAAATTAATGCATTGGTAAACATAATTTTTTGAGGAAAACGAGTGCATTAATTGAGTGTTTTTGCAAACTACACAAATTATTCCACCACTCATCATCTGCCTTGGTTGATGAGATTTTTAAATTGAGCCCTATAAACCGGAAAGGAGGTAGTACTAGTACTCCTACATTATTGGCATCGGGTGCCTTGGCCAATGTTTCATCTTGTTGGATAGGATGCATCGGTGCTTACATGGGGTGCTAAGCACATTAAAAACTTTAGCAACTAAAGCTCCCAATGCTTACATGTACAAGTGCTTAACTTGTTGGTGCTAAGCATCCTTTATTTAATGATTTTGTAACTAAAGTTCTTCATGCATTGGTGGGATTCTTCCATTTAAGTCTTTTGTCTAGGTTCTCGCGCTTTGTACTGGGGTCACCACACTTATCTCTCCTCTTAATTACCTTGCCACATCAGACTTTTTGCCTACATGGCAGCCTTAGCACCTGTACAAGGTGGAGCATTGGGAGGGGCCCGAGCGTACAGGCATAGGGATACTGTAGATAGGAAGTCTTCGCGATCCATTATTCCCCATCTCGGTCAGAGAGAACTATTCAACTAGTCTTCACAGTGAAGTGACAATACACGCTGCAGCAGATGGGACACTTGATTAATAAGCTGAACCAGCGTGTTGGTGTTACTAAATCAGCCTTACCCAGTACTGCCATCATGTTTGCCAGCGGAGCACGCTTCCGCAAATATGACTACGCACCTCTCTCCTCCATTAACTAACATATGAGCCCTCTTGAGGTAGACCCACATGTCATCGGCGTAACTATTTACTGAAGGACGGTATATCCTGGTAGTAGTACTAGTAGAATTGAGATTTAATGCACTTTCTTCCCCGTCTTTCACTCTTCTTCCTCCTCTCTTCCCCATCGTCGGCCCCACACCATTTCCCCCCGCTCACTGCTCGCCCGCCCGCGCCATCTTCCTTAGTAGCTCGCGCGTACCATATCCCCCCGCTCACTGCTCGGCAACACACGCCATCTTCTTCGCTCGCCCGCCCAAATCCACTTCCCCGCTGGCTCGCAGGCACCGAAAACCCCAGTCACTCAGCGCCCTAAAAACCCTATGGCAGAACCGACTGACACGTAGAGCCGCGATTGGAATGCCCTCCCTGATGTTCTCTTGGAGCAGATCTGTAATCGTATGGACCTGCTCAGCACCATCCGTCTGGCCGCATGCTCGGTGTCTTTGTACCATCTACTAGTCTGCAACCGGCTGGCTCTTTGATACGTCCATTTTGCATCATGCTTTTATATCGATATTTATTACATTATGGTCTGTTACTACACATTATGTCACAATACTTATGCCTATTCTCTCTTATTTTACAAGGTTTACATGAAGAGGGAGAATGCCGGCAGCCGGAATTCTAGGCTGGAAAAGGAGCAAATATTAGAGACCTATTCTGCACAACTCCAAAAGTCCTGAAACTTCATGGAGGCACCTTTTGGAATATATAAAATATATTGGCGAAAGAATTAACCAGAGGGGCCCCACACCCTGGCCACGAGGGTGGGGCGCGCCCCTGTCTCGTGGGCCCCCTGGCAGGCCTCCGATGCCCATCTTCTGCTATATGAAGTCTTTCGTCCGAGGCAAAATCATAAGCAAGCTTTCGGGACGAAGCACCGCCGCCACGAGGCGGAACCTGGAGAAACCAATCTAGGGCTCCGGCGGAGCTGTTCTGCCGGGGAAACATCCCTCCGGGAGGGGGAAATCATCACCACTGTCATCACCATCGATCCTCTCATCGGGAGGGGGTCAATCTCCATCAACATCTTCACCAGCACCATCTCCTCTCAAACCCTAGTTCATCTCTTGTATCCAATCTTTGTCCCAAAACCTCAGATTGGTACCTGTGGGTTGCTAGTAGTGTTGATTACTCCTTGTAGTTGATGCTAGTTGGTTTATTTGGTGGAAGATCATATGTTCAGATCCTTTATGCATATTAATACCCCTCTGATTATGAACATGAATATGATTTGTGAGTAGTTACGTTTGTTCCTGAGGACATGGAAGAAGTCTTGCTATAAGTAGTCATGTGAATTTGGTATTCGTTTGATATTTTGATGAGATGTATGTTGTTTTTCCTCTAGTGGTGTTATGTGAACGTCGAGTACATGACACTTCACCATTGTTTGGTCCTAGAGGAAGGCATTGGGAAGTAATAAGTAGATGATGGGTTGCTAGAGTGACAGAAGCTTAAACCCTAGTTTATGCATTGCTTCGTAAGGGGCTGATTTGGATCCATATGTTTCATGCTATGGTTGGGTTTACCTTAATTCTCCTTTCGTAGTTGCAGATGCTTGCGAGAGGGGTTAATCATAAGTGGGATGCTTGTCCAAGGAAGAGCAGTACCCAAGCACTGGTCCACCCACATATAAAATTATCAAAGTAACGAACACGAATCATATGAGCGTGATGAAAACTAGCTTGACGATAATTCCCATGTGTCCTCCGGAGCGCTTTCCTTTATATAAGAGTTTGTCCAGGCTTGTCCTTTGCTACAAAAAGGATTTGGCCATCTTGCTGCACCTTATTTACTTTTATTACTTGTTATCCTTTACAAATTACCTTATCACAAAACTACCTGTTACCGATAATTTCAGTGCTTGCAGAGAATACCTTACTGAAAACCGCTTGTCATTTCCTTCTGATCCTTGTTGGGTTCGACACTCTTACTTATCGAAAGGACTACGATAGATCCCCTATACTCGTGGGTCATCAAGACTCTTTTCTGGCGCCGTTGCCGGGGAGTGAAGCACCTTTGGTAGGTGGAATTTGGTAAGGAAAAATTTATATAGTGTGTTGAAATTTACTGTCACTTGTTACTATGGAACATAATCCTTTGAGGGGCTTGTTCGGGGTATCTTCACCCCGACCAGTAGAGCAAAGAATTTCTCCTCAACCTACTGAACCTACTGAAAATGTTTACTTTGAAATTCCTTCGGGTATGATAGAGAAACTGCTAGCTAATCCTTTTACAGGAGATGGAACATTGCATCCTGATTTGCACCTAATCTATGGGGATGAAGTTTGTGGATTATTTAAGCTTGCAGGTATGCCCGAGGATGTTATCAAGAAGAAGGTCTTCCCTTTATCTTTTAAGGGAAATGCATTGACATGGTTTAGGCTATGTGATGCTATTGGATCATGGAACTACAACCGTTTGAAATTGGAATTTCATCAGAAGTTTTATCCTATGCATCTGGTTCATCGTGACCATAATTATATATATAATTTTTGGCCTCGCGAAGGAGAAAGCATCACTCAAGCTTGGGGAGGCTTAAGTAAATGTTATATTCATGCCCCAATCATGAGCTCTCAAGAGAAATTATTATTCAAATTTTTTATGCTCGGCTTTCTCTCAATAATCGCTCCATGCTCGATACTTCTTGTACTGGTTCTTTTATGATGAAGACTATTGAATTCAAATGGGATTTATTGGAAATAATTAAACACAACTCTGAAGATTGGGATCTCGACGAAGGTAAGGAGTCAGGTATAATGCCTAAGTTTGATTGTGTTAAATCTTTTATGGATACCAATGTTTTCTGTGAATTTAGCACTAAATATGGACTTGACTCTGAGATAGTAGCTTCTTTCTATGAATCATTTGCTACTCATCTTGATCTCCCTAAGGAGCAGTGGTTTAAATATCATCCTCCCATTGAAGTAAAAGTAGTTGAACCTATTAAAATTGAAGAAAAGACTATCACTTATTATGTTGATCCTATTGTTCCTACCACTTATATTGAGAAACCACCTTTCCCTCTGAGAATAAAGGATCATGCTAAAGCTTCAACTGTGGTTCGTAAGAGTAATACTAGAACACCTACACCCCCTGAGAAAATTAAAGTTGAACCTAGTATTGCTATGGTTAAAGATCTCTTAGCCGATAATATTGATGGGCATGTTATTTATTTCTGTAATGAAGCCGCTAGAATTGCTAGACCCGATACTAAGGGTAAACATAGACCTGTTGTTGGCATGCCTGTTATCTCTATTAAAATAGGAGATCATTGTTATCATGGCTTATGTGATATGGGTGCTAGTGCAAGTGCAATACCTCATTCCTTATACAAAGAAATTATGCATGATATTGCACCTGCTGAGATAGAAGAAATTGATGTTACAATTAAGCTTGCCAATAGAGATGCTATTTCACCAGTTGGGATTGTTAGAGATGTTAAAGTCTTGTGTGGGAAAGTTAAATATCCTACTGATTTTCTTGTTCTTGGTTCCCCACGAGATGACTTTTGTCCCATTATATTTGGTAGACCCTTCTTGAATATTGTTAATGCTAAGATAGATTGCGAAAAGGATGTTGTTACTGTTGGATTAGGGGATATGTCTCATGATTTTAACTTTGCTAAATTTCGTAGACAACCCCATGATAGAGGATTGCCTAGTAAAGATGAAATTATTGGTCTTGCCTCTATTGCCGTACCTCCTAACGATCCTTTAGAACAATATTTGCTAGACCATGAAAATGATATGTTTATGAATGAAAGAAGGGAAATAGATGAAGTGTTCTTTAAACAGGGACCTATTTTGAAACACAACTTACCTATTGAAATTCTAGGGGATCCTCCTCCACCCAAGGGTGATCCCGTGTTTGAGCTTAAACCATTACCTGATACTCTTAAATATGCTTATCTTGATGCAAAGAAGATATATCCTATTATTATTAGTGCTAACCTTTCAAACCAGGAAGAAGAGAAATTATTGAGAACTCTAAAGAAGCACCGTGCTGCTATTGGATATACTCTTGATGATCTTAAGGGCATTATTCCCAGTCTATGCCAGCACAAAATAAAATTGGAGAATGACCCTAAACCGGTTGTTGATCACCAACGACGGTTAAATCCTAATATGAAAGAAGTGGTAAGGAAGGAAATACTAAAGCTTCTGGAGGCAGGTATAATTTATCCCGTTGCTGATAGTCAGTGGGTGAGTCCTGTCCATTGTGCCCCTAAGAAGGGAGGTATTACTGTTGTTCCCCATGATAAATATGAATTGATCCCACAAAGAGTTGTTACAGGTTATATAATGGTAATTGATTTCCGCAAATTAAATAAAGCTACTAAAAAGGATCATTATCCTTTACCTTTTATTGATCAAATGGTAGAAAGATTATCCAAACATACACATTTTTGCTATCTAGATGGTTATTCTGGTTTCTCTCAAATACCTGTGTCAAAAGAGGACCAGGAAAAGACCACTTTTACTTGCCCTTTCGGTACCTTTGCTTATAGACTTATGCCTTTTGGTTTATGCAATGCACCTGCTACCTTTCAAAGATGTATGAATGCTATATTCTCTGACTTTTGTGAAAATATTGTGGAGGTTTTCATGGATGATTTCTCCGTTTATGGAACTTCTTTTGATGATTGCTTAAGCAACCTTAACTGAGTTTTGCAGAGATGTGAAGAAACTAATCTTGTCTTGAATTGGGAGAAGTGCCACTTTATGGTTAATGAAGGTATTGTCTTGGGGCATAAAATTTCTGAAAGAGGTATTGAAATTGATAAAGCTAAAGTTGATGCTATTGAAAAGATGCCGTGTCCTAAGGACATCAAAGGTATAAGAAGTTTCCTTGGTCATGCCGGTTTTTATAGGAGGTTCATTAAAGACTTCTCAAAAATTTCTAGGCCTCTGACTAATCTCTTACAAAAAGATGTTCCTTTTGTCTTTGATGATGATTGCGTAGAAGCATTTGAAATACTTAAGAAAGCTTTGATTTCTGCACCTATTGTTCAACCACCTGATTGGAATTTACCCTTTGAAATTATGTGTGATGCTAGTGATTATGCTGTAGGTGCTATTCTAGGACATAGAGTTGATAAGAAATTAAATGTTATCCAATATGCTAGTAAAACTCTAGACAGTGCCCAGAGAAATTATGCTACTACTGAAAAAGAATTTTTAGCAGTTGTATTTGCCCGTGATAAGTTCAGACCTTACATTGTTGATTCTAAAGTAACTGTTCACACTAATCATGCTGCTATTAAATATCTTATGGAAAAGAAAGATGTTAAACCTAGACTTATTAGATGGGTTCTCTTGCTACAAGAATTTGATTTGCATATTATAGATAGAAAGGGAGCTGAGAACCCCGTTGCAGACAACTTGTCTAGGTTAGAGAATGTTCTTGATGACCCACTACCTATTGATGATAGCTTTCCTGATGAACAATTAGCTGTCATAAATGCTTCTCGTACTGCTCCATGGTATGCTGATTATGCTAATTACATTGTTGCTAAATTTATACCACCTAGTTTCACATACCAGCAAAAGAAAAAGTTTTTCGATGATTTAAGACATTTCTTCTGGGATGACCCACACCTTTATAAAGAAGCAGTGGATGGTGTTATTAGACGTTGTATACCTGAGCATGAACAGGAACAGATCTTACGCAAGTGTCACTCCGAGGCCTATGGAGGACACCATGCTGGAGATAGAACTGCGCATAAGGTATTGCAATCCAGTTTTTATTGGCCTACTCTCTTCAAAGATGCCCGTAAGTTTGTCTTGTCTTGTGATGAATGTCAAAGAATTGGTAATATTAGTAGACGTTAAGAAATTCCTATGAATTATTCACTTGTTATTGAACCATTTGATGTTTGGGGCTTTGATTATATGGGACCGTTTCCTTCCTCTAATGGGTACACACATATTTTAGTTGTTGTTGATTACGTTACTAAGTGGGTAGAAGCTATTCCAACTAGTAGTGCTGATCATAACACCTCTATTAAGATGCTTAAAGAAGTTATTTTTCCGAGGTTTGGAGTCACTAGATATTTAATGACTGATGGTGGTTCACATTTTATTCATGGTGCTTTTTGTAAAATGCTTGCTAAGTATGATGTTAATCATAGAATTGCATCTCTATACCATCCACAGTCTAGTGGTCAAGTAGAACTGAGTAATAGAGAGCTCAAATTAATTTTGGAAAAGACTGTTAATAGATTTAGAAAGAATTGGTCCAAGAAACTTGATGATGCATTATGGGCCTATAGAACTGCATATATAAAAATCATATGGGTATGTCTCCGTATAAAATGGTTTATGGAAAAGCATGTCACTTACCTCTCGAACTAGAAAACAAGGCATATTGGGCCATTAAAGAGCTCAATTATGATTTCAAACTTGCCGGCGAGAAGAGACTATTTGACATCAGCTCGCTTGATGAATGGAGAACCCAAGCCTATGAGAATGCCAAACTGTTTAAAGAAAAAGTTAAAAGATGGCATGACAAAAGGATACAAAAGCGTGAGTTTAACGTAGGTGATTATGTTTTGCTATACAACTCTCGTTTAAGATTTTTTGCAGGAAAACTTCTCTCTAAATGGGAAGGTCCTTACGTTATCGAGGAGGTCTATCATTCCGGTGCCATAAAAATCAACAACTTCGAAGGCACGAATCCAAAGGTGGTGAACGGTCAAAGAATCAAACATTATATCTCAAGTAACCCAATAAATGTTGAAACTAACGTTATTGAAACCGTAACCCCGGAGGAATACATAAGGGACACTTTCCAGAACGTTTCAGACTCTGAAAAGGAATATGTATGTGGTACGGTAAGTAAACCGACTCCAAAACAGTTCCAACGGCAATTTTTTCTCCGTTTTGGAATATTTAAGAAAATAGGAAAATAAAAAGAAGTCCGAAAGGGACACGAGGCATCCACGAGGGTGGAGGGTGCGCCCTACCCCCTGGGCGCGCCCCCTGCCTCGTGGGCACCTCGTGTGCCCTCCAGACTCTGTTTTCTTGCACGATACTTCTTTTAGTCGAAAAAAATTCATTATATAATCTCCCAAAGGTTTTGACCACCGTACCATGCAAATATCCTCTGTTTTTGTTTCGAGCTGTTTTCTGCCATAGTTGTCAAGGCCAGGCAGCATGTCGTCCCCCTCCTCCAACAATGAGGGCATCGATGCGTGGCTAATGAAGATAGAGCTGAAGAGAGAAGAACCCGAAGAGATCAACAAGGATGATAGGATCAAGAAGGCCACGGAGGATCAAGCTCCGACAGCAGAAGAACAAGACATCCTTCAACCTCATTACAATATTCTTACCCCAACTGAGATTGAAGCTTTCAAGATGATTGAGTTAGCTCGCATACAAAACAAGTATCTCACACATGAAAATATTTTGTTGAAGGAGCATATCACCGCACTCAAGGGCATTACCCGCAAATTGGAGGATCTCCTACGCTCGATGTGTGATACTACATCATCAACAACTCCATCATCACCACCTCCGGAGAACTGAGTATCGGGTATGGGCACTCCCCTTGGCAACTGCCAAGCTTGGGGGAGGTGTCCCGGTATCGTATCACCATCACACTCCTATCTTTACCATTTTTCTTAGTTTGATCCTTTTAGTAATATCTTGATTTAGTAGAATAAAGTTTTAGTATGATCTAGTTTTGAGTTTTGCTTTATGATCCTTATCTATGTAATCGAGTCCGTGAGCTATATATAATAAAGATTAGTTTGAGTCAAGGGCTTGATTATCTTGCTATGATCTTGAGGGAATAAAAATAAAATAAAAGAGAAAGAATAAAAAGGAATTAAAGAGATCATATGGATCTTATGGAGAGTAACGACTTCACATATAAAGAGTATGATGAATAAAAGTTGTTGACAGTTGACAAACATAGTTTTGGTCATCGTTGCAATTAACAGGAAGTAATAAAGAAAGAGAGGTTTTCACATATAAATATACTATCTTGGACATCCTTTATGATTGTGAGCACTCATTAAAATATGATATGCTAAAAAGTTGATGTTGGACAAGGAAGACAACGTAATGGGTTATGTTTTCTTATATCCGAAACTAAGTATATTGTCATGGATCATCCAACATGTTGAGCTTGCCTTTCCCCCTCATGCTAGCCAAATTCTTTGCACCAAGTAGAGATACTACTTGTGCTTCCAAATATCCTTAAACCCAGTTTTGCCATGAGTGTCCACCATACCTACCTATGGATTGAGTAAGATCCTTCAAGTAAGTTGTCATTGTTGCATGCAATAAAAAATGCTCTCTAAATATGTATGATCTATTAGTGTGGAGAAAATAAGCTTTATACGATCTTGTGATGTGGAAGCAATAAAAGCAACGGATTGCATAATAAAGGTCCATATCACAAGTGGCAATATAAAGTGACATTCTTTCGCATTAAGATTTCGTGCATCCAACCATAAAAGCGCATGACAACCTCTGCTTCCCTCTGCGAAGGGCTATCTTTTATTCTTGTCTTGTACCTTATGCAAGAGTCATGGTGATCTTCACCTTTCCTTTTTACATTTTATCCTTTGGCAAGCACATTGTGTTGGAAAGATCCTGATATATATATCCAATTGGATGTAAGTTATCATGAACTATTATTGTTGACATTACCCTTGAGGTAAAAGGTTGGGAGGCAACACTATAAGCCCCTATCTTTCTCTGTGTCCGATTGAAACTCCATACCCCTAAGTATTGTGTGAGTGTTAGCAATTGTGAAAGACTAAATGATAGTCGAGTATGTGGACTTGCTGAAAAGCTCTTATATTGACTCTTTCCGATGTTATGATAAATTGCAATTGCTTCAATGACCGAGATCATAGTTTGTTAGTTTTCAATGACGCTTCTGATTCATACTTGACATTATGAATAGATTGTTACTTTAGCATAAGAAACCATATGACAATATATGTATATATATATATATATATATATATATATATATATATGTTGCTGTTATAAGAATGATCATGATGCCCTCATGTCCGTATTTTATTTTATCGACACCTCTATCTCTAAACATGTGGTCATATTTTTCGATATCGACTTCCACTTGAGGACAAGCGAGGTCTAAGCTTGGGGGAGTTGATACGTCCATTTTTCATCATGCTTTTATATCGATATTTATTACATTATGGGCTGTTACTACACATTATGTCACAATACTTATGCCTATTCTCTCTTATTTTACAAGGTTTACATGAAGAGGGAGAATGCCGACAGCTGGAATTCTGGGGTGGAAAAGGAGCAAATATTAGAGACCTATTCTGCACAACTCCACAAGTCCTAAAACTTCATGGAGGCACATTTTGGAATATATAAAAAATACTGGCGAAAGAATTAACAAGAGGGGGCCCACACCCTGGCCACAAGGGTGGGGGCGCGCCCTACCCCCTGGGCGCGCCCCCCTGTCTCATGGGCCCCCTGGCAGGCCTCCGGTGCCCATCTTCTGCTATACGAAGTCTTTCGTCCGAGGAAAAATCATAAGCAAGCTTTCGGGACGAGGCACCGCGGCCACGAGGCGGAACCTGGCGAAACCAATCTAGGGCTCCGGCGGAGCTGTTCTGCCGGGGAAACATCCCTCCGGGAGGGGGAAATCATCACCACCGTCATCACCATCGATCCTCTCATCGGGAGGGGGTCAATATCCATCAACATCTTCACCAGCACCATCTCCTCTCAAACCCTAGTTCATCTCTTGTATCCAATCTTTGTCCCAAAACCTCAGATTGGTACCTGTGGGTTGCTAGTAGTGTTGATTACTCCTTGTAGTTGATGCTAGTTGGTTTATTTGGTGGAAGATCATATGTTCAGATCCTTTATGCATATGAACATGAATATGATTTGTGAGTAGTTACGTTTGTTCCTGAGGACATGGGAGAAGTCTTGCTATAAGTAGTCATGTGAATTTGGTATTCGTTTGATATTTTGATGAGATGTATGTTGTTTTTCCTCTAGTGGTGTTATGTGAACGTCGACTAAATGACACTTCACCATTGTTTGGTCCTAGAGGAAGGCATTGGGAAGTAATAAGTAGATGATGGGTTGCTAGAGTGACAGAAGCTTAAACCTTAGTTTATGCGTTGCTTCGTAAGGGGCTGATTTGGATCCATATGTTTCATGCTATGGTTGGGTTTACCTTAATTCTCCTTTCATAGTTGCAGATGCTTGCGAGAGGGGTTAATCATAAGTGGGATGCTTGTCCAAGGAAGGGCAGTACCCAAGCACCGGTCCACCCACATATCAAATTATCAAAGTTACGAACGCGAATCATATGAGCATGATGAAAACTAGCTTGACGATAATTCCCATGTGTCCTCGGGAGCGCTTTCCTTTATATAAGAGTTTGTCCAGGCTTGTCCTTTGCTACGAAAAGGATTGGGCCATCTTTCTGCACCTTATTTACTTTTATTACTTGTTACCCGTTACAAATTACCTTATCACAAAACTATCTGTTACCAATAATTTCAGTGCTTGCAGAGAATACCTTACTGAAAACCGCTTGTCATTTCCTTCCGCTCCTTGTTGGGTTCGACACTCTTATCGAATGGACTATGATAGATCCCCTATACTTGTGGGTCATCACTCTTTTCAAGACACCCTGCTTGCTGATGCCCGATCCTCGTAGGTGGCCCAGACACTGACTTGACGGTCCTACGGAGGTTGCCGTGGTCCCCTCGACATGCTACCACTACCCGTCCACCTGTCCTTCATGTGCGGCCACTACTGGGTGGGCATGAAGGCCAACTAGATCGTCCTCATCCACCAATCCGCTAGTCCGTGGTGTCTCGTGGATATCTACACCCAGCGAGAGATCACCCTTCCATCGTTGGATACCGCCGCCATCGAGCCTCGCGGCCCGCCGGACACTCCTGCCTACTACGCACGAGACGCGTCGAGCTTTTGGCTCGACCTCTGTTTGCTGAAGGTTGTAATCTGCGAAGTGCCCACACCATCACAAGACTACATGGATTACAAGTTCATTGCCGTGTTCAACATGGGATTAGTCTATCTGGAATTCGGTCGCCATACATGGTTATGGCTCATCGTCGATCCTCTTCACCCAACATTTCTGTCTGATGCTATAGTGCACGATGGCATCATTTATGCGGTCGACGCACAGATTGGCTGCCTATACTGGTGGAATCTATCGTCGTGTAATTGTTCTATCTCATCTCATCTTTACCTTAGAAATACGACTGCCTGTTCATTGTTACAAATTTAGAATATATAGTATGTCTATAACCACATCATTGCTATATGTTCCTCTCATTTCCTAGATTTTTATGACCACACATGTTATTGTTAGAGTTGATATGAGAACAATTGGCATCTAATGATTGTTAGAATAGATATTATGAGTATAACCTCATGATTGCTATATGTTACTCTCATTTCGAGGATTTTTATAACAATGCATGTTATTGCTTAGAGTTGATATGATAACTGTAGTAAGTGCTATGGTAGAATATGAGTAGGCCCTGTCATGTCTGTTTTCCTCTCATTGTTACATGATGTTTGAACCATTATATATTGCTAGACTAGCAATGTGCCCGTGCGTTGCAACAGATCCAAAATAGAATAATACATGTTCACAAACTTGAAAGAAAGACACTATAGTTTGGTGTATGTATCACTAAAAATATACTCGTATTAGGTTTCACCCAAAATATATTCCTTGTGGTTGTTTTGATGAGGTGGGGGAGGGATGTGGTTGGTTTCAAGATACTAAGGTTTTTTTTTGCAAATTGGAGCAGAGGAGTGGGGTCTTGTTACAAAAATGCCACGACTTACATCATAGTCGTTAGATGCAGATCTGATGGTTAGAAATGACGGATGGAGACACACCATCATCACCAATTGAGTCTTTTATAGGACTAGAGAATATGAAAGCCATCGGCTTATTTTTTTTAACTTGGGGTATGATTATGACCACGGCATTGCAATTCTCTGTCTATGATATGTGGCACTGTTATAATAATCTTAATTCCACACATACTCTGAACATGATTGTTTATTTTTGTCCTTTTGGTCTCCTTTGAATTGTTGCAGCAGACGCAAATGCGCTGGCTTTCATGATTGCAGGACCTGGAATCATACCAGCCGATGGGTGGTGGTTTATCGCTCGTTCAGCTGACGGCTGTCATTTGATGCTCATTTGCACGTACCAAATTGACCAAACCATTTCATCAAACCACATGCAGTACAATGCCTGGGGCGTTTGTGACATTGATGGCTATGGCTGCTTCGTGTTCGAGAAAGATCCCAGCTCCATTGGGCCAGGCGTATTCAACTGGGGGCGGGTTTACAGCCTCGGCAACCACTCCATGTTCCTCGGGCTCAATTATCCGATCATCCAACCAATGATCGATCATATCACCGGCGATGATTACCGTGCTATGCAACTTCCATTCGCCAGGGGGAACTGTGTTTACACATCATACCATGGGTTTCATGAATCACCATATCCAGAGATTCGTCGACACAGCTTGTTGCCAGATAATCTTCAGTGTGTGAAAGGCATCAAGCTTCCATGCGATGGATGGCTTTTGCAAACCCGACATGCGGCGATGTGGTTCATGCCAACGGCAAATATGCACAACTTGATTCATACTGATATCTAGACTGAGCCATGTATCCTGCTGCTGTAGCATGACCCTCTTTTGTTAGATATTATGTACTGTTGTTAGTTTGAAGCACTCCTCTGGTTTGAAGGATAGATACCTTTCTGAGATCAAATGCATCCTAACTCACCTGCGTAGGATGTATTAATAATGATGATGAAGATGCTGTGTAGAAACCATATATATTCTAATCCTAGGATTAGAATAACTTTTTGGATCACGAGGCCCTATATAGGGCCCGACAGGGACCTCCCGAACTTCCAAACCCGCAGAGAGAAAAAACAAAAAAGTCGACGCCCACGCCTGCTCGTCCACCACTTCCTCGGTCCCCAACCTCCCCCCCGTCCAACGTCGTCGAGGTCTCGACCCCCGCCACAACCGCCGCGCCGCCGGCCCAGCTTCCGACCACCGCCGCGGCACCATCCCACCACCTCCATCCGACGCGCCGCCGTCCCGGCTTCTCACCACCTCCCCTCGATGCGCCGCTCCGCCTCCACCAAGATCCCATCGTAGCCCCACCTCCAACAGCCCCGCCGACGACCGGATCCCTGCTTCCCGACGAGCTCCGGCGCCACCTCAACGAAGGTCACAGCCTTCACCCCGCTCCCAGCGCGCTACCGCCACCGAAACCTTGGGCCACCATGGGCACCGCCGTCGCGCCCTGCCTTCTTCCTGCCACCCGCCTCCACATCGCCTCCACCCCGCCGCCGCCGGGGAACAGGGCGGTCGCCAACCGCACCTGGATCTGGGCACGTGCCCCTAGCTTCTTGCCTCGCCCGTGCCATGCAGGCCTCCCCCGCCGCTGCCCGAAGTTCAAATGTCATAGCAGCGGATGGACGGATTCGACATGCCGTCATTGGATATTCTCTGTTGTCGCCAGATCGGTCGCCGGTGCATCACCTCGGTCAAGCTCTTCTCTACCTCATGTGCGTCCATGGGGCTCGCTCCCAGAACTTGGCCATTTTTGGACGAGGAATCAAGCTCGCCCCTGCTGCTCTGTTTGGATCTACTCGGTTGCTGGTGTTTGCTTTGAGGCTACTCACACCCGAGCTCCCACTAGCCACGCAATCTCATTCCCCGCAGCGGATGTCACCGACCTCGACTAGTGGTTGCCGGATTTTGTGTTTCTTCTGTACAAAACTGATGCATTTCTTCTCTTGTTTCCGCAGTTTTGTTAACTGAACTTTACCACTCGACTGATTGAACTGCACATAACTTAACTGTCTAGGCTGCAAGGGTGTCACACGGAGGTGGCTCGAGCCGGCGGGAGATGCAGCAGTTCGACGCAGCCCCTCCACGCCGTTGAACTCCTGTAGCCAGCTAGCTCAAAGCCAACAGTGAGCTCCTACTTCGACTCACTACGCACGTAGCTTTTGGGCATGTGTCGATGTGTGGCTGAAGCTCTTTCTTTCTCTCCACAGTCTCATGTGCTGATGCTACCCTCTCAGTCTCTCTTATCTCAGTTTGGCACACCCATGTTTTTTGTTACTCTTAAAATTGGAAGTAGAGATGCTTAGCCAGAAAGCCAATCTTTATGTATTCTGAATGTGAACCGGGTGCACTCTATGTGTTTGCTATTATGCGTGCTACAACTGAAGCATTTTTGTGCTTAGCTCTTTTTTTTGTTCTGATGAAGCAAGTACTAGTTGCTCCTGCCATGCTACCTTTGGTCGAGAGCACATAGCTCAGTAGACAGAGCTTGACAAGATAGAAATGCAACATGTGGTGCAGAGAAGGCCACATCTCTCACGTGGCACACATTTTATTTTTTTCTTTTTGTGTGTAGAAAGGGTGTTTAGGCATACCACCACATTTAGGGATCCATTTTCGGTCTCCCCCACCATGCTCCTGCAGGTCAACTGCGCCGCCACACGAAGTTCACCGGCCATAGCTGCGGACGGACGAAATTCCAACTCTACCGCAACCCCTCAAGATCCACGGGTAAAATGATCCACAAGCTCATAATTTTCACACCGATGTACCATGTGCTACAGCGAAGTGTCCATGCCTGATCTTTGTTGGGTTTTGTTTTTCAGTGGCCAAAGATGGCGCTACACAGCTGTTCGATGTAATGCCTAAGGATCAAACAATGTCTCTCTCACTTTTGTTTTTGGAAAGACCTACCTATCATCTTGCCGCTGCTGCGTTAGAGTGGCTCCATCTGCAGATGGGGGAGGTCTCGACCTGCACCTGGTCGCGCGCCACTGCCACTTAGGTCCACCACCTACAGCAGGCGCCGCAGCGCCTCAACCGTTCAACTATGGCACCTCAGCAGTTCAATGTATATTGTAGAAGAAGAAAAAACCGCAGTAGGTTCAAATGTTGTGTTTTATGATTGTTGTAGACTTGCAGCAAATTAGAGGTGGTTTCAAAGAAAAAATTGTTCCCTTTGATAGAGCACCTGGCCGTTCCCTTTGTTTTGTTTTGCAAATTGCTAGTTGGCCGTATAGCTTCAGTAGTGGTATAATGCTTTAGGTTCCTGACTATTGGTCTTGATGTTTGTCCGTACTTGAGGTTCCATGCTTGAGGTTCAGCTCGCTAATATATACGGGAGCAGTTTGGATTTGGTATTTTCTGCAGTTTGGCATCGTGTTATATGTACTTTAAAAGTGCACAAAAAAATAGCACTTCATTCAAAAGTGGTTGTGCAAAGTGCGCATGCTCCATGGGTGCTTGTTGTAATCCAAAAATTCATTGAAAACAAATAAAGTTTTTTATGTTGAAAAAAGCCTTGGAAAGCAAAATGGAATTCAACAAAACAAAAAATGCTAGCGAGTTCTGTGCAAAAACCACATGAAGTTCAATAAGTATAATTTTAGAGGTTCAATTAATATGAGAATGCTAGAAGTTTGTAGAAGAAAAATGCCAGTGGTGCAGTTGTTGTCAGCTACATCGGTCGGAGCCCCTACTCCTCCACGAATCTGGCCAACCGCGCACTGCCGCATGGATCCGCACTAAGAAGTTGAGATTAAAATAACAAAGATTATAATTTATAGTGTTTGTTTTTATTAGAAGAAAAGAAAAGAGAAGTTCAGTTTGTAACGATGACGCTGTTCAACGTGCAAACCAATTGAAAAATTGTACAGGTTTGCCTACCAAAATGTTCAACATTTCTTGTGGAAAAAATTTCACTCTATTTTTTGGACTCTGCATGAGAACTTTATGCTCTTTCAGATCTGTTCATTCATTTCTGTGTAAATGCATGTAGCACACAAAGTGTATGTGTATTGTTGTGTGTAAGTTTCTTAAAATTCAATAGCATGCGAAGTTCGTGTTTCAGAAATTCATAAGTTCACGTGTACCACGTACTGAAGAAAAAGATGGAGAAGTTCGATGATTATAGAAAACTCAGATTTTCCTCGTTATTAAAGAATGAAAACAAGAAGTTAAAAAATTAGAAAATAAGAAGTTCAACTTTTAATAATAGAGCGCTTCAAAATTTCTTAAAAAAAGATTAGAAAATAAAACCAGGAAGTCTATATTAAAAAGATGGAGAAGTTCGATGATTATAGAAAACTCAGATTTTCCTCGTTAATAAAGAATGGAAACAACAAGTTCAAAAATAAAATAACAAGAAGTTCAACTATGGATGAGAAAATTACAAACGAAAATAAACTCAGATTTGTGTAACACTGACGATGGATGAGAAAATAACAAACGAAAATACGTCACATAAGTTCAACTGAAAACAGCACGAAGTTCAACTACTACAATGGATGAATTTCAGATGAAAAACTTTTAAAATCGTCGCGAGTATGAAAAAACGACCAACACGGGAAAGTTGCATGTTTACAGCAGCTTTCCACTGGTATATCACTTGTTCAATTCCGGTGAGTGTTCCGGTGAGTGGATGGAGATCTACGGGAAAAAAAAACCACGTGAAAAACAGAGTGAAGTTTAGGTAGGCATGCCGAGAAGTTCAAGTTCTTCACGCAGTGCATTTTCGAAGAATCTGTTTCGCGATAAAGGCAGAACAAATGATCCCGCCATTTTCGAAATTACTTGAAAACGGCTAGGAATCAGAGAAAACCATCAACATGGAAACGTTTCGTATTTTCCGTAGCTTTTCAATGGTATATCATTTGCCCCATTCCGGTAAAGTTTGTAGAAATTACGGCAAAAACACATTTTTAGCTATTTTCAAAATTGACTTAAAACAGTAAGGAATTGGGAGAAACAATATATACCAAAAAGTTTCACATTGACTCAAGCTTTCCAATGCCATATCATTTGCTGCATTCGGACATACGGTTAAAAAATTAGCTCGAAAATACAAACTCGGTGCAACTTCGACCGTTTTCTAAATTACTTTTAAACTGTTCCGAATTAGAAAAAACTTTAAACATCAAAGAGTAGCGCATTTTCATAAGCTTTCCAACGCCATATCATTTGTCTCAATTGGATAAGCCGTTTAAAAATGACATCGAAAATATGAACTCGGCTGTTCGGTTTGTAAAAATTTACGATTTTCCAGATTCCTCTTTAACCATAGGGAAATAGAGAAAACTTTCAACATGTGGAAGAAGCGGTTTTGCAGTAGGTTTCCAACGGCATATTATTTGCCTCATTCCGACAAACGGTTTAGAAATACGATCGAAAATACGATTCACGTTTTTGGTATGAAGAAAAAACGGTTTTCAAAACTGCTCTTAAACCGCTTACATTTTGCAAAAAAAAAAATTAACTTGGGTTATGATACTGGTGTCCATAGCTTTCCAACGGTATATCGCAAGCCCCATTGGGGCAATGTTGGCTGGAGTTCAACCTAGCACAGGGGGAAGTTCAGGTCGAACAGCTCAGGCAGTAAAATTGCAACACATGCTTGTTTCATCACGACCCGAGAGCAAATCCGCCAATGAGCGATATTCCTATTTAAAACGGGCATTTAGTTGCTAAAAACCGTGTCCACATTACACTTACATCACAAACAACACCAATAATCAGAAAAACTCGCGGTAGAAGCCACGGTTGAGAAGATAGCCCGAAGGTCGGGTTCCTACAGAGGGAAGTTCAAGCGTGTAACTCATGAAGTTCATGTTGTGATCAGAATAATATTCTGATCCCGTGATCAGAATAGTGTTTATGTGTATATATATATAGGGCTGGACTATTCTGTTACTAGTAACAGAATATTATTTTGTTACCCTCGGCCCTATAAGGGCGCGACGCGCAGGCCATAGCAGAAACTCCCCGGCCCGACCCTAACCTAACCCGCCTCCTACCGCCGGAGGCAACCGCCCCGGGCGAGAGAGCAACGACGGCCGCCAGAGCGAGGGAGCCCGCGGCGCAGCGACGGGTCGCTCCTCCGACCCACGTGCTGCCGCCGGCCGGCCCTCCGCACGCCTCCCCGCCGACGGGCTCGCCGGCCCCTCCCCGCGCGCCTTCCCTCCGACGGGCGCCGGCCCCTCCCCGCGCACCTCCCCGTCGACGGGTGCCGGATCCTCCCCACGCGCCTCCCCTCCAACGAGCTCGCCGGCCCGTCCCCACCTCCGGCGGCTGCCGCGCGCCATCCCAGCCTCCCTCCGCCGCCACGCACCGCCATCCCCGCCCCGCGCCGCCACCCCGAGCCCCTCCGCCGTGCGCCGCCACTCCGAGCCCCACCGCCCTGCACCTGTCACCCCCGCCTTGCGCAGCATCCTACCGACCGGACCAGCCGCCGGCCGAATCCAGCCTCGCCCCCGAGCTTCGTCCTCTTCCTCGCCGAGACACGCGACAGCCACCCCAATTCGGGTGTATTAAGTACCTCAGTACGAGTTAAAAACGGTGGTCCGTTCGGAATAAAAGAAATGTCAGAAATTCAAATTGTAAAAGTTCAAGCAAAAAAAGAAACCCCATGAAAATCCTACTTAGTAAGTACCTCAGTACAAGTCGTAAAATGAGAGAAGTTCAGAACATTGTTGTCAAAAAATGTTGAGTTCAAAAAAAAAGAAACAAAACAAAACATTTTCTTTTTGAATAAAATATCATTCAGTTCGATGATACGAACCATGCAAGTACAGGGGCGACGATACAGTAAACCGTTGAAAATTAACGAGCAAAAATATTACCCAAAAACAGAGCAAAGTCTAGTTAGTGAAAACATGCTTAGTACAAACCCATGCAAACATCAGTACAAGTACTCTTTTTTCAGAATAATCCAAAATTACTCTAAAAAAATAGCTCAGTACAAACACATACATATATCAGTACGAGTACTCTGTTTTTCAGACGGGAAAACAGCAGAATCCGTCTTGCCGTATTCAAAATTACTCTTAAACGATTGCGAATTTGAGAAAAATGTTTAACATGACTAAGTTTCGCATTTTCGGTAGCTTTTCAATGGTATATTATTTGCACCATTTCAATAAACTTTTTAACAAAATCACGTTCAAAACCAACTTTAACCGTATTTGAATTCATATTTAAACCGTCAGGAATTAGAAAAAACTTTCTATACGCAAAAGTTGTGCGGTTTCCATAGCTTTCCAACGCCGAATCGTTTGCGTCAATCCGACAAAACATTTGCAAAAAATAGGGAAAATACTTTTCCCCAGAATTTCACCATTTTTCAAATTACTTTTAAATCATATATGATTTGAAAAAAGTAGATATATGGAAGATGCGGATTTTCACAAGCTTTCCAATGTCATCTCATTTGCTCAATTCCGACAAACCGTTTGAAAATTAAGTCCAAAATACGATTTGCGTTTTCGGTTTTGGAAAAAACGGTTTTTTCAAAACTGCTCTTAAACCATATTTTTTTGCAAAAGCAAATTATAAAATTGTAATGTTGATGTCAAGAGCTTTCCAAAGATATATTATACGCCCCGTTTCGACAAAAAAATTGCAAAAAAAATTGAACTAAATAAGATGATTTTTAACAGAAACAGAAAGCATCAGTTCAAGCGCTCGAATTTCATTAGTTCAGCCGCTTGAATTCATCAGTTCATGTAGGGTAACAGAATAATATTCTGTTACGCGTAACAGAATAGCCCATATATATATATATATATATATATATATATATATATATATATATATATATATATCAATTAGGCTTCAAATGTGTACTTGTTGGTGAAAGTGTTGTCCAATGGGAATTATATTTTGTATTACTCATGTAGCCTACAAAGTCTGTTGCACAGCCTTGTAACATCTTACCCCATATCTAAATCTGTACTAGTCCTCTATACCGTATATTGCGCTACTCGTACTACTACCTCCCTCCTAGTTTACTGGTCCCCTTCGTAATTTGTGTCAAATTTTGACCATAAATTTCACTAACTAAATGTTAATGCATGTCAGAAAAAAATTATATCGTTTTATTCGTATTTGAACATAGTTTCAATGGAATAATTTTCGGTGACATGCATTGACATTTTGTGAGTTAAACCTATGGTTAAAATGTCACACTAAATACGACTAGTAAGTATTACAGTAGCAGTACTAGTATACGTCGGTCAAATTATTCATCATGTCCTCACATTGAATTGACGTGACAACACGCTGCACGTGAGGTGACACAAGAATCCCGGTGGCGTGTTCGGGTATTGTGGACTTCAGATGTGGAGTACTACCACTTATCTGTCGAAATCTTTCATCATTCACTTTAAACAGTCGATTTGATCATACATTGAGTACCATATAACTTGAATTAACCGATGCAACTCCAAGAAGGATTGGCCGATGCTGCCGGCTGGCGTCAAGTTCGATCCCACGGATCAGGAGCTGATCGAGCATCTTGAGGCCAAAGTGAGTGCTGACAGCGCGAGATCTCACCCTCTCATCGATTTGTTCATACCAATCATCGACAGCGAGCACCGCATATGCTACACCCATCCTGAGAAACTTCCAGGTAAGACACCGATCGGCCGTCTACTTGCACAAACATATTCCTTTGGTTATAGCTCTATTTTTCTTTTTAGACGCAGACCTAGTGAAACAATTACAATTCGATAGTTAATAAAAAGTGAAACAAGTGACTGCAACATGCAAAAGATGTTATGAAAATGCCAACTACGTACACTAAAACCTGTATTCGACAATACTGCAGGTATCACACTAAGTGGCCTAAGCAAGCATTTCTTCCAGCGCAATTCCAGGGTGTTCAAACGGGGCACGTGGACGCGTTGCAAGATACAGTCGGAGTGCGACATGCACACGATGTGGCACAAGACCGACAATACCTTGCCGGTGATGGTCAATGGCCGGGAGACGGGCAGCAAAAAGGTTATGGTGCTGCACACCAACAAGAACTTCGACCATTCCCACAAAAAAAATAAAAAAAGAATAAAAAAAGAACTTCGACCAGCAGAGGACCAACTGGGTGATGCACTAGTACCACCTCGGGGACCTGGAGCAAGAGAAGGAGCGGGAGCTGGTCTTCTGCAAGATTTTGTACCAGACGAACACTAGGGCCAGGACTATAAAGATTATAAGTTAGTTTGGTATTGGTACTTGTACTACCTTGTCGTCCGCAAGTTGGTATTGCTGTTAACGATCTTTCGGTATGAACTTGGCATTTGCTTCCAACCATCATGTCGAGGGTCGACGTGGATATAAAGCTGAATCATTTGTTTCGAAATGAATTTTTAGGCACCTGATTTTTATTTGATGGGTAGCATAAGCACCTGCAGTTCAAATTCCCAGTTCTCCAAATTTTTTGAAACAAGTGCATGCACTTATTATCACGATGAAAAAACAATATACCTGCTGCATCCCAGTTATCAGTCTGTACTTGCAGAATTCTCTCGTTTATTGAGCAGGTATACTGTTTTTTCAGGTCGAGCAAGTTTCAACTGGGTTGTAGACTGCCCAGGCTTGGTTTGGTTTTTAACAGGCCTAGCCCATGACGACAACGGGGCACAAAGATCCAGCATGTATCTACTGGCCTCTGGCCCGCCAGCGTTAGTTATATTTTGTCTTACAACATCCGCAGGCAGTTTTTTTACTGAATCAAACACGCAGCCCAGTTCTGTTTTCCTCTTGAAACGCCATGTCCTACTTCCGTTTTCTAATCTCTACCTATAGTTTTACTAGTTCATATACACGTATCATTATATTTAAAATACATAAAGTTCCCTTTTCATATTTACATCCTTATTTTTGTTGTTGTTTTCCCTCCCAGCGCTGATTTTTTTACCACTGGTTTTCCCTTAAACCAACTCAATTGTCCCACATCTTGTTTGCTTACAAAAACAAAACGGTTTTTTTGGCAAATCAATAAGTTTTTTTAAAAAAATTATCATTTCGGGATTACAACAGTTTGGACTCCACCGAAATATGCAAAATAAGGTTGAACTTTTTGACCGTGGTCCTGGGCAGAAAATGGGCTGTAATAAATTACTTAAGAATTAGCAAATGGGCTGCAAATTATTAAAAAATAGCAAATGGGCTCTATGTTGTCTGCCACAGATTTGGAGGCTGACTTGTGGGCCTACTAAGTTCATGCGTACATAAGGTTTCTCAAAAAAAGAAACTTAGTCAACAATCGACTCTACCAGCGTCAGACCGTTAGATGTCAATCTAATGGCAATCGTGCTTCTTCAGTCTCTGATCTTCCTGCTCCAGCCGCCCAAACCAGCAGCGGCGGAACTGTCGTGGTTTTGTCATGGAAGCTGTCCTAGAGAAAGGACTTAGTCATGGAGCCATCGCTACGGGTTAGCTTAAAGGGGTTAAAGCAGACAAGGGACGCAAGAGAGTTTATACTAGTTCGGCCCCTTACGATGAAGGTAAAAGCCTACGTCTAGTTGTGATGGAATTGATGGGGTTTCGATGACCAGGGAGTGAATACGCTTTGCCTGGGTCTCGAGTTGTTTTTTGTTGTCCCTGAACCGCCGCCGGGTCGTCCCCTTATATACATGGGTTGACGCCCGTCGGTTTACAGACTCGAGGCCGGCTCATAATCGTGTCCGGCTCGGTCTCTGCTACTTCTATCTTATAACACAAGTTTATATATCAATGCCGGTTTGTGTCTAGAGGCCTTAAACCGGCTTTGGGCCCTGGGCCTTCATGAATCGTCACCGTCTGTCTTCATGGGCTTCAGATACAAATGAACTACTTATGAGGTTAACCCGGGTTCTCCTGGCCGGTTTACGCCCAGTGGTAATATCCCCAACATTAGGCCCCAGATTGATTTGAACTGGTTCATGTCAATCCTCAATACTTAAGAAAATTTCTTCTTTGATATCTTCATATAATCTTGTAAACCGCCGTGACATCATCTTCTAGGATCATGGTAAACCGCCGTGACGCCACCTGTCATTTAAAACTGCGTATAACCCACCTTCATTAATGAGCCTCCGACAATCGAGGCGACAGCTGCGCCTCATATCCAAAAATCTGGCTCCTTGATTTTCGCGCCTGTCGTTTAGCTCCCTTATAAATAGGGCCAGGGGGTCTTTCCATTTTCACCCTCGTGCCTCTTCGCGTCATCGTCATCCTCGCGACGCCCGAACCTTCGACCTCGGCCGCCGTCGTCAACCTTCGACTGCTGCACCAACCTTGGCCACTGCATCGACCTGAACGTACCAGAGCTCCTCCGCGCGCCGCCGCTGCTCAACAGCTTCCGTAAGTCTCCCCTTTCTCTTACCATAGATCTGCACTTAGGGTTTCTGTCGTTCATCAGTGTTCATCGCCGCCCTTCTTTTCCCTTATTTATATCCATTGACTAGATCCAAAAACCACATAGATCTCGCACAGTAGTAGTTTAAACCACATAGATCTTGCGCGGTAGTAGTTTCAGCACCTGTTTGATATCCAACTCATCTCAACTTGGTCAACTTTTAGTACGCTGGAATTTAGGTCAGAATATATTTTGTTTTCTCAACGCGCGGTAGATCTGAAATTACCATAGCAAGATGTGAAACCTGTTTTTCCCTTCACTTAGACATCTTTAATACCAGATAGGGCGGTTTAACTTCATATACAGAATGATGACCCAGTAGATACCATTAGTCCCCTGTTGAACCGCCAATGCATTACATTGTTTCCATCGTCAGATTCCGGTTTAGGAATAACCAAATCCGGTTTATCAATATGCTTGTATCCTTATATCACTGTATAGCTGTCCACTGTAAATCTTAAACCGGCTATAATCATGTTTCAGATTTCCCTTGTCATGGCCAAACAAGTCTATGAATGCAATTGGGCTCCCTCTCGAGTAACCGAGGAGCAATTAAACAACCTTGTTAAAACGGGCGCTTTAGCCAAGAAAGATGTTATCCACTGGAGGGTCCCTGGCCCGGAAAATCCTCCTACACCCTAGGATGGAGAGGTAATCGTGTTTGCTGATCATCTCGGATGAGGTTTTAGCCCTCCCGGTCAAAAAATTTCCGAGATGTACTAGCCAATTTTCAGTTGCGCCCTCAAGACATCGGTCCCAACTCTGTTACCAACATCTGCCACTTCCAAGTATTCTGTGAGGTTTATCTGCAAGAGGAACCTACAGTCGAACTATTTAAGGATTTCTTTCACTTAAACCGTTGCACCGAGTTCTCAGATGGACCCAATACGGAACTGGGCGGAATGGCAGTTCAGAAGAGGAAAGAAGTCACCTTCCCTCATCCCAAACTCCACAGTCACCCCAAAGAGTGGAACCAAACTTGGTTTTACTGCATGGATACCTCTCCGTCTGACGAAAACCCCCTGCCGGGTTACCACCCTGAACGCCTGAGCAACACACACCCTTTCCCTCAGAGGCTGAATACAAGAGAGAGGGCCAACTATGCTCCTCAATTATCGAAGCTCAGAGCCTTCATGGCAAATGGTTTGACATGAGTTGATCTTGCTCGCTGTTGGATAAGCTGGAGTATTCTGCCCTTAAGCCGGCGCCCCGGTTTGATGTGTGAGTACACGGGGAGTTTGAAGGATGCTCAGCGACACATTGACATTCAGCTGATAGATGAAGAAGTCACTGAGGCTGTAAATAAAATATTGAACGAACCGGAGGCCTTCTGTGCCCAAACCGGACTACTCCCTTTCTGCACCTTCAATAAACCACCAGCTGTAAGAATCATATAATCCTTTGTATCTGAATTTGCTTCTGTCCAAATACTCTCTGAAAGTGTGACTATTTTCTGACAGGGTGATGATCCGTTCTGGAACAAGAAACCATCACAAGACAAACCGGTGAAGCCGCAAGACAAACCGGTCAAGCCAGTTCGTCCAAAGACCAAGGTTGTTAAGAAACCTGCCAAGAGAAGGACCACCGCATCCTCCGATCTACCAGCTGATGACGATGTGCGTAATCTGGAACCAGAGGTAGAACTTGACTCTCTTGGTTCATTTTTCGTACATCTCATTGACAATGATTATTATCAGGACGACGCTGAAGGCAGTCATGCTGAGGACGTAGAGGTAACCATTCTTTCCTCCGATTCAGATCCTCTGCCAACATCAAAAATCCGTCAAGCAAACCGGAAAGTAAAATTTTCTCACCCTCTTGCTTACTTGGACCCAAACTTTCTTTTGAAGACGCAGCAGCACGAGGCTCGCCGTACAACCCGGCACAACGGCCAGGTAGTTACCTCCGCCGGTTTACCGAACAGTCCGGTTCGGAAACGCCGATCCGAGGTCTCTTATCCCATTGATACTTCATACCCAAAAGCAGGTTGTTTTCGCCAGCATCTTAACCCGTCTGATTCAAATTATCAGGGTACTTCTCACTCATCCTCTGACGAGTCATCGACCACACAGCTTCCACCCCTCAAAATAGTTCCTGGGTGAGCTATGCACATGTCTTTATTCTTGATGTGTTATCTTTACATACTGTACTTGATCCTTATATCTATCTTTTTCTCAGCGCCAAGCCAAGACCCAGCAAGAAAGCTCGTTTAAACAAACCGGCTGATGATAATGTAGCTACTGAACCGGAGACAACTCCAGATCTGGAAGAAACCGACGCTGACGCCATGCTTCACGATCCGCTGCTTCAAGACCATGATTTCCTTGCTAAACAAGTGCAAGTTGACACTACAAGCCATGCAGACCGGCCAACCAGCCCTGTCCGAACTGATGACAAACCGGTCAGTCCAGCTAAGGACACTGATAAACCGTCAACTCCGGTGAAGGCTGCTGATGAACAAGATGATGACGTTATGATTACTGGTACTGGCCACACCACTCCTGGCAATCCTGTAGCTTTGTCAAAGCATACTGCCAAGGACGATCTCTCTGCTATCGGCAAAGGCAAATGGAATGCCGATTTATCAAGCTACGCTCATCTCAATGCTCAAGATATTCACTCTGGCTTTTTGAACCGTCTGTATACTAGCCGTGACTATGTAGCTAGTTTGGTAAACTTGATGAAGGAGCAATATGAGGTAACTACTGTTTTTCTCTTTTTTCCAATTGCAGTTTATCAATTCCTAGTAGCCCCCAAGTGACGGTTTATGATACCGATCTAAACCGGGACTTTTGTCATAACTTATCTTTGCATAGTTAGCCTCCAAGGACCGGATTACCTCTTTAAGATGAATCGGTTTCTTTAAAATTTGCCATACTGCTCTTTCACCGGTATAGCCTCCAAGGGCCGGTTTAACTTTATAAAGATGAACCGGGACTGTAGAAGAACGCCCATACCAACAGCTTTTTGAGCAAACACACATTAGCCCCCAAGTGCCAAGATTAATACTTGTATTGAGCTTGGGACTTGTAGAAATTTCTGATCAAGAGAAAACACACATTAGCCCCCAAGTATCAAGGGCATAACTTGTTATGGGCTTGGTACTTCAAATATGTAACGTCAACTCATTATACATCTGCCCCTTGACAGGCGGAGCTGAGCAAGAACGAACGCCAAACCGCTGATCTGCAAGAGAACATCAAAACCCAGCAAGCTGAAGCCTCCAAAGCGAAGGAAGAGTTGACCCGCGCTCTAGGCGCTATGGAGAAACTGAAAGAGGCCTTCAACAAAGAGCGGGCGGATTGGGAGGCTGAAAAAGCCGCTTTGATAAAAAAGGGCTGAAAACGCAGAAGCCGCTCTTAAACCGGTGGTTGACGAGCTGACTGGTGTAAAGCGGCAAGTGCATGCTATGACCGCTGCTGTGTTTGGTAAGCATTCTTCGTTTATGCTTTCAACATATCCTCCCATGCGTCGCCGGTTTAACGATGTTTGTAATGATATAGGAACTCGCATTAGCCATCTAGGCTCTGATGTACAGCAGAAGTTGAAAGCTGCCTACACGCTGATAGAGCAACTGTATACCGGCGCACAACGGATTATCTGCACCGCTTCTCACAATAAGCCGCCCCCGACGTTGATCAAGGATACCTTAGACAGGCTATCTATGCTGCCTGCCTAGATAGAAGAGCTGAAGAGGTCTGCTGCAAGGGTTGGCGCTCTGTCCGCACTAACCCGGGCAAAAGCATGGGTGCCTGATCTGGATCCGTCGGACGTGGCTAAAGGCTACCCAAGCTTACAAGAAGACGGATCAGAGTTTGGCACTGATGATCTCCGTGCCATAAACCGGGAAGTACGTCCACTGGCCTGTCAACTTGCTGAAGAGGCTGATCTTTCATTTTACCAGGCGAGCTATGATACCAATAACAAGCGGGTTGCTGCACCAACTCCTGAGGCTCAAAACCTGATCCCTCCAATCCGTAAGCACACTTATGCTGCTGATATTGAACCGTCCACCCTTATAAGTGATGAGGCTGTGCTTCAAGCTTTAACTGGGATCGACTTGACAACTGTTGACTTCCAGCCGCTGGGTAGAGACGAAGAAGTTGAACCGGTGCAAGATGACCCGCAGCCGTCAGGTCAAGCTGATAAGCAATCATAATCCGGGGGCCGGTTTAGTCTGCCACGCTGCAATGCTTATTGATAAACAATTATCCGTTGGGCACTAAAACGCCTTGTAATAAGCTAGTTAAAATACTTGGTCTGTTATGCCTTCGTGCATATTTATCTGCAACTGATGCGTGTTAATCCGCCATGCTTAAGATATGATGTTCATAATCCATAGCTATTTATTCAAGCTGTTCCTGCAGAGAAGAAGCTTAAAGCACCCTGGCGGTTTACCATTGGGCGGGTCATGATACCCAACTATATATATGACCAAGGTTTATAACCAAGGTTGTAAAAGATAACCAAATATGGAAATATATGATACCTGTGACCTTTAGGCATAGTGTTGGCTGACCAACCTTGTAATGAGGGTAATAACCCTAATCCGGAGTAAAAGTATCTCCTGTTATATAATGCCGGTTTACAATAAACCCATTCTGGGTTGTGATAAACACCGGTTTATTCCATACTGGTGACTATGAGTCAAAACCAGACCGGGCTGATACTCTCCGGATTATAGCTTGGTCATGTATTGACAACTTGTAGTTGACAGCCTAACCGGGTTGATAAACACTGGTTAGAAAACATCACAAATCTTAGCAAAAGAAAAAGAAACTTAGCAAAAGGCAAATAAAACCGCTGTAGTCGAGGCTTTTCACGGGCTGCCAGGCCCCACATTTGATGAAGAGGTGTTGCTATGGTTCGGGTTCGACCAAGCCCCCAAGTGATGCTGTGGCATTACGCCGATCAAGAGGTGTTGCTATGGTTTGGGTTCGACCAAGCCCCCAAGTGATGCTGTGGCATTACGCCGATCAAGAGGTGTTGCTATGGTTCGGGTTCGACCAAGCCCCCAAGTGATGTTGTGGCATTACGCCAATCAAGAGGCGTTGCTATGGTTCGGGTTCGACCAAGCCCCCAAGTGATGATGTGGCATTACGCTGATCAAGAGGCGTAGCTATGGTTCGGATACGACCAAGCTCCCAAGTGATGCTGTGGCATTACGCCGATCAAGAGGCGTAGCTATGGTTCGGATACGACCAAGCTCCCAAGTGATCTAATATCAAGCTTTGAGAAGCCGAATCAAGGGATAAACCGGACGCCGCTTTGTAAGCTCCATGTAACCACACATGATGTAAGAAAACAACAGATACCCCGCTTTAGCTGAGGTTCCGGTTTATTATATTGGTCATAATATATACAATTTCATAATATGTACATAAGCAGAGCCTGTAGCTCAAGTATAGTAGGGCGGAAGATGAGCAATATTCCACGGCCGGTTGGTCTCCTCCTCCGATTTACGTGAGTCTTTGCGCTCTCGAACATCGATTAGGTAGTATGACCCGTTGTGCAGATTCTTGCTGACCACAAAAGGTCCTTCCCAAGGCGGGGATAGCTTGTGCATATCCGTCTGATCCTGGATGAGTCGAAGCACCAAATCTCCTTCTTGAAAGGTTCTGGTTCTAACCCGGCGGCTATGATAACGACGCAGATCTTGCTGATAAATCGCCGAACGGGCTGCCGCCATGTCCCGCTCCTCATCTAACAGGTCAAGAGCTTCCTGCCGTGCCTCCTCATTGTCCGCTTCAACATATGCCGCTACACGAGGCGAGTCATGACGGATGTCACTAGGAAGAACCACTTCCGCTCCATAAACCATGAAGAACGGTGTGTATCATGTCGATCTGTTGGGTGTGGTATTGATGCTCCATAACACCGAAGGTAGCTCCTCAACCCAATAACCCGGCGTCAGTTGCAAAGGAACCCTAAGCCGGGGTTTGATGCCTCTCAAGATCTCTTGATTGGCCCTCTCCGCTTGACCATTGGACTGGGGGTGAGCCACTGATGATACATCAAGCCGGATGTGCTCACGTTGACAGAACTCCTTCATGGCACCCTTTGACAGATTGGTACCATTGTCTGTTATAATGTTGTGTGAAAAGCCAAACCAGAAAATCACCTTTTTGATGAATTGAACCGCCGTGGCTGCGTCATAATTACTAACTGGCTCTGCCTCCACCCACTTCGTGAACTTATCAACCGCCACCAAGAGGTGGGTCTTCTTGTCCTTGGACCTCTTGAAAGGCCCAACCATATCCATCCCCCAAGTTGCAAACGGCCAGGCGATTGGAATCATCCTCAATTCTTGAGCCGGTACATGAGCGCGTCTTGAGAATTTCTGACAGCCATCACATCTTTTGACCAAGTCCTCGGCATCAGCATGAGCTGTCAACCAATAGAAACCGTGACGAGATGCCTTGGCCACCAAAGATTTTGAACCGGTGTGGTGACCACAATCTCCTTCGTGGATCTCACGCAAAATTTCATGGCCTTCCTCAGGAGATACACAGCGTTGAAATGCCCCTGTCACACTGCAATGATGTAACTCTCCATTGATAATAGTCATTGACTTGGACCGCCGGGTTATCTGCCTGGCCAAAGTTTCATCCTCTGGTAACTCGCCCCGGTTTATATACGCCAGATGTGGAACCGTCCAATCCGGGATAACATGTAGAGCAGCCACCAACTGAGCCTCCGGATCAGGAACAACCAAATCCTCTTCACCAGGAAGCTTGATGGACGGATTATGCAAAACATCCAGGAAGACATTAGGTGGGACCAGTTTATGTTGGGAACCCAGGCGACTTAAAGCGTCCGCCGCTTCATTCTTCCGCCGGTCCACTGATCCACCTGATATCCTTTAAAGTGACCTGCAACAATATCCACCTCACGACGATATGCTGCCATTAGTGGGTCCTTGGAATCCCAAGTGCCGGACACTTGTTGAGCCACCAGATCCGAGTCACCGAAGCACTTAACTCGGCTTAGGTTCATCTCCTTAGCCATCCGAAGACCATGGAGTAAAGGCTCATATTCAGCTGCATTGTTAGTGCAAGGGAACATTAAACAGAGAACATAACAAAACTTATCACCTCGTGGGGAAGTTAATATGACTCCAGCCCCCGAGCCCTCCAATTGCCTGGATCCATCAAAATGAATAGTCCAGTAAGTATGATCCAGTTTCTCTTCTGGCACTTGTAGTTCTGTCCAATCATTGATGAAATCCACAAGCGCCTGAGATTTGATCGCCGTTCGGGGTATGTATTTCAACCCGTGAGGCCCGAGCTCGATAGCCCACTTAGCAATCCGGCCAGTTGCTTGCCTGTTCTGGATTATATCCCCCAAAGGAGCAGAGCTGACCACTGTGATGGGATGACCTTGGAAATACCGCTTAAGCTTCCGGCTTGCCATAAAAACCCCATACACCAATTTTTGCCAATGCGGGTACCTCTGCTTGGACTCAATAAGTACCTCACTGATATAGTAAACCGGCCGCTAAACCAGATATTCCTTTCCTACCTCCTTGCACTCCACCACAATAGCCACACTAACAGCCCGAGCATTAGCTGCCACATATAGAAACAATGGTTCTTTATCCACTTGAGCGGCGAGAATCGGCGGATTAGCCAGCTGCCGCTTTAATTCCTCAAATGCTTCATTAGCGGCGTCACTCCAGACGAAGTTATCCATTTTCTTCAGCATCTGATACAAAGGGATGGCCTTCTCACCAAGGCGAATGACAAACCGGCTCAACGCGGCAATCCGGCCTGCCAGGCGTTGAACATCATTGATACACTTCGGTTTAGCCAAGGACGTGATGGCCTTGATCTTTTCCGGATTAGCTTCAATGCCCCTGTTAGACACCAAAAAACCCAGGAGCTTCCCTGCAGGTACACCAAAGACACATTTGGCCGGATTAAGCATCATTTTGTAAACCCGCAGGTTATCAAAGGTTTCCTTCAAGTCATCAATCAATGTCTCCTTCTTCCTTGATTTTACCACAATATCATCCACATAGGCATGAACATTGCGGCCGATCTGTTTATGAAGATAATTCTGCACACACCGTTGATAAGTCGCATGTGCACTCTTGAGCCCAAAGGGCATGGACACATAGCAGAAGGCTCTAAAGGGAGTTATGAAGGCTGTCTTCTCCTGGTCCTTAACTGCCATTTTGATCTGATGATAACTAGAATATGCATCCAAAAAACTTAAACACTCACAACCCGCCGTAGCATCAATAATTTAATCAATACGGGGGAGGGCAAAAGGGTCTGCTGGACAAGCTTTGTTGAGATCTGTGTAGTCCACACACATACGCCAAGTGCCATTCTTCTTGAGGACCAGCACCGGATTAGCCAACCACTCAGGATGGAATACTTCAACGATAAATCCACCGCCAAGAGCCTGGCTACTTCTTCTCCAATAGCTTTGCGTCTTTCCTCATTGAACCGGCGGAGAAACTGCTTGACCGGTTTATATTTAGGATCAACATTGAGAGTGTGCTCAGCGAGTTCTCTCGGTACACCAGGCATGTCAGAAGGCTTCCATGCAAAGATGTCCCAATTCTCACGAATGAACTCGATGAGCACGCTTTCCTATTTTGGGTCCAAGTTAGCACTGATGCTAAACTGCTTGGATGAATCGCCAGGCACGAAGTCAACAAGTTTAGTCTCATCAGCCGATTTAAACTTCAGGGCCGGATCATGCTCCGTAGTTGGTTTCTTCAACGAAGTCATATCTGCCGGATAAACATTGTCCTTGTAAAACTTCAACTCTTCTGTTGCACAAACCAACTCAGCATAAGCCGCATCACCTTCCTCACACTCCAGAGCAATCTTGCGGCTTCCATGCACGGTTATAGTTCCCTTGTGACCCGACATCTTGAGCTGTAGATAGACATAACAAGGCCGTGCCATAAACTTAGCATAAGCTGGTCGTCCAAATAGGGCATGATACGGGCTTCTGATTTTCACCACTTCAAAGGTCAAGGTTTCTGATCTCGAGTCATGCTCATCTCCAAAAGCCACCTCCAGAGCTATCTTACCAACAGGATATGCCGACTTACCAGGCACCACACCATGGAACACCGTATTAGACGGTTTACCCCATGCGACGGAAAGTTTCATAATAAAGGATATTGGTACTACTCCCTCTGTCCATGAGTACCTTAGTGAACTTATAACCTCCCACCTGAGGTGCCACCACTAGAGCCAGATGACCTGGATTGTCAACCCAGGGTGGATGATCTTCTCTACTCCACACAACGGGCTGCTCGGACCAGCGCAAATAACGGGGCACCGCCGGTTCAACGGCATTCACCACCCTTTTATGAAGCTTCTGGTGGCGCTTGTCCAAGCTAGTGGTGAAGACATGATACTGTCCGCTATTCAACTGTTTCGGGTTGCTCTGGTAACCCGACTGCTGCTGCTGCTGATTGCCCTGATGATTATGGCCACCTTGGTTACCTTGATTATTTTGATTGTTATGTTCACCCTGATTTCCATGGAATCCTGTACGGGAATTTCCTCCGCCATAACCCGGCCCATGAGAGCCAGAGCCCGAACCGCCTCCTGATCCATGATCATACTGGAAAGAATCAGAATTTTTGAACTCTTGCATGATGTAACAATCTTTCCAGAGGTGTGTGGACGGTTCCTCCTTTGTCCCATGCTTTGGACAGGGCTGGTTCAACAGATACGACAAACGGTCTGGGGTAGGATTTGGCATTCCATTGCGTCGGGGCGGTTTACCCTTACGTTGCTGGCCCTTGTCGTGTGTATTAGTGTTAGTTACAAAGTCTAAACCGTGGTCCGCTTTACGCTTGCCGCCGTTTCCATGACCCGCCGGGTTGTGGTGCTGCCCCTTGGCGTTGCCGCTCTTCTTTCCCTTCCCTGTCTTATCATCGTCAAACTCGGGATCCTTGGTACTATCAGAGTCGGCATACTTCACCAGTGCAGCCATGAGGGTTCCCATGTCATTAGAATGACGTTTGAGCCGTCCCAACTTCAACTTCAAGGGTTCAAACCAGCAATTGCCTTCCAATGTTAAAACTGCGGTGTCAGCGTTGATGCGGTCTGATGAATGCAAAATCTCCGAAACCCGGTGCACCCAATGGGTTGTTGACTCTCCTTCCTCCTGGACACAGGCAGCTAAGTCCACAATTGACATGGGCTTCTTGCATGTATCCTTGAAATTCTGAACAAACCGGGCTCTCAACTCGGCCCATGACCTGATAGAATTAGCCGGTAAGCTCTTTAGCCAAGTGCAGGCCGTTCCTTCTAGCATCATGGTGAAGTACTTCGCACATGCCGCATCATCCACGTCCAGCATCTCCATGGCCATCTCATAGCTTTCGACCCATGTTTTAGGGGATAAATCGGCGGTGTAATTCGGCACCTTGCGCGGGCCCTTGAAATCCTTGGGCAGGCGCACATTGCGCAACGCTGGGACAAGACATGGCACTCCCAAGGAACTAGAGGTAACTCCCGGTTCCACCGGGTTGGACGAACCGGAGTAAGCTGACGGGCCTCGTGTTGCGCTGCTAACTTAGCCTCTCTGCGTGCCCGAGCCCGGTCCACCACCTCCTGAGCATCACCAGCACCACCCGCCGGGTTATGTCCACGGGGGGGGATCACAGTTCTGCCATTGCTTGATACTGCCGGTTCATCCATACGCCTGGTGTAACTCCGGCTTGGACGGGGAGTGGAATGAATCCGATCGCGACTATATGAATAAGCCTCCTGTTGAACCAAGGCTGTCTGAAGAAGCTCCTTAACCCGACGCGTCTCGACCGCTACTGGAGAATCGCCTTCGATCGGGATGGCCGCGAGCCGTGAAGCGGCAGCAACAATGTTGTCCATCGGGTTAGAATAATGACCCGGTGGCGTGGGGACATGTGGTGCCACAATGTTGTTCTGATGAGGTGGATCTGCCAAACGTGGCTGAACCGGCGCCCCAGCCCCCGGTGCCTCCGCCCGGTTTACCACCGGCGGATTACTGGTCCCTGCTCCTGGGGTGTTAAAGAGATTTCTAGCGTCATAAACCGGTGGCAAGCGAGATCGATGCCTCCTCTTCAGGACTTCGTTCGACGCACTCTGATCCAGCATAATCCGGTAAGCTTGTGCATCCAAAGCGGCCCGCTCCGCGGCCATCCTGGTATCCTCAGCTGCTAAGTCGGCTTTTGCCTGGGTGATCTGATCTTTCACTTTCGCGATTTCCGCATTGTGTGCATCTTGATCCGCCGGGTTAACCTCCGCCATCAGCGTTGCCAACACATCAAACAAATCAGATAGAACCCAAGCCGGCGGTCGCACAGGGCCTCCTGCCCCAGCCACTGCCGCCGCCGCTAATTCGGAAATCATCGCCGCTGCGGTCGAAGAGTGGAGCGCTGGTTGCGTGCCGGCCATGAAGATCGCCACCCGGTTTGGAAGATTAGAGGGGTCCGGAATACTGTCGCCATCGGAACAGCCCCCAATCCGGCCATCTTGTAACTGATATAACGACTCGGTCTCTCCAGTCGATGACTCATCGCCGGAATAAACGACGGTCTCACCACCAGATTCCGATCTATCCTCAGATTCCCCTCCATGGATAACTCCCACGAAGGCACGCTTCATGACAGGCTTGACCCGGGCAGATCTCGCACGCTGAGCCGTTTCGACGAGGTCGGTGCAGATGTCCGGCTCAGGGCCCGGTTCGCCAATCTTGCCAATGAAAAAGTGTATGCCACCAAAGGGGACCCGGTACCCGTACTCGATTGAGCCGGCCTCGGGGCCCCATCCTGCATCGTCGATGTAGAGCTTGCCGCGACGACTCTTGGTCATCCGGCCCACAGCGTAATCCTTGAGTCCTTCGAAGTTGCCCTCCAAGAACTTGAAACCATCGTGCGATAGCCCCACGGTGGGCGCCAACTGTCGTGGTTTTGTCACGCAGATGTCCTAGAGAAAGGACTTAGTCGCGGAGCCATCCCTACGGGTTAGCTTAAAGGGGTTAAAGCGAACAAGGGACGCTAGAGAGTTTATACTAGTTCGGCCCCTTACGATGAAGGTAAAAGCCTACGTCTAGTTGTGATGGAATTGATGGGGTTTTGATGACCAGGGAGCGAATACGCTTTGCCTGGGTCTCGAGTTGTTGTCTGTTGTCCCTGAACCGCCGCCGGGTCGTCCCCTTATATACATGGGTTGACGCCCGCCGGTTTACAAAATCCCGAGGCCGGCTCATAATCGTGTCTGGCTCGGTCTCTGCTACTTCTATCTTACAACACAAGTTTACATATCAATGCCGGTTTATGTCTACAGGCCTTAAACCGGCTTTGGGCCTTGGGCCTTCATGAAGCGTCACCGTCTGTCTTCATGGACTTCAGATACAGATGATCTACTTACGGGGTTAACCCGGCCTCTCCTGGCTGGTTTACGCCCAGTGGTAATATCCCCAACAGGAACCGCCTGCTCCCGCCTCCCGTGGCCGTCTGTGCTGCCGGGCAGGCCTCACGGCCCCACCATACTCGCATCCCTGGCCTGGCTATCTCTCTACTCACCCACACCTCCTGTTATTTTCTGGCGACGACAGCCAAACCAGTCAACCCTCATACTCCCCACCGCGTGGGCAGCCACTGCCGTGTCTTCCCCGGCTCCGTGTCATTCCCTTCGTAGGCCTCGCCGTCATCCACCCCCCTGGTGCTCTCGGCGCGGTGTGGTCAACGAACGACATCCATCGGAAGTGGACTGTACGTGGAGAGGCTGACAGCTGGGTCCACGGCCGCACACAAGGAAATGCCTCCTTATTACGTGCAAAATAATGATTCCTCCACCTGACATCTGGGACCAACCGAAAGGGCCTCTGTATTTCGTGAAAAAAATGTTTCGGCCACTGACAGCTCGGACCCACCAGCTATATCTTCGCACGCAAGGAAGTGCTTCCTTATTACGCACAAAAAATGAATACTCCCCCTGCTAGCTACGACCCAGCATAATGGGAGGCCGACTTGTGGGCCTACTAAGTTGACGGGGATGGAGGGCTTTGTCAACTTAGTCAATATGAATGATTCTAGCTCCAGTGACCGTACGATGTCCATCCAATGGCCGTAGTGCTTCTTCAACCTCTGGTCTTCTTGCTCCAGCCGCCCAAACAAGCGTCGGCCGTCCCGCCTGCTCCTGCCTCCCGTGGCCGGCTGTGCTGCCACCGCTGGCCATGCCATCCCTCTATACTCACCCACACCTGTTATTCTCCGGCGACGGCAGCCTCACACCGCAGCCGAAGCAGTCAACCCACGTACTCCCCTCCGCGTGGGCATCCACTGCCGCGTCTTCCCCGGCTCCGCGTCATCCCCTTCCTAGGCCTCGCCGTCGTCCACCGCCCTGGTGCTCTCGGCGCGGCGTGGTCAATGTGGTCAACGAACGAATTCCATCGGAAGAGTACTGTATATGGAGAGGCTGACAGCTGGGTCCACGGCTGCAGCAAGGAAATGCCTCCTTATTACGTGCAAAATAATGATTCCTCCACCTGACAGCAGGGACCCACCGGACGAGCCACCGTATTTCACGAAAAAAATTGTTTCCCCCTGACTGCTCGGACCCACCTGCTACATCTTCACAAGCAAGGAAGTGCGTCCATATTACGGGCAAAAAAATGATTCGCCCCCTGACTACTTGGACCCACCAGATACATCTTCGCACGCAAGGAAATGCCTGATAGTCAGGACCCACCTGGTCGAAGCGTACGTAGCGTTGTCATTCTGGTCGCGAACGTGTACGTACATACTGGTCGATGTAGATGCGTGCACGTGTCATAGTAGAGGCGCGCACGTAGCATGTACACGTACGTACAGCGGCCAGGGTGCAAGAAAGAAAATACGGCCACGTACGTACATACGGGGCGGGGTCTCGAACGCCTACTCGCGCATACGTACGACCAGGGCTCGTATACATGGCTGGGTCGGAACGGAGAAGCTGCGCCGTCATTGTGTTCATGGGGAGGCAACCGGCTGGGTCCGAATGGAATGCGTCGTCGTGTTCATCGGGAGCCAACTGGCTTGGACGGAACAGGCGATGGAAACGAGGCCTGGCGTACCGTAGAACGGAGGAAACGGCCTTGTGTTCGACTGGCCACGGTCGAAATGGGATCCTGTTCATCGGGAGGGATCTGGCGTACCACAAAACGGTCGAAATGGGGTCCTTTTGATCAGGAGGGGTGTGGCATACCGCAAAACAGAGGAAACGGACTTGTGTTGGAGCGCTACGGTCGAAACGGGGGTCCTGTTCATCGGGAGGGGTGTGGCATACCACAAATCGGGACTCCACAGGGTACTGTTCATCTCCACCGTCGACCTCCTCTAGCCTCGACGAGCTACTGTTCATCCACCATCGACCTCCTCCAGCCTCCACCTGCGACTGTTCATCCACGGGCTCCTGTTCATCCAGACTCAACTGCGCGCTCCTCCACCGGCTATTGTTCAACCAACCCTCTCCACGGGGTCCTGTTCAACCACCCCTCCACGTGCTACTGTTCATCCAGCCCTCCACCGGCTACTGTTCAACCAGCCCTCCACCAGCTACTGTTCAACCAGTCCTCCACGGGGTCCTGTTCATCCAACCCTCCACGGGGTCCTGTTCATCCACCGGCTTGATCGATCAGGGTACTGTTCATCCAGCGGCAACGGCCTCTACTACCACGGGTTCCTATTCATCCAACCCCCATCGGGAACTATTCATCCAAACCCTCCAACAACGCTCACTGTTCATCCAGAGGCAGCATCGATCAGCTTCAGTTAGCAGCAGTAGCGAAGGAATCGCTTGGGTTCAGTTAACAGCAAGGGATCGACCGATCGCTCGGGTTCTGTAACGCGTAGCCTACAGTGCAATTGCTCGGGTTCAATTAGAGCCCAATGCCTTGCTGGGGTTCAGTTAGAGCCCAACGCCTCACACACACGCGCGTACGTACGAGAGAAACACGCATCGCTCGGCCCCCGACCACCCACCGTAACCGGGAACTCTCCGATATTTTCCTCGCCCTCGCTTCTACCACAGTTTTTTCTGTCATGGACGGCCCAAAGAATGTCATGCAGTTGCGTCTCCGGCTCGGCCAGGACGAAAAGCCCATTTTCTGTCATGATTTTTTGTCACAGAAGTAGGACCCCACCACATCTATGATGGTATCGGGTTTTGTCACAATTATCGTCATAGAAGTGTCATAAGTATGACAGAAAAAAAGTTCGTTCGGCCCAAAATGTCACGGATGTGTCTTTTTTTGTAGTGCACGAACTCATAGCAAATCTCCTTTAGCAGATATGTTCAAACTTTGCTAATGCAAAATATCCGGGCACTTCTTCTGAAAAGTCCGGGTCAATAGGCCAGCTTCATAATCAATTTGCTGACATTGGTCTCCGGTTTGTTCAAAAAACTGAGAACTTTGAAGATGTTCCTCCCTGATATGCATATCACCTGTAGCCCCCAAGTCTTAAGAGGAGAACATAGTGATAGCTTAAGACATGCTTCAACATAAATGTCGCAACCTTGAAGAAATCCGGGTTATTCATCTCACTCACTAGTCATAAACTGAATATTCCACATATATAGTGATACGTCTCCAACGTATCTATAATTTTTGCTTGTTCCATGCTGTTATATTATCAATTTTGGATGTTTTATAATCATTTTATAGTCATTTTATATCATTTCTTGGTACTAACCTATTGACATAGTGCCAAGTGCCAGTTGCTGTTTTCTGCATGTTTTTTACATCGCAGGAAATCAATATCAAACGGAGTCCAAATGCCCCGAAACTTTACGGAGATTTTTTATGGGCCAGAAGGAACACAACGGGCCCTGGCTACGCCTGGGGGGGTGCCCCGAGGGAGGCACAACCCATCAGGGCGCGCCAGGAGGCCCAGGCGTGCCCTGGTGGGTTGTGCCCACCTCGGGTGACCCCGGACCGCATGTTTGCTCAATAAATACCTTAATATTTCTAGAACCCTAAGGGAGTCGACGAAATATTCATCCAGCCGCCGCAGAGTCCAGAACCACCAGATGCAATCTAGACACCATCTTGGATGGGGTTCACCACCTCCATTGGTGCCTCTCCGATGATGCGTGAGTAGTTCTTTGTAGACCTTCGGGTCTCTAGTTAGTAGCTAGATGGCTTCATCTCTTTCTCCGAATTCTCAATACAATGGTCTCTTGGAGATCCATATGATGTAACTCTTTTGCGGTGTGTTTGTTGGGATCGATGAACTTTGAGTTTATGATCAGGTCTATCTTTTTATATCCATGAAAGTATGTGAGTTTCTTTGATCTCTTTTATGCATGATCTCTTATAGCCCCACATTTCTTCTTCGATATTTGGGTTTTGTTTGGCCAACTTGATCTATTTATCTTGCAATGGGAAGACGTGTTTTGTAGTGGGTTCGATCTTACGGTGCTTGATCCCAGTGACAGAAAGGGAACCGACACATATGTATCGTTGCTACGAAGGATAAAATGATGGGGTCTATCTCTACATAGTAGATCTTTTCTACATCATGTCATCGTTCTTATTGCATTACTCCGTTTCTCCATGAACTTAATACACTAGATGCATGCTGGATAGCGGTCGATGTGTGGAGTAATAGTAGTAGATGCAAGCAGGAGTCGCTCTACTAATCTTGGACGTGATGCCTATATAATGATCATTTCCTGGATATCGTCATGAGTATTTGAAGTTTTGTCAATTGCACAACAGTAATTTGTTCACCCACCGTTTGCTATTTTTCTCGAGAGAAGCCACTAGTGAAACCTACGGCCCCCGGGTCTCTTTCTCATATATTTGCCTTCGCGATCTACTTTTTCCTTGCATTTATTTTCAGATCTATTAAACCAAAAATACAAAAATACTTTGCTGCACTTTATTTTATTTGCAATCTATTTATTCAATCTATTACAATTTTCTCCCGTCCATGCAACATTTCTGGCACCGTTACCTGAAAGGGATTGACAACCCCTTTAACACGTCGGGTTGCGAGTGGTTGTTATTTGTGTGCAGGGGCTGTTTACGTTGTGTTGCTTGGTTCTCCTACTGGTTCGATAACCTCGGTTTCATATCTGAGGGAAATACCTACCGCCGCTGTGCTGCATCATCCCTTCCTCTTTGGGTAAATACCGACGTAGCTTCAAGCAACATCAAAAGGAATTTCTGGCGCCGTTGCCGGGGAGGATCTTCAACATATACCAGGTTCCTAATCACAAATCTCATCTCCTTGCAATTTACATTATTTGCCATTTGCCTCTTGTTTTCCTCTTCCCCACTTCACAAAAATTTGCCGTTTTATTCGCCTATCTTTTCCGTTATCCGTTTTCTTGCCAGATCTGTTTTTGGGTGCAATCTTTTTTGCCGTTATTATCGTTATGGATAGCTCTTCCTCTGTTTCTTGCACTCCCGAGAATGATGTTCTCAACTTTAAACAAAGGGGGGGAGAAAATTTAAAAGATGCTTGGTATAGGATTTGCAATGCTCATAATAGATCTATTCGTAAGCAATCTACCGTTGTTCTTCTCCGTTGTATTTATGTTGGCATCACCACTTGGTATAGGTTCGTCCTTGACACGATTACCGGTGGAAATTTCTTGATGTGTCCTTCTCTTGATGCTTTTAATACTATGGGAAATTTAGTGGGCTCACCACCTCTCATGATTAATGAAACAATTTTGACTCTTGAGCATGTTATGGAAAGACTAGATGCTATTGAAAAGAAAATGCTCACTGAAGATCATATGAAAATTATAGATAAAAAGATGCATAATTTTTCCACCAATATTGGGTCTAAAGCGGGAGATATTTTTAAGTTGTTAAAACAAAAGGGCACTGTAATCCATGAAAGAATAGAAGAAAGCCCGTCTCGGATCGATAAATTAGAAGAAATCTTTAATAGTCTAAGCATAGCTTTCACCTCTACTAAAACTATCGAAAAAACTCCCGATTGGCAAAGTTACCAAGAACAAGGGTGCAACCTCTAGTAATAGCAACAAAGAAGATCTTAAGATGATTGGTATTCACCCGATTTTTTTTGAAGTGATGAGAGATCCTTTTTGCAAGAATGAAATCTTTGAATTTATTCCTAGGAGTGTTTTATTGAAGAACTTTAAGCTAAATCTTTGAAGGATTCTAAGTGTTTGATTGAAGAGATGGACAAAGATGGCAAAACTTAGGTCCTTGCTTTATGCCTAGCTAAGCGCGTAAAACTATAGCGCTTGTTGGGAGGCAACCCAATGAATAAAATTTATTTTTGCTTTTTTCTTTCTGTTCTTGAGTGTTTGCACAATTATGCTACTGTTATGATTGTGTTTTTTGTGTTTCAATTAGTGTTTGTGCCAAGTAAAGCCTTTAGGATCTTCTTGGGTGATAGTTGTTTGATCTTGCTGAAAAACAGAAACTTTTGTGCTCACGAAAAAAATTCTTATTTTTTACCAGAGCGTGATAAAATGCCAATTCTTTTTGCAGAAGATTAATATACAAATTGTTCAGGTCTTCCTATTTTTTCAGAAGTTTTGGAGTTCCAGAAGTTTTCGAAATAGTCAAATTGCTACAGACTGTTCTGTTTTGACAGATTCCGTTTTCTTTGCGTTGTGTGCTTATTTTGATGGCTGTATGGTTTTCTTTGATGAACTTTTGCCATAGAAAAGTTGGAATACAGTATACATAATGCAAAAACAAAATATGAATTGGTTTGGTACAATACTTATAGTAGTGATTTGCTTTCTTACACTAATGGATCTCACGAATGTTTTGTTGAGTTTTGTGTGATTGAAGTTTTCAAATTTTGGGTTATCTTACGATGCATGAAGGAATAAAGGATAGAAGAGCCTAAGCTTGGAGATGCCCCGACATCCCAAGCTATTATCCAAAAATGAGCAACCAACTAAGCTTGGGGATGCCCCCGAGTGGCATCCCCTCTTTCTTCTAACGACCATCGGTATTTTACTTGAAGCTATATTTTTATTCGTCACATGATCTGTGTTTTGCTTGGAGCGTCTTGTATGATATGAGTCTTTGCTTGTTTTATTTTGTGTTTTAAGTATTGATCCCTTGCTGGACACACCTATTTGAGAGAGCCAAAATTATGTCATGACTTGTTAGAATTGCTCTCTATGCTTCACTTAAATTTTTATGAGCAATGGACTTGCTCTAGTGCTTCACTTATATCTTTTTGAGCACGGTGTGATTAGTATTTTTGAAGAAATGTGTCAGGACCCCGATTCTAAGTCACACCGATCTAGCCGGTAACACGCCATATCACTTTGCGGCCTCACGCACGGTATTCCCACGAGTGTCGCCTTACCTGGCCCGGGACCGTTTGCGCCTTTTGGCTCACGTATATGATAGTGTCGCTAGCATCCATATGACAGAGAACTCGGGCCGACATGACTAGTCGTGAACCCAAGGTGGCACTAACTTACGGGGACAGGCATACATGAAACAACATCGAGCATGTCGGTCATCAGCGTGTGAATCCGGGCTGTAGCAACTGGGCTAACAGGACTCCGGGAATCCGGGCTGTAGTAGGCTAGCAGGACTCCGGAAGTCACCGCGTGAAATTTCCCCGAAGGGACAGACACAGGAATGATGTGAATCACATGCCCGCCAGTCTAAGTGTTCCGGAGCGGTAGTGCTGGGCTAGCAGGACTCCGGTAAACCGGGCTGTAGCGGAGTACCAAGGCTCAGTTGGAAGCACCAGACCTACATTTCCCCATAAGAGATGCTACCAAGGATAAACCACTAGATTGTCGGATCCCACACATACCAAGCATTTCAATCATACACACAATATGCTCGATATGTGCAAATACAACATCGCATCACAAGAAGACTCTACGACTCAGAGTATTTATTCATTGGGCTCCGAGGAGCCAAGTATTACAAACAGGGGTCTCATGACCCAACATTCAGAGCATACAAGCAACAAGCACATGCGGAAGCTTAACTTGTCTGAGTACAGACAACTACAAATGAAAAAGGCTGAAGAGCCTGACTATCTACAACATCCGATCAAGATCGTAGCTGGGGCACAAGCTACTTGTCGAAGTCCACGTAAACTAGTAAGACCGAAGTCTCCGCTGCAAAAACATAAATAAAGCAACATGAGTACAAAGGTACTCAGCAAGACTTACATCACATCCTATCATACATGCATTTGTATCAAGAAGGTAATGTGGGGTTTAGTTGCAGCAAGCCAGCTTTGACTCAGTGGCTATCCTGTACTATGACTGCTGCTAACTCTTTTGAGGTGGCGCACACGAGTCCACTAATCACCACATCAATACACTACTATGGATTCATTCTCGTCTCCCTACGAGAAGGCCATCCATAGCACTCACACTTGTCTTGAGCATTTTAGGGTATCCACTTCAAGTTGTCTATGTACCGCGTTAGCATCCAAGAAGTCCATAACCGCGGACCCGGCTATTCGAATAGATCATGTTAACCCTGCAGGGGTGTACTTCTTCACACACGCTCTCGCCACTTACCGCCATGTACACATCATGTATCTCGGCAACCTTCAAGCGGAAGCCTGGCGAGGGAGTCGGCCACGACCAAACTAACCACACAAGACTCTAGTCTAGGTTTATCGCCTACTCGGGTTCCATCGCAAGGAGATCCGGCCGGGGTTTCACTCACGGCCCCAAACGATGTGTGCAGGGTTCCTAAGCCCACCTCGCCGGATGGATCTATGCTTGGTACACCGTGCCACTTGTGCCTAGTCTGTCCCAAGCCCACCTGGCCGGGTGCCACTTGGTACACTACTAACACTACCTACAAACACCAGAAACTAATTGCAACTCCTGGACATAGATCAAGTTGGTTAATAAGTCGAGAAAGCTTGGAGCGCCCGGAGCCCAATGTGTGGTAGTAGCTAGTCATTGGACAACATACACAGAACTCTGTGCTTAAGGACGGTTCCAGTGAGACAACCCATCATGTACTCCTACATGGCCTCTCACCGCTACCTTTACCAAATCGTGTTCACACACTTAACTCTCAGCACCAGAACATATCGTAACACTCCAATTCATTCCCAATGAATCAGACCTGACACAACTCTAAGCAATAGCAGGCATGGCATGGTAGGAACACAACATGGCTCAATCAACTCCTACACATGCTAGTGGGTTTCAACTATTTACTATGGCAATGACGGGTCATGCAGAGGAACGGGTTCAACTACCGTAGCATAAAGTAGCAGTTGAATCGCTGTTGTCCTAATGCAATAAAGGAGCGCAGGAGCGCGAGAGTGGGATCATATTGGAATGAACAAGGGGGGGGGGGGTTTGCTTGCCTGATAGATCAATAGAGGGGCTCTGCTTCTCAGACAGGTACTTTGGAACACTCTCCGGAGCAGGACCTATCGAGAAGGAATGATGTCAGCAATCAATACACAAGCATATGCAACAATATGATGTATGAACATGGCAGGAATATGTGATGTTGTTTGAGCTAATGCAGCTAGCATTCATTTGGATGAAGTCCATTTGAACCAAGAATTCAAATGCAACTCCAAGTTAAGTCTTTATAAATGCCATTTATGTGTTTTCACCTATACAGCAAGTGCAAGTTGGTTTATCATGCATGAAACTGGTACAGATGGATAGATTGAATTTTTTGATAATTTTTCATATATAAATTATTTCAATCTGAGCTACGGTTGAATTTCTGTGAATTTTAGAAGTTTTGCTAATTTTCTGGAATTGCCAAAATAGAAAAAATCCAGAAAATGGTTAATTGCATCAGCACTGCATCATGCTTGCGTCATCAAGTCAACAGCGCTGACTGGGTCAAACCTGACGCGTGGGGTCCACACGTCGGTGTCATAGTTAATTAACAGAGGTTAATTAATCACCCTAACTAAATTTAGTCAGGGCCGGGCGCCACCTGTCATTGACCCACACGGGTCAAATCTGGGTCAACTAGGGGGGGTCAAACCCAGTTAACCCGCCGATGTTTAGCCGCCGGCGAGGCCGAACGCGGCGGAGGGGCACGAGAATCGCCCTCCGGCGACCAAATGCGCGGCGGAGAGCACCTACGCGATGCCCAGGCTCGCGCGCATCCAGTGGGACACGCGGGAGGCCGTGGGGTGGCCGGAGGTGACGGCGGTATCGACCTCGGCGGCGGCCGGAGTTCGGCCAATTTGGAGCTCGACGCTATGGCTGTAAAATGCCCGGTTCTTGTCTCCTATGGCCTCTACGCGAGCTCACAAGGACGTTTGGCATGGTGGGGTGACCAGGGGGTCGCCGGAATGTCACCGGCGACGAGCTCGAGCGGAGGTGAGCTTCGGCGCAGAAGGGCAGGGGAGAAGGGGAGAAGATGGTGGGGCTCACAGTGGGCTTTCAGGCTGCTCGTTGTGGCCGGGGACGCACTGGAGACGACGGAGCGGCGATGGCGATCTACAGCGGCCGGAGGTGAAGACGACGGCGATGGCAGCTCTCCAGGGCTTCCCGCGTCGCGTGGCTCGACGGAGAGGTAGTAGACGACGGCGCGGAGCATGCAGACACGGAGAGAGGGCGAGGGGGAGCCGGTGGCTACGGCAACGGCGAGCGGCGGCGAGCGGCAGCGCTCGGGCGGGTCGAGAGAGAGGGATCCAGGGGAGGAGGGAGAACGAGAGAGAGTGAGAAAGGTGCGGGGCGGCGCGTGGCGACGTTCGGGACGACCAGGGCGTCGAGGGAGAGGACAGGCAGGCAGGTGGCGTGGCGGCACGGCGGTGCGCGCACGTCGGCCACACGCCCCTGGCCTCCTGGCGGGAGGTGGAGGACGACTGGCACGACCAGCTGGGCCGCACAGTGCCAGGCCTCAGGTGAGCACATGTAAGTTTCTTTTCTATTTTGTTTCTGTTTTCTATTTTTCTGACATTTGTTCTGATTTAGTAAAAAATACTAAATCATTTTATTTTCTTCTGACAATTTTTGCAGGGACCTAAGGGAATATTCCAAAGCCCCTCACATATATATATCCAATGCAAATAATTATTGAATTAATTCCAAATGGCCAAAATAAATATTTATGAGCTCCTAAAAATATTGGTTTGAATTTTACCTCTGACCAATATTTTCAGAGAGCAACATGAACATTTGCTTGGACCTTTTTGGAGCAATTTTTATCTGGGTTATTACCAGAAATGATTTCGGAGGGTTTCACAAATCCCCATTTCAAATTTAAATGAAATTTAAACATGATGCACATATGACTAGCTAGTCTAGGTCATACCAGGACTAGGGATCTGACAAAATGCTCTCTTGCTTCACTTAGATTTATTTGAGAGTTAGTAAAATTTTCAAGAAATTCTCTCTTGCTTCACTTAAATTAATTTGAGAGAAAGAAAAATTATGCTCATGATCTTCACTTATATTTGTTTGAGCTTACCAAAAGAAACACATGAAAATTAGTCCCAAAGTGATAGATATCCAAGAAGGATATGATAAAAACTCTCATGAAGATCACTGGACAAAATAAACTTGATTCTTAGTAATAGTTTTGAGATATGATGATGTGATATGTGAGTTATGTTGATGAGTGAGGGAGTCCAGGGTTACGGGGTCCTCGGGCGTCCGGGCTATGTGATGTGGGCTGGACTGGTGGGCCGTGAAGATACAAGACGGAAGACTTTCCCCCGTGTCCGGATGGGACTCTCCTTGGCATGGAAGGCAAGCTTGGCGTGCGAATATGAAGATTCCTTTCTCAGTAAACCGACTCTGTACAACCCTAGCCCCCTCCGGTGTCTATATAAACCGGAGGGTTTAGTCCGTAGAGGCAATCAGAATCATACAGGCTAGACATCTAGGGTTTAGCCATTACGATCTCGAGGTAGATCAACTCTTGTAACCCTTGTACTCATCAAAGTCAATCAAGCAGGAAGTAGGGTATTACCTCCATCAAGAGGGCCCGAACCTGGGTAAACATCGTGTCCCCTGCCTCCTGTTACCCTCGATCCTTAGACACACAGTTCGAGACCCCCTACCCGAGATCTACCGGTTTTGACACCGATGTTGGTGCTTTCATTGAGAGTTCCACTGTGCCATCGTCGAAAGGCTCGATGGCTCCATCAATCATCTACAGCAATGCTGCCGTGAAGGAGATTTTTCTCCTCGGCCAGATCTTTGTATTCGGTGGCTTCGCACTGCATGCCAACTCGGTTGGCCACCTGGAGCAGATCGACAGCTACGCCCCTGGTCACCAGATTAGTTTTGAAAATCTGAACTATGTCGCTGATATCCGAGGAGACCTGATCTTCCAAGGGTTCGTCGCCGCAACCACCGCTCCGGCCTTAGATCCGGAGCGCGTCACCAGGTCCGAAGACGGGAGTTTAGAGCCCGCCGGACTCTCTGCAGCTATAGAGCTCAACACTGGATATCCGGAGAGAATAGCGCCACCGACAGTTATTACAAAGCGAGCTCTTCTCCAGACAATAGTTCCAAACCCTCGAAGTGTGAGTCATGTGAGTTCAGCTCGGAAACTTCTGTCCCCGTCTAGACCTCGCTCTTAAATGAGGCTCTGGACTTAATGCGATCCCTCGTCATCATAGAGGAACCGCTTCCGAATTGCGCCCAACCCAGACTAGGGGCTGAAAACAGGGAATTTTGTTACCCACCCACCACCCACTTCATAGCCACTGTCGAGGATCTTACCGACATGCTCGATTATGCCTCCGAAGACATCGACGGTATGGACGACGATGCTGGAGAGGAGCAGGCCCAAAACACGCCGTTCACCGGACGCTGGACGGCCACTTCCTCATACGACGTATACATGGTGGACACACCTAAAGAAGGCGACGGCGATGATGAGAAGAACCCAGTTGAGGACAAACCTCCTGAGATACCACCGAAGCGTCGACGTCAGCGGTGCCGCTCTAAATCGCGTCACAGAAAAGATAGCAATACCAGCACCGGAGACAATGATACTCCGGAAAATGCCGAAGACCAAGAAGACCCCATCGAACCAACATCCGAACAGGATGATTGGGAGGACGGGCAAGTTGACCCTGACGAGCAAGCAGGGAACAAAGACTCGGAGGACGGCAACTATTTGCCACTCTCCGAGGACGACGTGAGCCTCGGCGATGAAGATTTTATCGTGCCAGAGGAACCCCTAGAACAAGAGCGCTTTAAGAGCTGGCTAATAGCCACGACAAGAAGCCTAAAAAAGAAGCAGCAACAACTTCAAGCTGACCAAGATCTGCTCAATGACAGATGGACTAATGTCCTGGCACACAAAGAATACGACCTCGAACGCCCAACAAAGAGTTACCAGAAGCGTAAGCTGCTACCCTAATTCGACGATGAGGCGTTGGAGCCTATACCACCCGCGCGTAATGCGGCGGACGGACCCGATCGACCACCACGTGGCCGGGGTAGAATGACAACTCAAGCCAAAAACCAGTCGGCACCACTGCACCGTAAAAGCAGAGAAACAACAGCCCGGGGATACACATATGACCTACGACAGGACCTGGAAAATAGAGCAGGTCAGACCAGATCAATCTATGGATCGCGAGGGCACGCCCCGGCGCAAGAGGACGGTTACCAATCCCGGCGCGGCAAGTACAACCACGCCCCGGCCGAAAACTGCATACGGACTTCATCCGAACCGTGCCGTGACACGACCCGATATAGGGGCGCCGCACACCCCCTATGCTTCACCGATGAGGTAATGGAGCACCAGTTCCCAGAAGGGTTCAAACCCGTGAACATCAAATCATACGACAGCACAACAGATCCCGCAGTATGGATTAAAGACTTGCTTCTCCACATTCACATGGATCGCGGTGACGATCTACACACCATCAAATACCTTCCCCTCAAACTTAAGGGACCAGCACGACACTAGCTGAACAGTCTACCAGAAATTTTTATTAGTAGCTGGGAGGACCTGGAAGATGCATTCAGAGACACCTTCCAAGGTACGTATGATCGGCCCCCAAACGTCGATGACCTTAGCCACATAATCCAGCAACCCGGGGAATCGGCCCGACAGCTTTGGACAAGGTTCCTAATAAAAAAGAACCAGATTGTGGATTGTCCGAACACAGAAGCCCTCGTGGCCTTCAAACATAGCGTCCGAGATGAGTGGCTTGCCCGACACCTCGGCCAAGAAAAGCCGAAGTCCATGGCAGCTCTCACCACACTTATGACCCATTTTTGCGCAGGAGAAGACAACTGGCTTGTTCGCAGAAGCAATAGCACCAGCGACCCTGGTACCTCCGAAACCAGGGACGGCAATGGCAAGCCACGACGCGACAAGCACAAGTGTCGAAACAACAATGAAGAAACGCAAGACACGGTGGTTAACGCCGGATTCAGCGGCTCCAAACCCGGTAAACGAAAGAAGCCATTCAAGGCAACAGATATGGCCCATCCTGTTTAGACAGAATACTGTACCGGCCTTGCTAGATTCACGGCACCCCCGATAAACCTGCCAATCATACCAACAGAAATTGTTGGGTCTTTAAGCAGGCCGGCAAGTTTAGCGCCGAACACAAGGGAAAAGGGTCGCCAAGCGACGACGATGACCAAGAACCTCGTCAACCGAACATAGGGGGACAGAAGCAATTTCCCCCCAAGGTAAAAACAGTGAATATGATATATGTCACACACATCCCTAAGAGGGAGCGCAAGCGCGCAGTCTACACCATAGAGTCGGTCGCCCCAGAGTTCAACCCATGGTCGGCTTGTCTGATCACCTTCGATCAAAAGGACCACCCAACCAGTATCCGTCATGGAGGTTCGGCAGCTCTGGTCCTCGATCCAATCATCGACGGATTCCATCTCACGCGAGTCCTCATGGACGGCGGCAACAGTCTCAATCTACTATATCAAGACACTGTTTGCAAAATGGGCGTTGATCCGTCAAGAATCAAGCCCACTAAAACTACCTTCAAAGGAGTAATACTTGGTGTAGAGGCCCGTTGCACGGGCTCAATCACGCTGGAGGTCGTCTTCGGTTCATCGGACAACTTCCAAAATGAAGACTTGATCTTCGACATCGTCCCCTTCTGCAGCGGCTATTACATACTGCTCGGACGAACCGCTTTCGCCCGCTTCAACGCGGTCCCACACTACGCCTATTTGAAGCTCAAGATGCCCGGTCCATGTGGCGTCAATCATCTTTTCATTTTTTACCACAGGTGAATCAAAACCTACTCACCCTACGGACATAAAAGGACTCTCTCCGAGCCCGGTTCCATCTAAACAGCTGAAAACCATTCCTCTCAAGGAATCTCCCATACTCGGGCGAAAGCGGGGCAGACGTGCGGCAGGAAGGTGCAAAGGATTTTGTAGACCACAACTTTACTCCAGAACCTATATAGAGATTTTTCCCTTAGCCCTAGACCCCCGGCATGTAAAATGGCCTTGGTGATTACGGTACCTTCTGTAAAGATTACGATTTGACGTATCAATCAGATTTCGGCGAACCAAAATTCTTATTCGGCATCGTCTTTACTTACAGACTTTATTCCGTCTGTTAAGTTGTCTCACGCACGCACCTCGGCACAAAATTTCCAGGGGCTCTATAGGGACACATATGTGTTGTCAAACAAAAGTCCGAACAGCTTCACAGCAAAATTTGGCGTCCCGAGTTCGGCATTATATGCATCGGCTCCGAATCATGTCTTTGGTCAATAGTTGGGTTGCCCGGCTCGTGTGCTTGCTACCTTATGTTCCGTCTGATCGGCTAGGGTAGTAAAGGGAGAACTACTGCAATTGTGTTTCTGGTTCGTCCGGTTAAGCACCTCAGTACAGAAAGCCAAAAACTGACTGCCATGATGCGGCGAGAGCTGGTCAGCCACTCGGCGATTCATTACAATCCTTAGCTATTTTTTCATATTACGCGAAGGACTGTTTCCGGTCAAATATGTAACGCGTCGGCATCAGGGTAGCCGTGTACATACCTGGGGCTACCTATTAGACCCATTGTCAAACTCCTACAGCTAAGTGAGAGCAATAAAACTGAATAGTCTGATTGCCTGGTTCGCCGCACTGACACCTCCTTCACGAACCAAGACGTTGGATTAAGTGTAGTCATGTGCAATTCCGAACACCCCAGTAGTATCTACATGGGGCTGAAGCCGACGACTGGGAACTCTCAGATATAACAAACGGCCGCACATGAGGATAAAACTTTTCATCAAGGAATAAATATATTACAAAATACTTACTTCATAATACAAATCCCCCAGACAGTTCGGACTCGTTTATTCGAACACTACATCCTTAGAGCATTGGCCCTCTACAAGGCGGGCACCTTTTAGCATGTCCTCAAAATAGCGCTCGTGTGTGCGGTGGGCCTTGCTTTCGGGAGGACCTTCAACTGCCACCCTTTTGGCATTCATTTTCACCCAGTGCATCTTGACACGGGCGAAAGCCATACGCGCCCGTTCTATACAGGACCACCTCCTGACGGCGTCAATCCGGGGCAGCGCATCGACGAGATGCCGCACGAGGCCGAAGTAGCTGTCCGTTATGGCCTTGGTCGGCCACAACCGGACTATGACATCCTTCATGGCTGCGCTGGACATCTTATGCAGCTCCGCCCAATGTGCCATCTGGTCATTTAGCAGAAGGGGGCGCTCCTGCCCCACAAACTGCGACCAGAAGAGCCTCTCCGTCGCGTACCCCTCCTGGGCCTGGAAGAAGTCGGCGGCGTCCGCAACACTCTTCGGCAGATCCGCATATGCGTTTGGAGAACTCCACAGTCAATTAAGCAAGGCATACTTCGGGTCCCCAAATTTAGCATTTAAAAGAAAGGGCTTACGAGCCGCTATCTATCTGGCTTCACGGATTTCCTCGCGCGCAGCGCGAGATTCGGACCGCGCCTCCGAAGCATCGTGGAGGGCCTTGGCGAGTTCGGTACCCTTCGCCTTATTTTCCGATTCCAAGGACTCGCATTTGGCGGTAGTGCCCTTGAGCTTTTGCTCCATCTCGGTCACCCGTTCCTCAAAACGGCACCGAGCGGCCTGTTCGACCATTAAGTCCGCAGTCGCCTTATCAACAGCTACCTTGCTTACCCTCGCTTGCTCCTTGACTTGAGCAAGCTCGCCCCTGAGGGTCTCCACCGCGGCGGGCACCATCTGTACAAACATGCACATTGCAGCTTTTCAACTTCCACAAAAGCACGGATATAAAAAGGCATACAGTAAGATGTATCTTATACCTTGCGCCTGGTCGAGCAGCGTGTTAACAAGGACTAGATCCTCATCGGCTCGCTCTAGTTTCCATTTGAGTTCGGAAATTTCCGCTGACTGGGTGGTCGCTGCTAACAGAGAAGCCTGTTTTAAAATAACATAGCCTGTTACCACCTGACAACTGATTATCAATCCTCTGCTCGCTTTCCTTTTAAAAAGCCGAATAGAGTCTCAGGGGCTACTGTCTATATACAGGCATATTTCTCACAACAATGATTAGAAAAATGAAACATTACATTGCATACCTTGAAGCCTGCTAGTAAGCTAGAGAAGGCTTCGTTCAGCCCGCTCTTGGCGGACTGAATCTTCTCAGACACCGTGCCCGTCAGGATGCGGTGCTCGTCCAGGATGAATGCACCTTAAAGTACATCCGCCATGGTATCCGGCGCCTCTGGGATAGCAGAAGTCGCCGTTCTCTCTTCTCCTGTAGGGGGGCTCTCATCAGACTCCGGAGCCTTGTGGGTCTCCAGAGTAGTATTTGGCTAGGGGGCGGATTGAAAGGGGCCCCGTCCCCGGTCTTCGGAGCGGCCATACCCCCCCAGGCCTTCGGCAGCCGAGGTATTGCCCTCCGGCGCCGTTACATTGCCCCCCGTACCTCTTCAAGGCCCGGGAAGGGCCTACGGGACGACACCTTGGCGTCATCCGCCCTAGGCGGCGGGGAAGCTAGTGGAGGTGACTCGCTCTCCATCATCTCTGGCGGCAGATCCCCCGAGGATGAGGATAGCTGGGGGAGATTGCGCGCCGGACTAAGAGATAGAACTTAGACTTATTATCATAGTGCATAAAAGATTGAATGAGTGTGATAAATCCCGGACTACTTACGAGTCAGCCTGGGGCTTAGTCCGGCGACAATGCTTCGGGATGACCTTGGCGTCTGACTCCGAGTCATCGGGGAGGGTAATTTTGTCCCTCTTGGATGCTTCAGCTTCTAGGTCTTCAGAGGCCGCCCTCTTCTTGCCCTTGCGGGGAGGATCTTCTTCCTCTTACTCCTCCTCCTCCTCCTCGTCGTCGTCGTCCTCGTGAGAGGACTAGGCATCAACCTCTCCGGACACTGTGTCCGAAGTGCCCTCTTCTTTCTTTCTCTTCTTCTTCTTGTCCCTCTTGGCCGGCGCCTGGTATGGCACCGGGACCAGCATCCTCATTAGTAGAGGACTGTCCGGGTCTTCGGGAAGTGGAGCCAGACATCGGATTTGCTCCGCCTTCTTAATCCATACCTGTTTGGGGATGAACTGCTCAATACTTCTCTTGTTGACAAAGTAAATTGGTGTTCGGAGGTTTAGGAATTTACCTCGGAGGCCGGATGGTGCATTGGATGCCGGTGTCGTCTGAGGACTTTGGCCATGATTTCTGCTTCTTAAAAAGCAGCTTCCATATCCCCTTGTGCATTGTGCTGTAGAACCGTTGTAGGGTCCGCGGACCTTCCGGATTAAACTCCCACATTTTGAGGGGCCGCTGCTGGCAGGGAAGTACCCGGCGGTTAGCATCATGTGGATTACATCAGCGAGGGTAATGTCCTTCACTATCATGCTCTTGACGCGTTTCTGCAAACGCAGCACCTCAGGGACCGACCCCTAGTCCGAACCCTTGTCGGTCCAGGATGTGAGCCTTAGCGCGGGTCCAGATCTAAAGGATGGGGCGGTCGCCCACTTGGACCCGCGGGGTTCTGTGATATAGAACCATTCTTGTTGCCATATCTTGACGGTGTCCACAAAGACTCCCTTTGGCCAATTGACTTTGGGGAGCTTGCTCACCATGGCTCCACCACAGTCCGCGTGTTGCCCGTCGACCACCTTCGGCTTCACACTAAAAATCTTGAGCCATAAGACGAAGTGTGGTTGGACGCGGAGGAAGGCCTCACACACAACGATAAACACCGAGATGTGTGGAGGAATGAATTTGGGGCCAGATCTAAAAATCCAGCCCGTAGTAGAACATGAGGGCCCTTACAAACGGGTGAAGGGCAAATCCGAGTCCGCGGAGGAAGTGGGGGATGAAGACCACCCTCTCGCCGGGCTCTGGAGTGGGGATGACCTGCTCCGAATCGGGAAGCCTGTGCTTGATTTCCGCGGTTAGATACCGCGCCTCCCGCGGCTCATTAATGTTCTCCTCCATAACGGAGGAGGCCATTGACTTGCCTTGAGAGCCGGCCATGGTTGGAGGAGTTGCGGAAGGGAGGAAGGCTTGGAACTCGGGCGCTGAAGCTCGAGGATGGAGAGGCAGAGAAAAATGAGGCATGGGGCGGAAGAGTTGGATTCTATCCACTTATATGGACTGCGAATATGGAGCGTCCCCCCTCTCAAGCCTTAAAACTCGCTTATTCCGAAGGGGTCGTGCCAACAGCACGGTTGGGTTACTCAAACCCGTATTGATAAGGATCCTGCGAATAAAGGACACGATCTCTGCCTAGACGAGACATGTCAATAACAGCCACACCTCGATACGTGAGGCGGGAGGCCCGAAAAACGATTCGAGTTAATAATGATGAGACTTGAAGTAATGTTTCACCAAAAAGGGAAAAGAGAGCTGTCAGTGGACATAGCTTATCTCTACTTAATATTTTACCTTTATGTTTAAGGATTGTAACTATTGTACAGAGCCGGATATAGTACTGGTGATCAGCTACTTTGAAGTGATCGGAGGAGGAACCCGCGTTGCAATGCCGAAGACAATCTGCGCGCCGGACACATCGTCATTGAAGACTGGTTCAGGGGCTACTGAGGGAGTCCAGGATTACGGGGTCCTCGGGCGTCCGGGCTATGTGACGTGGGCCAGACTAGTGGGTCGTGAAGATACAAGACGGAATACTTTCCCCCGTGTCTGGATGGGACTCTCCTTGGCGTGGAAGGCAAGCTTGGCATGCGGATATGAATATTCCTTTCTCTGTAAACTGACTCTGTACAACCCTAGCCCCCTCTGGTGTCTATATAAACCGAAGGGTTTAGTCCGTAGAGGCAATCATAATCATATAGGCTAGACATCTAGCGTTTATCCATTACGATCTCGAGGTAGATCAACTCTTGTAACCCTTGTACTCATCAAAGTCAATCAAGCAGGAAGTATGGTATTACCTCCATCAAGAGGGCCCGAACCTGGGTAATCATCATGTCCCCTGCCTCCTGTTACCCTTGATCCTTAGACGCATAGTTCGGGACCTGTTGGGGATATTACCACTGGGCATAAACCGGCCAGGAGAGGCTGGGTTAACCTCATAAGTAGTTCATCTGTATCTGAAGCCCATGAAGACAGACGGTGACGATTCATGAAGGCCCAGGGCCCAAAGCCGGTTTGAGGCCTGTAGACACAAACCGACATTGATATATAAACTTGTGTTATAAGATAGAAGTAGCAGAGACCGAGCCAGACACGATTATGAGCCGGCCTCGGAGTCTGTAAACCGACAGGCGTCAACCCATGTATATAAGGGGAAGACCCGGCGGCGGTTCAGGGACAACAGACAACAACTCGAGACCCAGGCAAAGCGTATTCGCTCCCTGGTCATCGAAACCCCATCAATTCCATTACAACTAGACGTAGGCTTTTACCTTCATCGTAAGGGGCCGAACTAGTACAAAACTCTCTTGCGTCCCTTGTCCGCTTTAACCCCTTTAAGCTAACCCGTAGCGATGGCTCCACGACTAAGTCCTTTCTCTAGGACATCTGCCGTGACAAAACCACGACAATTGGCGCCCATCATGGGGCTATCGCACGATGGTTTCAAGTTCTTGGAGGGCGACTTCGAAGGACTCAAGGGTTACGCTGTGGGCCGGATGACCAAGAGTCGTCGCGGCAAGCTCTACATCGACAATGCAGGCTGGGGCCCCGAGGCCGGCTCAATCGAGTACGGGTACTGGGTCCCCTTTGGTGGAATAAACGTTTTCATTGGCAAGATCGGCGAACCGGGCCCAGAGCCGGACATCTACACCGACCTCGTCGAAACGGCTCAGCGTGCGAGATCTGCCCTGGTCAAGTCTGTCATGAAGTGTGCCTTCGTGGGAGTTATCCATGGAGGGGAATCTGAGGATAGATCGGAATCTGGTGGTGAGACCGTCGTTTATTCCGGCGACGAGTCATCAACTGGAGAGACCGAGTCATTATATCAGTTACAAGATGGCCGGATTGGGGGCTGTTCCGATGGCGACAGTATTCCGGACCCCTTTGATCTGCCAAACCGGGTGGCGATCTTCATGGCCGGCACGCAACCAGCTCTCCACTCCTCGACTGCAGCGGCGATGAATTCCGGATCAGCGGCGGCGGCAGTGGCTGGGGCAGGAGGCCCTGTGCGACCGCCAGCTCAGGTTCTATCTGATTTATTTGACGCGTTGGCAACGCTGATGGCGGAGGTTAACCCGGCGGATCAGGATGCACACAATACGGAAATTGCAAAAGTAAAAGATCTGATCACCGAGGCCAAAATCGACTTAGCAGCTGAGGATACCAGGATAGCCGCGGAGCGGGCCGCTTTGGATGCACAAGCTTACCGTATTCTGCTGGATCAGAGTGCGTCGAACGAAGTCCTGAAGAGGAGGCATCGATCTCGCTTGCCACCGGTTTATGACGCTAGAAATCTCTTTAACACCCCAGGAGCAGGTACCAGTAATCCGCCGGTGGTAAACCGGGCGGAGGCACCGGGGGCAGGGGCGCCGGTTCAGCCACGTTTGGCGGATCCGCCTCGTCAGAACAACGTTGTGGCACCACATGTCCCCACACCACCGGGTCATTATTCTAACCCGATGGACAACATTGTCGCTGCCGCTTCACGGCTGGCGGCCATCCCGATTGAAGGCGATTCTCCAGCAGCGGTCGAGACGCGTCGGGTTAAGGAGCTTCTTCAGACAGCCTTGGTTCAACAGGAGGCTTATTCATATAGTCGTGATCGGATTCATTCCACTCCCCGTCCAATCCGGAGTTACAGCAGGCGTATGGATGAACCGGCAGTATCAAGCAATGCGCGGAACCATGATCCGCCCCGTGGCCATAACCCGGCGGGTGGTGCTGGTGATGCTCAGGAGGTGGTGGACCGGGCTCGGGCCCGCAGAGAGGCCGAGTTAGCGGCGCAGCACGAAGCCCGTCAGCTTACTCCAGTTCGTCCAACCACATCGGTGGAACCAGGAGTTACCTCTAGTTCCTTGGGAGTGCCATGTCTTGTCCCAGCGTTGCGCAATGTGCGCCTGCCCAAGGATTTCAAGGGCCCGCGCAAGGTGCCGAATTACACCGCCGATTTATCCCCTGAAACATGGGTCGAAAGCTATGAGATGGCCATAGAGATGCTGGACGTGGATGATGCGGCATGTGCAAAGTACTTCACCATGATGCTAGAAGGAACGGCCCGCACTTGGCTAAAGAGCTTACCGGCTAATTCTATCAGGTCATGGGCCGAGTTGAGAGCCCGGTTTATTTAGAATTTCAAGGATACATGCAAGCAGCCCATGTCAATTGTGGACTTAGCTGCCTGTGTCCAGGAGGAAGGAGAGTCAACAACCCATTGGGTGCGCCGGGTTTCGGAGATTTTGCATTCATCGGACCGCATCAACGCTGACATCGCAGTTTTAACATTGGAAGGAAATTGCCGGTTTGAACCCCTGAAGTTGAAGTTGGGACGGCTCAAACGTCATTGCAATCCGGACCGTTTGTCGTATCTGTTGAACCAGCCCTGTCCAAAGCATGGGACGAAGGAGGAACCGTCCACACACCTCTGGAAAGATTGTTACATCATGCAAGAGTTCAAAAATTCTGATTCTTTCCGGTATGATCATGGATCAGGAGGCGGTTCGGGCTCTGGCTCTCATGGGCCGGGTTATGGCGGAGGAAATTCCGGTTCAGGATTCCATGGCAATCAGGGTGGATATAACAATCAAAGTAATTAGGGTAATCAAAGTGGCTATAATCATCAGGGCAATCAGCAGCACCAGCAGTCGGGTTACCAGAGCAACCCAAAGCAGTTGATTAGCGGACAGTATCATGTCTTCACCACTAGCTTGGACAAGCGCGATCAGAAGCTTCATAAAAGGGTGGTGAATGCCGTTGAACCGGTCGTGCCCCGTTATTTGCGCTGGTCCGAGCAGCCGATTGTGTGGAGTAGAGAAGATCATCCACCCCGGGTTGACAATCCGGGTCATCTGGCTCTGGTGGTGGCACCTCAGGTGGGAGGTTATAAGTTCACTAAGGTACTCATGGATGGAGGGAGTAGTATCAATATCTTTTATTATGAAAATTTCCGTCGCATGGGGCTAACAGATAAAAATCTTAAACCGTCCAATACAGTGTTCCATGGTGTGGTGCCTGGTAAGTCGGCATATCCTGTTGGTAAGATAGCTCTAGAGGTGGCTTTTGGAGATGAGCATGACTCGAGATCAGAAACCTTGACCTTTGAAGTGGTGAAAATCAGAAGCCCGTATCATGCCCTATTTGGATGGCCAGCTTATGCTAAGTTTATGGCACGCCCTTGTTATGTCTATCTACAGCTCAAGATGACGGGTCACAAGGGAACTATAACCGTGCATGGAAGCCGCAAGATTGCTCTGGAGTGTGAGGAAGGTGATGCGGCTTATGCTGAGTCGGTTTGTGCAACAGAAGAGTTGAAGTTTTACAAAGACAATGTTGATCCAGCAGATATGACTTCGTTGAAGAAACCAACTACAGAGCAGGATCCGGCCCTGAAGTTTAAATCGGCTGATGAGACTAAACTTGTTGACTTCATGCCTGGCGATTCGTCCAAGCAGTTTAGTATCAGCGCTAACTTGGATCCGAAATAGGAAAATGCGCTCATCGAGTTCATCCATGAGAATCGGGACATCTTTGCATGGAAGCCTTCGGACATGCCTGGTGTACCGAGAGAACTCGCTGAGCACACTCTCAATGTTGATCCTAAGTATAAACCGGTCAAGCAGTTTCTCCGCCGGTTCAATGAAGAAAGACGCAAAGCTATTGCAGAAGAAGTAGCCAGGCTCTTGCCGGCTGGATTTATCGTTGAAGTATTCCATCCTGAGTGGTTGGCTAATCCGGTGCTGGTCCTCAAGAAGAATGGCACTTGGCATATGTGTGTGGACTACACAGATCTCAACAAAGCTTGTCCAGCAGATCCTTTTGCCCTCCCCCGTATTGATCAAATTATTGATGCTACGGCGGGTTGTGAGCGTTTAAGTTTTTTTGATGCATATTCTGGTTATCATCAGATCAAAATGGCAGTTAAGGACTAGGAGAAGACAACCTTCATAACTCCTTTTGGAGCCTTCTGCTATGTGTCCATGCCCTTTGGGCTGAAGAGTGCACAGGCGACTTATCAACGGTGTGTGCAGAATTGTCTTCATAAATAGATCGGCCGCAATGTGCATGCCTATGTGGATGATATTCTGGTAAAATCAAGGAAGAAGGAGACATTGATTGATGAATTGACGGAAACCTTTGATAACCCGCGGGTTTATAAAATGATGCTTAATCCGGCCAAGTGTGTCTTTGGTGTACCTGCAGGGAAGCTCCTGGGCTTTTTGGTGTCTAACAGGGGCATTGAAGCTAATCAGTAAAAGATCAAAGCCATCACATCCTTGGCTAAACCAAAGTGTATCAATGATGTTCAACGCCTGGCAGGCCAGATTGCTGCGTTGAGCCAGTTTGTCAGTCGCCTCGGCGAGAAGGCCATCCCTTTGTATCAGATGCTGAAGAAAATGGATAACTTCGTCTGGAGTGACGCCGCTAATGAAGCATTTGAGGACTTAAAGCGGCAGCTAGCTAATCCTCCGATTTTCGCTGCTCCGGTTGACAAAGAACCATTGTTGCTATATGTGGCAGCTAACGCTCGGGCTGTTAGTGTGGCTATTGTGGTGGAACGCAAGGAGGCAGGAAAGGAATATCCGGTTCAGCGGCCGGTTTACTATATCAGTGGAGAGTTAAGCAGTATTTCCAAGGTCATCCCATCACGGTGGTCCCATCCCATCACGCAAGGAGGCAGGAAAGGAATATCCGGTTCAGCGACCCGCATTGACAAAAATTGGTGTATGGGGTTTTCATGGCAAGCCGGAAGCTTAAGCAGTATTTCCAAGGTCATCCCATCACGGTGGTCAGCTCTGCTCCTTTGGGGGATATAATCCAGAACAGGGAAGCAACTGGCCGGATTGCTAAGTGGGCTATCGAGCTCGGGCCTCATGGGTTGAAATACATACCCCGAACGGTGATCAAATCTCAGGCACTTTTGGATTTCATCAATGATTGGACAGAACTACAAGCGCCAGAAGAGAAGCCGGATCATACTTATTGGACTATTCATTTTGATGGGTCCAGGCAATTGGAGGGCTCGGGGGCTGGAGTCGTATTAACTTCCCCACGAGGTGATATGTTTTGCTATGTTCTCCGTTTAATGTTCCCTTGCACTAACAATGCAGCTGAATATGAGGCTTTACTCCATGGTCTTCGGATGGCTAAGGAGATGAACCTAAGCCGAGTTAAGTGCTTCGGTGACTCGGTTCTGGTGGCTCAACAAGTGTCCGGCACTTGGGATTCCAAGGACCCACTAATGGCAGCATATCGTCATGAGGTGGATATTGTTGCAGGTCACTTTAAAGGTTATCAGGTGGATCATGTGGACTGGCGGAAGAACGAAGCGGCAGACGCTTTAAGTCGCCTTGGTTCCCAACGTTAACCGGTTCCACCTAATGTCTTCCTGGATGTTTTGCATAATCCGTCCGTCAAGCTCCCTGGTGAGGAGGATTTGGCTGTTCCTGATCCGCAGGCTCAGTTGGTGGCAGCTCTACATGTTATCCCGGATTGGACGGATCCATATCTGGCGTATATAAACCGGGGCGAGTTACCAGAGGATGAAACTTTGGCCAGGCAGATAACCCGGCGATCCAAGTCCATGACTATTATCAATGGAGAGTTACATCATTGCAGTGTGACAGGGGCGTTTCAACGCTGTGTGTCTCCTGAAGAAGGCCGTGAAATTTTGCGTGAGATCCACGAAGGAGATTGTGGTCACCATGCCGGTTCAAAATCTTTGGTGGCCAAGGCGTTTCGTCACGGGTTCTATTGGTTGACAGCTCATGCTGATGCTGAGGAATTGGTCAAAAGATGTGACGGCTATCAGAAATTCTCAAGACGCGCTCATATACCGGCTCAAGAATTGAGGATGATTCCAATCATCTAGCTGTTTGCAACTTGGGGGCTGAATATGGTTGGGCCTTTCAAGAGGTCCAAGGACAAGAAGACCCACCTCTTGGTGGTGGTTGATAAGTTCATGAAGTGGGTGGAGGCAGAGCCAGTTAGTAAGTGTGACGCAGCTACGGCGGTTCAATTCATCAAAAGGGTGATCTTCCAGTTTGGCTTTCCACACAGCATCATAACAGACAATGGTACCAATCTGTCAAAGGGTGCCATGAAGGAGTTCTGTCAACGTGAGCACATCCGGCTTGACGTGTCATCAGTGGCTCACCCCCAGTCCAATGGTCAAGCGGAGAGGGCCAATCAAGAGATCTTGAGAGGCATCAAACCCCGGCTTATGGTTCCTTTGCAACGGACGCCGGGTTTTTGGGTTGAGGAGTTACCTTCAGTATTATGGAGCATCAATACCACACCCAACAGATCGACAGGCTACACGCCGTTCTTCATGGTTTATGGAGCAAAAGCGGTTCTTCCTAGTGACATCCGTCATGACTCGCCTCGTGTAGCGGCATATGTTGAAGCGGACAACAAGAAGGCATGGCAGGAAGCTCTTGACCTGTTAGATGAGGAGCGTGACATGGCGGCTGCCCGCTCGGCGATTTATCAGCAAGATCTGTGTCGTTATCATAGCCGCCGGGTTAGAACCAGAACCTTTCAAAAAGGAGATTTGGTGCTTCGACTTATCCAGGATTAGACAGATATGCACAAGCTACCCCCCTGGGAAGGACCTTTTGTGGTCAGCAAGGATCTGCACAACGGGTCATACTACCTAATTGATGTTCGAGAGCGCAAAGACTCACGTAAATCGGAGGAGGAGACCAACCAGCCGTGGAATATTGCTCATCTTCGGCCCTACTATACTTGAGCTACAGGCTCTGCTTATGTACATATTATGACATTGTATATATTATGATCAATATAATAAACCGGAACCTCAGCTAAAGCGGGGTATCTGTTGTTTTCTTACATCATGTGTGGTTACATGTAGCTTACAAAGCGGCGTCCGGTTTACCCCTTGATTCAGCTTCTCAAAGCTTGATATTAGATCACTTGGGAGCTTGGTCATATCCGAACCATAGCTACACCTCTTGATCGGCGCAATGCCACGGCATCACTTGGGGGCTTGGTCATATCCGAACCATAGCTACACCTCTTGATCGGCGCAATGCCACAGCATCACTTGGGGGCTTGGTCGTATCCGAACTATAGCTGCGCCTCTTGATCGGCGTAATGCCACAGCATCACTTGGGGGCTTGGTCAAACCCGAACCATAGCTACGCCTCTTGATCGGCGTAATGCCACAACATCACTTGGGGGCTTGGTCGAACCCGAACCATCGCAACACCGCTTGATCGGCGTAATGCCACAACATCACTTGGGGGCTTGGTCGAACCCGAACCATAGCAACACCTCTTGATCGGCGTAATGCCAGAGCATCACTTGGGGGCTTGGTCGAACCCGAACCGTAGCAACACCTCTTGATCAAATTTGGGGCCTGGCAGCCCGTGAAAAGCCTCGACTACAACGGTTTTATTTGCCTTTTGCTAAGTTTATTTTGCTTTTGCTAAGATTTATGATGTTTTCAAACCGGTGTTTATCAACCCGGTTAGGCTGTCAACTACAAGTTGTCAGTACATGATCAAGTTATAATCCGGAGACTATCAGCCCGGTTTGGTTTTGACTCATAGTCACCAGTATGGAATAAATCGGTGTTTATCACAACCCGGAACGGTTTTATTGTAAACCGGCATTACATAATAGGAGATACTTTTACTCCGGATTAGGGTTATTACCCTCATTACAAGGTTGGTCAGCCAACACTATGCCTAAAAGTCACAGGTATCATATACTTCCATATTTGGTTATCTTTTACAACCTTGGTTATAAACCTTGGTCATATATATAGTTGGGTATCATCACCCGCCCGGTGGTAAACCGCCAGGGCGCTTTAAGCTTCTTATCTACAGGAACAGCTTGAATTAATAGCTATGGATTATGAACATCATACTCAAGCATGGCGGATTAACACGCATCAGTTGCTGATAAATATGCACGAAGGCATAACAGACCAAGTGTCTTAACTAGCCTATTACAAGGCGTTTCAGTGCCCAAAGGAATAATTGTTTCTCAATAAACATTGCAGTATGGAAGATTAAACCGGCCCCTGGGTTATGATCGCTGAACAGCTTGACCTGACGGCTGCGGATCATCTTGCGCCGGTTCACCTTCTTCGTCTCTACCCAACGGCTAGAAGTCAACAGTTGTCCAGTCGATCCCAGTTAAAGCTTGGAACACAGCTTCGTCACTTATAAGGATGGACGGTTCAATATCAGGGGCATAAGTGTGCTTACGGATTGGAGGGATCAGGTTTTGAGCCTCAGGAGTTGGTGCAGCAACCCGCTTGTTATTGGTATCATAGCTCACCTGGTAAAATGAAAGATCAGCCTCTTCGGCAAGTTGACAGGCCAGTGGATGTACTTCCCGGTTTATGGCGCGGAGATCATCAGTGCCAAACTCTGATCCGTCTTCTTTTAAGCTTGGGTAGCCTTTAGCCACGTCCGTCGGATCAAGATCAGGCACCCATGCTTTGCCCGGGTTAGTGCGGTCAGAGCGCCAGCCCTTGCAGCAGACCTCTTCAGCTCTTCTGGTTCTGGATGAAAAATGAACCAAGAGAGTCAAGTTCTACCTCTGGTTCTGGATTACGCACATCGTCATCAGCTGGTAGATCGGTGGATGCAGTGGTCCTTCTCTTGGCAGGTTTCTTAACAACCTTGGTCTTTGGACGAACTGGCTTGACCGGTTTGTCTTGCGGCTCACCGGTTTGTCTTGTGATGGTTTCTTGTTCCAGAACGGATCATCACCCTGTCACAAAAATAATTACACTTTCAGAAATGTTTGGACAGAAGCAAATTCAGAAACAAAGGATTGTATGATTCTTACAGCTAGTGGTTTGTTGAAGGTGCAGAAAGGGAGTAGTCTGGTTTGGGCACAAACGGCCTCCGGTTCGTTCAGTATTTTCTTTACAGCCTCAGTGACTTCTTCGTCTGTAAGTTGAATGTCAATGTGCCGCTGAGGATCCTTCAAACTCCCCGTGTACTCACACATCAAATCGGGGCGCCGGCTTAAGGGCAGAATGCTCCAGCTTATCCAGCAACGAGCAAGATCAACTCCTGTCAAACCGTTCGCCATGAAGGCTCTAAGCTTTGCTAATTGGGGAGCATAGTTGGACCGTTCTCTTGCTGTCAACCTCTAAGGAAAACGATGTGTGTTGCTAAGGCGTTCAGGCGGTAACCCGGCAAGGGATTTCCATCAGATGGAGATGTATCCATGCAGTAAAACCAAGTCTAGTTCCACTCTTTGGGGTGACTGTGGAGTTTGGGATGAGGGAAGGTGACTTCCTTCCTTTTTTGAACCGCCATTCCGCCCAGTTCTGTATTGGGTCCATCTGAGAACTCTGTGCGACGGTTTAAGTGAAAGAAATCCCGAAACAGTTCGACTGAAGGTTCCTCTTGCAGATAAACCTCACAAAAGACTTGGAAGTGGCAGATGTTGGTTATAGAGTTAGGACCAATATCTTGAGGGCGCAGTTGAAAACTAGCCAGTACATCCCGGAAATTTCTTGAACCGGGAGGGCTAAAACCTCGTCCGAGATGATCAGCGAACACGACTACCTCTCCATCCTTGGGTGTAGGAGGACTTTCCGGGCCGGGGACCCTCCAGTGGATGACATCTTTCTTAGCTAAAGGGCCCGTTTTAACAAGGTTGTTTAACTTCTCCTCGGTTACTCGAGAGGGAGCCCAATTGCACTCATAGACTTGCTTAGCCATGACAAAGGAAAATCTGAAACATGATTATTACCGGTTTAAGATTTACAGTGGACAACTAAACAGCGGTATGAAGATACAAGCATATTGGTAAACCAGATTTGGTTATTCGTAAACCGGAGTATGACAATGGAACGGTGTAATGCATTGACGGTTCAACAGGGGGCTAATGGTATCTACCGGGTCATCATTTTATCTGTGAAGTTAAACTGGCCAATCTGGTATTCAAAGTGTGTAAGTGAAGGAAGAAACAAGTTTCACATCTTGCTATGGTAATTTCAGATCTACCGCGCGTAGGAAAAACAAAATATATTCTGACCTAAATTCCAGTGTACTAAAAGTTCACCAAGTTGAGATGAGTTGGATATCAAAACAGATGTTGAAACTACTATCGCGCGAGATCTATGTGGTTTTTGGATCTAATCCATGGATATAAATAAGGAAAAAGAAGGGCGGCGACGAACACTGATGAACAACAGAAACCCTAAGTGCAGATCTATGGTAAGAGAAAGGGGAGACTTACGGAGGCTGTTGAGCAGTGGCGGCGCGCGGAGGAGCTCTGGTACGTTCAGGTCGATGCAGCGGCCAAAGTTGGTGCAGCAATCGAAGGTTGACGGCGGCGGCCGAGGTCGAAGGGTCGGGCGTCGCGAGGATGATGATGAAGCGAAGAGGCTCGAGGGGGAAAATGGAAAGACCCTTGGCCCTATTTATAAGGGAGATAAATGACAGACGCAAAAATCGAGGAGCCAATTTTTTTGGATATGAGGCGATGCTGTCGCCTCGATTGTCAGAGGCTCGTTAATGACAGGTGACGTCACGGCGGTTTACCATGATCCTAGAATATGTTGTCACGGCGGTTTACAAGATTGTGTGAAGATGTTGAAGAAGAAATTTTCTTAAGTATTGAGGATTGACATGAACCAGTTCAAATCAATCTGGGGCCTAATGTTGGGGATATTACCACTGGGCGTAAACCGGCCAGGAGAGGCCGGGTTAACCTCATAAGTAGTTCATTTGTATCTGAAGCCCATGAAGACAGACGGTGACGATTCATGAAGGCCCAGGGCCCAAAGCCGGTTTAAGGCCTCTAGACACAAACCGGCATTGATATATAAACTTGTGTTATAAGATAGAAGTAGCAAAGACCGAGCCGGACACGATTATGAGCCGGCCTCGAGTCTGTAAACCGACGGGCGTCAACCCATGTATATAAGGGGACGACCCGGCGGCGGTTCAGGGACAACAAAAAACAACTCGAGACCCAGGCAAAGCATATTCACTCCCTGGTCATCGAAACCCCATCAATTCCATCACAACTAGACGTAGGCTTTTACCTTCATCGTAAGGGGCCGAACTAGTATAAAACTCTCTTGCGTCCCTTGTCTGCTTTAACCCCTTTAAGCTAACCCGTAGCGATGGCTCCACGACTAAGTCCTTTCTCTAGGAAATCTGTCGTGACAAAACCACGACAGGACCCCCTTCCCGAGATCTGCCGGTTTTGACACCGACAATGAGTATTTATGCTTTAGTAAGAATATTGGTGTTAAGGTTTGTGATTCCCTATGCAAGTACGGAAGTCAATAGTCATGCAATGAAATTATATCATACTTGTGGTGCATTATTCGGTGTTATTTATGCTTAATGCTTGCTTATGAGATTATCTGTTTCTTGGTTGGTCGCTTCTCAATATTTTGCTAGCCTTCATTTTGCACTAAGTATGATCTCTACTTGTGCATCCAAAACCCTTTAAACCAGTTTTGCCACATGAGTCCACTATATCTACCTATATGCGGTATTCTTTTGCCGTTCTAAGCAAATTTGTATGTGCCATCTCTAATTTTCAAAATAAACTTTCTTTTATGTGTTTGTTTCGCTCACGAACAGTAAGGGGTGGCTAATATTTTCCATGCTAGATGTGTTATTCTCAAGATGCGTGTTTATTCACTTGTCATTGCACGAGAGTAAGGCAAAGGTATTAGGGATGCCCAGTCCCGAAATGAAAAATGAATTTACTTTATGTTGTCAAATAATAAATTCCTTAGAAAGTGTTGGTATGGAAGGAACCCGTGGCACTACAAAAAAAAGACACATCCGTGACATTTTGGGCCGAACGAATTTTTTTCCGGTCATACTTATGACACTGCTATGACGATAATTGTGACAAAACCCGGTATCATCATAGATGTGGTGGGGTCCTACTTCTATGACAAAAAATCATGACAGAAAATGGGCTTTTCATCCTAGGCGGGCCGGAGACGCAGCTGCATGACATTCTTTGGGCCGTCCATGACAGAAAAACCCGTGGTAGAAGCGAGGGCGAGGAAAATATCAGGGAGTTCCCGATTACGGTGGCTGGTCGGGGGTCGAGCGATGCACGTTCCTCTCGTACGTACGCGCGTGCGTGTGAGGCGTTGGGCTCTAACTGAACCCGAGCGAGGCGTTGGGCTCTAACTGAACCTGAGCAATTGCACTGCAGGCTACGCGTTACTGAACCCAAGCGATCGATCGATCCCTTCGCTACTGCTGCTAACTGAAGCCGATCGAACACTGCTGCCTCCTTCCCTTGATGAACAGTGAGTGTTGTTGGGGAGTTTGGATGAACAGTTCTCGGTGAGGGGGTTGGATGAACAGGACCCCGTGGTAGTAGAGGCCGTTGCCGCTAGATGAACAGTACCCCGATCGATCGAGCCGGTGGAGGGTGGATGAACAGGACCCCGTGGAGGGCTGGATGAACAGGACGACCCCGTGGAGGGCTGGTTGAATAGTAGCCGGTGGAGGGCTAGATGAACAGTAGCCCGTGGAGGGGTGGTTGAATAGGACCCTGTGGAGAGGGCTGGTTGAACAGTAGCCGGTGGAGGAGCGCGCAGTGGAGGCTGGATGAACAGGAGCCCGTGGATGAACAGTCACAGGTGGAGGCTGGAGGAGGTCGACGGTGGATGAATAGTAGCCCGTGGAGGCTGGAGGAGGTCGACGGTGGATGAACAATAGCCCGTGGAGTCCCGTTTTGCGGTACGCCACACCCCTCCCGATGAACAGGACCCCCGTTTTGACCGTAGCACTCCAACACAAGTCCGTTTCCTCCATTTTGCGGTACGCCACACCCCTCCCAGTCAAAATGACCCCGTTTCGACCGTAGGAGATCCGTTTCCTCCGTTTTGCGGTATGGCAGACCCCTCCCGATGAATAGGATCCCGTTTCCATCGTGGCCGGTCGAACACAAGGTCGTTTCCTCCATTCTGCGGTACACCAGGCCTCGTTTCCATCGGCTGTTCTGTCCTAGCCGGTTGGCTCCCGATGAACAGCACGCGTTCCGTTGCCTCCCGATGAACACGACACATTCCGTTGCCTCGCCACGAATGCGACTACGATGCAGTTTCTCCATTCCGACCCAGCCATGTACACAAGCCCCGGTTGTACGTATGCACGAGTAGGCGTTCGAGACCCCGCCCGTATGTACGTATGTGGCCGTATTTTCTTTCTTGCACCCTGGCCGCTGTACGTACGTGTACATGCTACGTGCGCGCCTCTACTACGACACGTGCCCTTCCTTGCACGACTACGGTTCATCGCTGCAGCCTGCACACAGACCAATCGTATGTACGTACACGTTCGCGACCAGAATGGCAACGCTACGTACGCTTCGACTAGGTGGGTCCCAACTGTTAGGCACTTCCTTGCGTGCGAAGATGTAGCTGGTCGGTCCCAGCAGTCAGGGGGGAAACATTTTTTTCGTGAAATACGGTGCCCCGTCCGGTGGGCCCCTGCTGTCAGGTGGAGGAATCAATATTTCGCGCGTAATAAGGAGGCACTTCCTTGCTGCGGCCGTGGACCTAGCTGTCAGCCTCTTCACGTACAGTACTCTTCCGATGGAAGTTGTTCGTTGACCACATTGACCACGCCGCGCCGAGAGCACCAAGGCGGTGGACGACGGCGAGGCCTAGGAAGGGGACGACGCGGAGCCGCGGAAGACGCGGCAGTGGATGCCCATGCAGAGAGGAGTACGAGGGTTCACTGGTTCGACAGCGGTGTGAGGCTGCCGTCTCCGCAGGGCCTGGCCAGCGGTGGGAGTAGTAGGGGGCGGTGAGGCCTCCGCAGTAGCACAGCCGGCCACGGGAGGCAGGAGCAGGCGGCATGACCGGCGCTGCTTTGGGCGGCTGGAGAAAGAAGACCAGAGGTTGAAGAAGCACTACGGCCGTTGGATGGACATCGTACGGTCACTGGAGCTGGAATCGTTCATATTGACTAAGTTGACAAAGCCCTCCGTCCTCGTCAACTTACTAGGCCCACATGTCAGCCTCCCACTATGTGGGTCCCAGCTAGTAGGGGGAGTATTCAATTTTTGTGCGTAATAAGGAGGCACTTCCTTGCATGCGAAGATATAGCTGGTGGGTCCGACCTGTCAGCGGGGGGGGGGGGGGGACATTTTTTTCGTGAAATACAAAGGCCCTTCCGGTGGGTCCCAGATGTCAGGTGGAGGTATCATTATTTTGCGCGTATAAGGAGGTATTTCCTTGTGTGCGGCCGTGGACCCAGCTGTCTGCCTCTCCACGTACAGTCCACGTCTGATGGATGTCGTTCGTTGACCACGTTGACCACATGCGCCGAGAGCACCAGGGCGGTGGACGACGGCGAGGCCTAGGAAGGGAACGACACGGAGCCGGGGAAGACTCGGCAGTGGTTGCCCACACGGTGGGGAGTACGAGGGTTTACTGGTCTGGCTGCCGTCGCCAGAAAATAACAGGAGGTGTGGGTGAGTAGAGGAATGGCCTGGCCAGCAATGGAGTAGGGTGGGGCGGTGCGGCCTGTGCGGCAGAACAGCCGGCCACGGGAGGCGGGAACAGGCAGTCCCACCGGCGCTGGTTTGGACGGCTGGCGCAAGAAGATCAGATATTGAAGAAGAAGCACGGCCGTTGAATTAACATCCAACGATCACTGCTGCTAGAATCGTTTGTGGACCAAATTGACAAAGCCTTTCGTACACGTCAACCTAGTAGACCCACAAGACAGCCTCCAAATCTGTCCCAAACAGCATACAACCCGGAATTTCTAGCCAGATTCAAATTAATTTAAAAACTAAACATACCTTAATTTAAATCCAATGAAATTTTACCCGCACAAAAACAATGAAATTTAAAATATCAAAATCCAAAAGAAAAAATATTTTGGAACTAATTGCGTGTTTGCTGTATTTTTTCATTTTACAGCCCATTTCATATTACTTATAGCCCATTTCTTATTACTTATAGCCCATTTTCTGGGCAAAATGCATCCCTCCTCGTCTTGAAATATTTCCGGCTCAGCAAGACGTAGAAAAACAAGTAGGCCTACGTTGGTTATTCTGCAAAAAAAGCTGGGCTAGCCATTTTCAGAAAGGAAAAAAGCAAACTGGGCTGGTCATGTGCTAGACGGGCCACAGCTCCCGAACAACCCAGTTGATACCATTCTTCGTCCCGGAAAAACAAAATTATTGCACGCGCTGCTGGGTCCCTACTGTCATCTTCACCATGTACAGTCATCTTCTTATTCCTCTCGGTTGTTGACCATGTTGACAACACCGGAGGGCAGCGCCGCGGCGAGCAAACCAAGGCGGAGGACGATGATGAGGCCTCGGAGGGAATGAACAGGAGACGGGGAAGATGCGCAGAGTTTTAGGGTGCGATGTGGCCACGATGCGTGCGCGGCAGCACAGCCAGCCATGGGAGGCGGCAGCAGGCGGTCCCGCCGGCAATGGTTTGGCTTTGGCGGCTGGAGGAAGAAGAGACTGAAGAAACACGACAGACGATGAATGTCAATCCAACGGTCAAGGTTGGCACAATCGTTTGTTGACTAAGCTGACACCAAGTAGCATACTTTTTTATATATAGGAAAAGAAGAAAAACTGAGCTTGTTCGCCTGATAACATTCCCGAAACTGCGACTGTTCGATCTTGCGTCTGGATACAGCTCCGTCGTATCTACTTTTCCAAACACTTTTGCCCTTGTTTTGGACTCTAACTTGCATGATTTGAATGGCTAACCCGGACTGACGATGTTTTCAGCAGACTTTCCATGGTGTTATTTATGTGCAGAAACAAAAGTTCTCGGAATGACCTGAAACTCCACGAAACATCTTTTCAGAAAATATCAAAAATACTGGAAGAAAAATCCACGTCAGGGGGCCCACACCCTATCCACGAGGGTGGGGGCGCGCCTGCCCCCCTAGGGCGCACCCCCTGCCTCGTGGGCCCCCTGACGCTCCACCGACCTCAACTCCAACTCCATATATTCACTTTCGGGGAGAAAAAAATCAGAGAGAAGGATTCATCGCGTTTTACGACACGGAGCCGCTGCCAAGCCCTAAAACCTCTCGGGAGGGCTAATCTGGAGTCCGTTCGGGGCTCCGGAGAGGGGGATTCGTCGCCGTCGTCATCATCAACCATCCTCCATCACCAATTTCATGATGCTCACCGCCGTGCGTGAGTAATTCCATCGTAGGCTTGCTGGACGGTGATGGGTTGGATGACATCTATCATGTAATCGAGTTAGTTTTGTTAGGGTTTGATCCCTAGTATCCACTATGTTCTGAGATTGATGTTGCTATGACTTTGCTATGCTTAATGCTTGTCACTAGGGCCCGAGTGCCATGATTTCAGATCTGAACCTATTATGTTTTCATGAATATATGTGAGTTCTTGATCCTATCATGCAAGTCTATAGTCACCTACTATGTGTTATGATCCGGCAACCCCGAAGTGACAATAATCGGGACCACCCCCGGTGATGACCATAGTTTGAGGAGTTCATGTATTCACTATGTGCTAATGGTTTGTTCCGGTACTCTATTAAAAGGAGGCCTTAATATCCCTTAGTTTCCATTAGGACCCCGCTGCCACGGGAGGGTAGGACAAAAGATGTCATGCAAGTTCTTTTCCATAAGCACGTATGACTATATTCGGAATACATGCCTACATTACATTGATGAATTGGAGCTAGTTCTGTGTCACCCTATGTTATGATTGTTACATGATGAACCGCATCTGGCATAATTCTCCATCACCGATCCAATGCCTATGAGCTTTTCACATATTGTTCTCCGCTTATTTACTTTTTCGTTGCTACTATTACAATCACTACAAAACACCAAAAATATTACTTTTGCTACTGTTACTTTTGTTACCGTTACCACTACTATCATACTACTTTGCTGCAGATACTAAGTTATCCAGGTGTGGTTGAATTGACAACTCAACTGCTAATACTTGAGAATATTCTTTGGCTCCCCTTGTGTCGAATCAATAAATTTGGGTTGAATACTCTACCCTCGAAAACTGTTGCGATCCCCTATACTTGTGGGTTATCAAGACTATTTTCTGGCGCCGTTGCCGAGGAGCATAGCTCTATTCTTTGAGTCACTTGGGATTTATATCTGCTAGTCACTATGAAGAACTTGAAAGATTCTAAGACAAAAATTTATCCCTCAACTACGAGGGGAGGTAAGGAACTGCCATCTAGCTCTACACTTGATTCACCTTCTGTTTTGAGTAAGCTTGCGACACCTAAACCTGCTTCTGCTATTCGTTCTGATATGTCGCATGTTATTGATGATGCCACTTCTGCTATGCATGATACTTATGATGAAACTACTTCCATTCTTGATACTACTGTGCCACTTAGTGAATTTCTTGATGAACAAATTGCTAGGGTTAGAGAAAGAAATTATTGAAACTGATTATATAGATGAAAGTGATGATGAAGACTTGCCTGTTATTCCTGAGGGTTATGTTTTTGAAAAAGAAGCTGCTTTAGCTATTTTAGCTTGCAAAGATAGATATGAACTCAAGAGGTTATTAGCTAAATGGAAGCAGCAATCTCTTAATGCTAGAATGAAACCTAACCCTGCCTTTGCTACTTCACCTATCTGTGTTACTGATAAGGATTATGAATTCTCTGTTGATCCTGATATAATTACTTTGGTTGAATCTGATCCTTTTTATGGCTATGAATCTGAAACTGTTGTGGCACATCTTACTAAATTAAATGATATAGCCACCCTGTTCACTAATGATGAGAAATCTTGCTACTTTTATATCCTCAAAATATTTCCGTTCTCATTAAAGGGTGATGCTAAGATATGGTTTAATTCTCTTGATCCTGGTTGTGTGCGTAGTCCCCAGGATATGATTTATTACTTCTCTGCTAAATATTTCCCTGCTCATAAGAAACAAGCTGCTTTAAGGGAAATATATAATTTTGTGCAAATTGAAGAAGAGAGTCTCCCACAAGCTCGGGGAGGCTTCTTAAGTTACTTAATGCTTTGCCTGATCATCCTCTCAAGAAAATGAAATACTTGATATCTTCTATAATGGACTAACCGATGCTTCCAGAGATTACCTGGATAGTTGTGCTGGTTCTGTTTTCAGGGAAAGAACACCGGATGAAGCTGAAATTCTATTGAATAATATGTTGACAAATGAAAATAATTGGACACTTCCTGAGCCAGCACCTGAGCCAGCTCCCGAGCCTATTCCTAAACCAACTCCGAAGAAGAGAGGTGTTCTGTTTCTCAGTCCTGAAGATATGCAAGAGGCAAAGAAATCTATGAAAGAAAAAGGTATAAAAGCTAAAGATGTTAAGAATTTACCTCCTATTGAAGAAATACATGGTCTTAATTTACCGCCTGTTGAAGAAACATATGATCTTAATCCATCACTTATTAAGAAGCTCATGGTCTTGATAACCCGACACAGGTAGTAAAGGTAAATTCTCTCTATAGATTTGATGAAGGTGATATTCCTCACTATAAGTCTGCTAGACAATGCTTAGAAGAGTTTGATAATTTTATCGTCAAACAAGAAAACTGCAATGCTTATTTTGGTAGACAATTGAAATACAATTCTGATACGCTTGAACACTTGAGTAATTACATGGCCAATGTTAAACGTGAACTTAAACTCATTACTAAACATGCTTCTATGGTTACCACTCAAGTAGAACAAGTACTTAAAGCTCAAAATGATTTGCTCAATGAATTGAGTAGTAAGAATAATGATTATGCTGTTAGAGTGGCTACTAGAACTGGTAAAATGACTCAGGAACCTTTGTATCCTGAAGGCCACCCTAAGAGAATTGAGCAAGATTCTCAGAGAAATAATATTGATGCACCTAGTCCTTCTAAAAGGAAGAAAAAGAAAAATGATAGGACTTTGCATGCTTCTAGTGAACCTATTGCTGAACCACCTCAGAATCCCAATGATATTTCTATTTCTGATGACGAAACACAATCTGGTAATGAACATGAACCTAATGAAAATGCTAATGATGATGTTCATGATGATGCTCAACCTAGTAATGATAATGAGGTAGAAATTGAACCTGCTGTTGATCTTGATAACCCACAATCAAAGAATCAATGTTATGATAAGAGATACTTTGTTGCTAGGAAACATGGTAAAGAAAGAGAACCATGGGTTCAGAAACCCATGCCCTTTCCTCCCAAACCATCCAAGAAAAAGGATGATGAGGATTTTGAGCGCTTTGCTGAAATGATTAGACCTATCTCTTTGCGTATGCGATTAACTGATATGCTCAAAATGAATCCTTATGCTAAGTATATGAAAGATATCATTACTACTAAAAGAAAAATACCGGAAGCTGAAATTTCCACCATGCTTGCTAATTATACTTTTAAGGGTGGAATACCAAAGAAACTTGGAGATCCAGGAGTACCTACTATACCATGCTCCATTAAAAGAAACTATGTTAAAACTGCTTTATGTGATCTTGGAGCCGGTGTTAGTGTTATGCCTCTCTCTTTATATCGTAGACTTGATTTGAATAAGTTGACACCTACTGAAATATCTTTGCAAATGGCTGATAAATCAACTGCTATACCTGTCGGTATTTGTAAGGGTGTGCCTGTTGTGGTTGCAAACGTTACTATTTTAACGGACTTTGTTATTCTTGATATTCCCGAGGACGATAGTATGTCTATTATTCTTGGAAGACCTTTTTTGAATATTGCAGGGGCTGTTATTGATTGCAACAAAGGCAATGTCACTTTTCATGTTAATGGTAATGAGCATACGGTACACTTTTCGAGGAAACAACCTCAAGTTCATAGTATCAACTCTATTGGAAAGATTCCATCGATTATATTTGGAGGTTTTGAATTTCCTCTTCCTACTGTCAAGAAGAAATATGATATTATTATTATAGGGGATGTGCATATCCCCGTTGAGGTAACATAGTGTTATTCGAAATTTCTCCGGTTCCATGTTATTCGGAATGTGTTGGGGATATTACCACCGGGCGTAAACCGGCCAGGAGAGGCCGGGTTAACCTCATAAGTAGTTCATCTGTATCTGAAGCCCATGAAGACAACCGGTGACGCTTCAGAAGGCCCAGGGGCCAAAGCCGGTTTAAGGCCTGTAGAGACAATCCGGCATTGATATGTAAACTTGTGTTGTAAGATAGAAGTAGCAGAGACCGAGTCGGACACGATTATGAGCCGTCCTCGGAGTCTGTAAACCGATGGGCGTCAACCCATGTATATAAGGGGACGACCCGACGGCGGTTCAAGGACAACAAACAACAACTCGAGACTCAGGCAAAGCGTATTCGCTCCCTGGTCATCGAAACCCCATCAATTCCATCACAACTAGACGTAGGCTTTTACCTTCATCGTAAGGGGCCGAACTAGTATAAAACTCTCTTGCATCCCTTGTCCGCTTTAGCCCCTTCAAGCTAACCCGTAGTGATGGCTCCACGACTAAGTCCTTTCTCTAGGACATCTGCCGTGACAAAACCACGACAGTTGGCGCCCACCGTGGGGCTATCGCACGATGGTTTCAAGTTCTTGGAGGGCAACTTCGAAGGACTCAAGGGTTATGCTGTGGGCCGGATGACCAAGAGCCGTCGCGGCAAGCTCTACATCGACTATGCAGGCTGGGGCTCCGAGGCCGGCTCAATCGAGTACGGGTACCGGGTCCCCTTTGGTGGTATACACATTTTCATTGGCAAGATCGGCGAACCGGGCCCTGAACCGGACATCTGCACCGACCTCGTCGAAACGGCTCAGCGTGTGAGATCTGCCCGGGTCAAGCCTGTCATGAAGCGTGCCTTCGTGGGAGTTATCCATGGAGGGGAATCTGAGGATAGATCGGAATTTGGTGGTGAGACCGTCGTTTATTCCGGCGACGAGTCATCAATCGAAGAGACCGAGTCGTTATATCAGTTACAAGATGGCCGGATTGGGGGCTATTCCGATGGTGACAGTATTCTGGACCCCTCTGATCTGCCAAACCGGGTTGCGATCTTCATGGCCGGTACGCAACCGGTGCTCAATTCTTCGACCGCAGCGGCAATGATTTCCGGATCGGCAGCAGCAGCAGCGGCCGGGGCAGGAGGCCCTGTGCGACCGCCAGCTCAGGTTCTGTCTAATTTGTTTGACGCATTGGCAACGCTGATGGCGGAGGTTAACCCGGCGGATCAAGATGTGCACAATGCGGAAATCGCAAAAGTGAAAGATCAGATCAGCCAGGCCAAAGCAGACTTAGCAGCTGAGGATACCAGGATAGCCGCGGAGCGGGCCGCTTTGGATGCACAAGCTTACCGTATTCTGCTGGATCAGAGTGCGTCAAACGAAGTCCTGAAGAGGAGGCACCGATCTCGCCTGCCGCCGGTTTATGATGCTAGAAATCTCTTTAAGACCCCAGGAGCGGGGACCAGTAATCCGCCGGTGGTAAACCGGGCGGAGGCACCTGGAGCGGGGGCGCCGGTTCAGCCACGTTCGGTGGATCCGCCTCGCCAGAACAACGTTGTAATACCACATGTCCCTACGCCGCCGGGTCATTACTCCAACCCAATGGACAACATATTGTCGCTGCCGCTTCACGGCTGGCGGCCATCCCGATTGAAGGCGATTCTCCGACGGCGGTCGAGACGCGTCGGGTTAAGGAGCTCCTTCAGACAGCTTTGGTTCAACAGGAGGCTTATTCGTACAGTCGTAATCGGATTCATTCCACTCCCCGTCCAAGCCGGAGTTACAGCAGGCGTATGGATGAACCGACAGTGTCAAGCAATGCGCGGAACCGTGATCCGCCCCGTGGCAATAACCCGGCGGGTGGTGCTGGTGATGCTCAGGAGGTGGTGAACCGGGCTCGGGCACGCAGAGAGGCCGAGTTAGCGGCGCAGCATGAAGCCCGTCAGCTTACTCCGGTTCGTCCAACCACATCGGTGGAACCAGGAGTTACCTCTAGTTCCTTGGGAGTACCATGTCTTGTCCCAGCGTTGCGCAATGTGCGCCTGCCCAAAGATTTCAAGGGCCCGCGCAAGGTGCCGAATTACACCGCCGATTTATCCCCTGAAACATGGGTCGAAAGCTATGAGATGGCCATGGAGATGTTCGACGTGGATGATGCGGCATGTGCGAAGTACTTCACCATGATGCTAGAAGGAACGGCCCGCACTTGGCTAAAGAGCTTACCGGCTAATTCTATCAGGTCATGGGCCGAGTTGAGAGCCCGGTTTATTCAGAATTTCAAGGATACATGCAAGCTGCCCATGTCAATTGTGGACTTAGCTGCCTGTGTCCAGGAGGAAGGAGAGTCAACAACCCGTTGGGTGCGCCGGGTTTTGAAGATTTTGCACTCATCGGACCGCATCAACACTGACACCGCAGTTTTAACATTGGAAGGCAATTGCCGGTTTGAACCCCTGAAGTTGAAGTTGGGACGGCTCAAACGTCATTGTAATGATATGGGAACCCTCATGGCTGCACTAGTGAAGTATGCCGACTCTGATAGTACCAAGGATCCCGAGTCTGATGATGATAAGACAGGGAAGGGAAAGAAGAGCGGCAACACCAAGGGGCAGCACCCCAACCCGGCGGGTCATGGAAACGGCGGCAAGCGTAAAGCGGACCACGGTTTAGACTTTGTGGCTAACACTAGTACACACGACAAGGGCCAGCGGCGTAAGGGTAAACCGCCCCGGCGCAATGGAATGCCAAATCCTAATCCGGACCGTTTGTCGTATCTGTTGAACCAGCCCTGTCCAAAGCATGGGACGAAGGAGGAACCATCCACACACCTCTGGAAAGATTGTTACATCATGCAAGAGTTCAAAAATTTTGACTCTTTCCGGTATGATCATGGATCAGGAGGCGGTTCAGGCTCTGGCTCTCACGGGCCGGGTTATGGCGGAGGAAATTCCGGTTCAGGATTCCATGGCAATCAGGGTGGACATAACAATCAAGGTAATCAGGGTAATCAAAGTGGCTATAATCATCAGGGCAATCAGCAGCAGCAGCAGTCGGGTTACCAGAGCAACCCAAAGCAGTTGAATAGCGGACAGTATCATGTCTTCACCACTAGCCTGGACAAGCGCGATCAGAAGCTTCATAAAAGGGTGGTGAATGCCATTGAACCGGCCGTGCCCCGTTATTTGCGCTGGTCCGAGCAGCCGATTGTGTGGAGTAGAGAAGATCATCCACCCCGGGTTGACAATCCGGGTCATCTGGCTCTGGTGGTGGCACCTCAGGTGGGAGGTTATAAGTTCACTAAGGTACTCATGGATGGAGGGAGTAGCATCAATATCCTTTATTATGAAACTTTCCGTCGCATGGGGCTAACAGATAAAAATCTTAAACCGTCCAATACGGTGTTCCATGGTGTGGTGCCTGGTAAGTCGGCATATCCTGTTGGTAAGATAGCTCTGGAGGTGGCTTTTGGAGATGAGCATGACTCAAGATCAGAAACCTTGACCTTTGAAGTGGTGAAAATCAGCAGCCCGTATCATGCCCTATTTGGACGGCCAGCTTATGCTAAGTTTATGGCACGGCCTTGTTATGTCTATCTGCAGCTCAAGATGCCGGGTCACAAGGGAACTATAACCGTGCACGGGAGCCGCAAGATTGCTCTGGAGTGTGAAGAAGGTGATGCGGCTTATGCTAAGTCGGTTTGTGCAACAGAAGAGTTGAAGTTTTACAAGGACAATGTTGATCCGGCAATATGACCTCGTTGAAGAAACCAACTACAGAGCATGATCCGGCCCTGAAGTTTAAATCGGCTGATGAGACTAAGCTTGTTGACTTCGTACCTGGCGATTCGTCCAAGCAGTTCAGCATCAGCGCTAACTTAGATCCGAAATAGGAAGGCGCTCATCGAGTTCATCCATGAGAATCGGGACATCTTTGCATGGAAGCCTTCTGACATGCCAGGTGTACCAAGAGAAATCGCTGAGCACACTCTCAATGTTGATCCTAAGTATAAACCGGTCAAGCAGTTTCTCCGCCGGTTCAATGAAGAAAGACGCAAAGCTATTGGAGAAAAAGTAGCCAGGCTCTTGGCGGCTGGATTTATCGTTGAAGTATTCCATCCTGAGTGGTTGGCTAATCCGGTGCTGGTCCTCAAGAAGAATGGCACTTGGCGTATGTGTGTGGACTACACAGATCTCAACAAAGCTTGTCCAGCAGATCCTTTTGCCCTTCCCCGTATTGATCAAATTATTGATGCTACGGCGGGTTGCGAGCGTTTAAGCTTTTTGGATGCATACTCTGGTTATCATCAGATCAAAATGGCAGTTAAGGACCAGGAGAAGACAGCCTTCATAACTCCCTTTGGAGCCTTCTGCTATGTGTCCATGCCCTTTGGGCTCAAGAGTGCCCAGGCGACTTATCAAGGTGTGTGCAGAATTGTCTGCATAAACAGATCGGCCGCAATGTTCACGCCTATGTGGATGATATTGTGGTAAAATCAAGGAAGAAGGAAACATTGATTGATGACTTGAAGGAAACCTTTGATAACCTGCGGGTTTATAAAATGATGCTTAATCCGGCCAAGTGTGTCTTTGGTGTACCTGCAGGCAAACTCTTGGGCTTTTTGGTGTCTAACAGGGGCATTGAAGCTAATCCGGAAAAGATCAAAGCCATCACCTCTTTGACTAAACCGAAGTGTATCAATGATGTTCAACGCCTGGCAGGCCGGATTGCCGCGTTGAGCCGGTTTGTCAGTCGCCTTGGCGAGAAGGCCATCCCTTTGTATCAGATGCTGAAGAAAACGGATAACTTCGTCTGGAGTGACGCCGCTAATGAAGCATTTGAGGACTTAAAGCGGCAGCTAGCTAATCCGCCGATTCTCGCTGCTCCGGTTGATAAAGAACCATTGCTGCTATATGTGGCAGCTAACGCTCGGGCTGTTAGTGTGGCTATTGTGGTAGAGCGCAAAGAGGCAGGAAAGGAATATCCGGTTCAGCGGCCGGTTTACTATATCAGTGAGGTACTTATTGAGTCCAAGCAGAGGTACCCACATTGGCAAAAATTGGTGTATGGGGTTTCCATGGCAAGCCGGAAATTGAAGCAGTATTTCCAAGGTCAGCCCATCACGGTGGTTAGCTCTGCTCCTTTGGGAGATATAATCCAGAACAGGGAAGCAACTGGCCGGATTGCTAAGTGGGCTATCGAGCTCGGGCCTCACGGGTTGAAATACATGCCCCGAACGGTGATCAAATCTCAGGCACTTGTGGATTTCATCAATGATTGGACAGAGTTACAAGCGCCAGAAGAGAAGCCGGATTATACTTATTGGACTATACATATTGATGGGTCCAGGCAATTGGAGGGCTCAGGGGCTGGAGTCGTATTAACTTCCCCACGAGGTGACAAGTTTTGTTATGTTCTCCGTTTAATGTTCCCTTGCACTAACAATGCAGCTGAATATGAGGCTTTACTCCATGGTCTTCGGATGGCTAAGGAGATGAACTTAAGCCGAGTTAAGTGCTTCGGTGACTCGGATCTGGTGGCTCAACAAGTGTCCGTCACTTGGGATTCCAAGGACCCACTCATGGCAGCATATCGTCGTGAGGTGGATATTGTTGCCGGTCACTTTAAAGGTTATCAGGTCGATCATGTGGACCGGCGAATGAATGAAGCGGCGGACGCTTTAAGCCGCCTGGGTTCCCAACTTAAACCGGTTCCACCTAATGTCTTCTTGGATGTTTTGCATAATCCGTCCGTCAAGCTCCATGGTGAAGAGGATTTGGCTGTTCCTGATCCGGAGGCCCAATTGGTGGCGGCTCTTCATGTTATCCCGGATTGGACGGTTCCATATTTGGTGTATATAAACCGGGGAGAGTTACCAGAGGATGAAACTTTGGCCAGGCAGATAACCCGGCGGTCCAAGTCCATGACCGTTATCAATGGAGAGTTACATCATTGCAGTGTGACAGGGGCATTTCAACGCTGTGTGTCTCCTGAGGAAGGCCGTGAAATTTTGCGTGAGATCCACGAAGGGGATTGTGGTCACCACGCCGGTTCAAAATCTTTGGTGGCCAAGGCGTTTCGTCACGGTTTCTATTGGTTGACAGCTCATGCTGATGCCGAGGACTTGGTCAAAAGATGTGATGGTTGTCAGAAATTCTCAAGGCGCGCTCATGTACCGGCTCAAGAATTGAGGATGATTCCAATCACCTGGCCGTTTGCAACTTGGGGGCTGGATATGGTTGGGCCTTTCAAGAGGTCCAAGGACAAAAAGACCCACCTTTTGGTGGCGGTTGATAAGTTCACGAAGTGGGTGGAGGCAGAGCCAGTTAGTAAGTGTGACGCGGCCACGGCGGTTCAATTCATCAAAAAGGTGATCTTCCGGTTTGGCTTTCCACACAGCATTATAACAGACAATGGTACCAATCTGTCAAAGGGTGCCATGAAGGAGTTCTGTCAACGTGAGCACATCCGGCTTGACGTGTCATCAGTGGCTCACCCCCAGTCCAATGGTCAAGCGGAGAGGGCCAAAGAAATCTTGAGAGGCATCAAACCCCGGCTTATGGTTCCTTTGCAACGGACGCCGGGTTGTTGGGTTGAGGAGCTACCTTCAGTGTTATGGAGCATCAATACCACGCCCAACAGATCGACAGGATACACACCATTCTTCATGATTGATGGAGCAGAAGCAATTCTTCCTAGTGATATCCGTCATGACTCACCTTGTGTAGTGGCATATGTTGAAGCGGACAACGAGAAGGCACGGCAGGAAGCTCTTGACCTGTTAGATGAAGAACGTGACATAGCAGCAGCCCGTTCGGCGATTTATCAGCAAGATCTGCGTCGTTATCACATCCGCCGGGTTAGAACCAGAACCTTTCAAGAAGGCGATTTGGTGCTTCGGCTTATCCAGGATCAAACAGATATGCACAAGCTATCCCCCCCTTGGGAAGGACCCTTTGTGGTCAGCAAGAATCTACATAACGGGTTGTACTACCTAATCGATGTTCAAGAGCGCAAAGACTCACGTAAATCGGAGGAGGAGACCAACCGGCCGTGGAATATAGCTCATCTTCGGCCTTACTATACTTTAGCTATAGGCTCTGCTTATGTACATATTATGACAATGTATATATTATGTTCAATAAAATAAACCGGAGCCTCAGCTAAAGCGGGGTATCTATTGTTTTTTCTTACATCATGTGTGGTTACATGGAGCTTACAAAGCGGCGTCCGGTTTAACCCTTGATTTGGCTTCTCAAAGCTTCATATTACATCACTTGGGGGCTTGGTCGTATCCGAACCATAGCTACACCTCTTGATCGGTGCAATGCCACAGAATCACTTGGGGGCTTGGTCGTATCCGAACCATAGCCACGCCTCTTGATCGGCACAATGCCACAGAATCACTTGGGGGCTTGGTCGTATCCGAACCATAGCCACGCCTCTTGATCAGCGTAATGCAACAGCATCACTTGGGGGCTTGGTCGAACCCGAACCATAGCCACGCCTCTTGATCGGCGTAATGCCACAGCATCACTTGGGGGCTTGGTCGAACCCGAACCATAGCCACGCCTCTTGATCGGCGTAATGCCACAGCATCACTTGGGGGCTTGGTCGAACCCGAACCATAGCAACGCCTCTTGATCGGCGTAATGCCACAGCATCACTTGGGGGCTTGGTCGAACCCGAACCATAGCAACACCTCTTGATCAAATTTGGGGCTTGGCAGCCCGTGAAAAGCCTCGACTACAACGGTTTTATTTGCCTTTTGCTAAGTTTCTTTTTCTTTTGCTAAGATTTGCGATGTTTTCAAACCGGTGTTTATCAACCCGGTTAGGCTGTCAATTACAAGTTGTCAGTACATGATCAAGTTATAATCCGGAGACTATCAGCCCGGTCTGGTTTTGACTCATAGTCACCAGTATGGAGTAAACCGGTGTTTATCACAACCCGGAACGGTTTTATTGTAAACCGACATTGTATAACAGGAGATACTTTTACTCCGGATTAGGGTTATTACCCTCATTACAAGGTTGGTCAGCCAACACTATGCCTAAAGATCACAGGTATCATATATTTCCATATTTGTTTATCTTTTGCAACCTTGGTTATAAACCTTGGTCCTATATATTGTTGGGTATCATGACCCGCCCGGTGGTAAACCGCCAGGGCGCTTTAAGCTTCTATCTGCACGAACAGCTTGAATAAATAGCTATGGATTATGAACATCATATCTTAAGCATGGCGGATTAACACGCATCAGTTGCAGATAAATATGCACGAAGGCACAACAGACCAAGTGTTTTAACTCGCCTATTACAAGGCGTTTTCAGTGCCCTAAGGAGTAAGTGTCTCAATAAGCATTATAGCAAAAGAACAACTAAACCGGCCCCGGGATTATGATTGCTTATCAGCTTGACCTGACGGCTGCGGATCATCTTGCACCGGTTCATCTTCTTTGTCCCTACCCAGCGGCTGGAAGTCAACAGTTGCCAAGTCGATCCCAGTTAAAGCTTGGAACACAGCTTCGTCGCTTATAAGGGTGGACGGTTCAATATCAGGGGCATATGTGTGCTTACGGATTGGAGGAATCAGGTTTTGAGCCTCAGGAGCTGGTGCAACAACCCGCTTGTTATTGATATCATAATTCGCCTGATAATGTGAAAGATCAGCTTCTTCAGCAAGTTGACAAGCCAGTGGACATACTTCCCGGTTTATGGCGTGGAGATCTTCAGTGCAAAATTCTGATCCGTCTTGTTTTAAGCTTGGGTAGCCTTTGGCCACGTCCGTCGGGTCAAGATCAGGCACCCATGCTTTTGCCCGGGTTAGCGCGGTCAGAGCGCCAGCCGTTGCAGCAGACCTCTTCAGCTCTTTTACCCGGGCAGGCAGCATAGATAGCCTGTCTAAGGTATCATTGATTAACGTCGGGGGCGGCTTATTGTGAGAAGCGGTGCAGATAATTCGTTGAGCGCCGGTATACAGTTGTTCTATCAGTGTATAGGCAGCCTTCAGCTTCTTCTGAACATTAGAGCCCAGATGACTAATGCGAGTTCCTGCATCATTGCAAACATCAGTAAAACGGGAACGCATGGGAAAATATGTTGATAGTATTAAGGACAAGATGCTTACCAAACACAGCAGCGGTCATCGCATGTACTTGTCGCTTTACCCCTGTCAGCTCGTCTACCACCGGTTTGAGAGCTGCTTCTGCATCTTCAGCTCTTTTCCGCAAAGCAGATTTCTCTGTGTTCCAATCCGCCCGCTCCTTGGCAAAGCTTTCCTTTAGCTTTTCCATAGCGGCTAAGGCGCTTGTCAGCTCATCTTTTGCTTTGGAAGTTTCGGTCTGTTGGGACTTGATGTTCTCTTGCAGGTCAGCGGTTTGGCTTTCCTTCTTGCTCAGTTCAGCCTATAAAGAGACAGATACATAATGAGTTGACAGTACATATTTGAAGTACCAAGCACATAACAAGTTATGCCCTTAGTACTTGGGGGCTAATGCATATTTGCTTTTACTCAGAAATTTTTACAAGTCCCAAGCACAATACAAGTATTAAGCTTGGCACTTGGGGACTAATGTGTGTTTGCTCAAAAACTGTTGATATGGGAATTCTTCTACAGTCCCGGTTCATCTTTATAAAGTTAAACCGGCCCTTGGGGACTATACCAGCAAAAGAGCAGTATGGCAAATTTTAAGGAACCGGTTCATCTTAACAAGGTAATCCGGTCCCTGGAGGCTAAATACGCAAAGTTAAGTTTTGACAAAAGTCCTGGTTTAGATTGGTATCATAAACCGTCACTTGGGGGCTACTAGGAGTTGATAAACTGCAATTGGACAAAGGAGAAAAATAGTAGTTACCTCATATCGCTCCTTCATCAAGTTTACCAAATTGGCTTCATAGTCACGGCTGGTATACAGACGGTTCAAGAAGCCAGAGTGAATATGTTGAACATTGAGGTGGGCGAAGCTTGATAAATCGGCATTCCATTTGCCTTTGCCGATAGTAGAGAGATCATCCTTGGCAGTATGATTTGACAAAGCTACAGGATTGCCAGGAGTGGTGTGGCCAGTGCCAGTAATCATAACGTCATCATCTTGTTCATCAGCAGCCTTCGCCGGAGTTGGCGGTTTATCAGTGTCCTTAGCTGGACTGACCGGTTTGTCACCAGTTCGGACAGGGCTGGCTGGCCGGTCTGCATGACTTGTAGTATCAACTTGCACTTGTTCAGCAAGGAAATAATGGTCTTGATGCGGCGGATCGTGAAGCATGGCGTCAGCGTCGGTTTCTTCCAGATCTGGAGTTGTTTCCGGTTCAGCAGCTACATTATCATCAGCCGGTTTGTTCAACTGAGCTTTCTTGCTGGGTCTTGGCTTGGCGCTGCGAAAAGATAGACATAAGGATCAATACAATATGAAAAGATAACATATCAAGAATAAAGACATGTGCATAACTCACCCAGGAACTGTTTTGAGGGGTGGAAGCTGTGTGGCCGAGGACTCGCCAGAGGATGAGTGAGAAGTACCCTGATAATTTGAATCAGACGGGTTAAGAGGTTGGCGAAAACAACCTGCTTTTGGGTATGAAGTATCAATGGGATAAGAGACCTCTGATCAGCGTTTCCGAACCGGACTGTTCGGTAAACCGGCGGAGGTAACTACCTGGCCGCTGTGCCGGGTTGTACAGCGAGCTTCGTGCTGCTGCGTCTTCAAAAGAAAGTTTGGGTCCAAGTAAGCAAGAGGGTGAGAAAATTTTACTTTCCGGTTTGCTTGACGGATTTTTTATGTTGGCAGAGGATCTGAATCGGAGGAAAGAATAGTTACCTCCACGTCCTCAGCATGACTGCCTTCAGCATCGTCCTGATAATAATCATTGTCAATGAGATGTACGAAAAATGAACTAAGAGAGTCAAGTTCTACCTCTGGTTCCGGATTACGCACATCGTCATCATCTGGTAGATCGGAGGATCTAGTGGTCCTTCTCTTGGCAGGTTTCTTAACAACCTTGGTCTTGGGATGAACTGGCTTGACTGGTTTGTCTTGCGGCTTTGCCGGTTTGTCCTGTGATGGTTTCTTGTTCCAGAACGGATCATGACCCTGTCAGAAAATAATCACACTTTCAGAGAATACTTGGACAGAAGCAAATTCAGATACAAAGGATTGTATGATTCTTACAACTGGTGGTTTGTTGAAGGTGTAGAAAGGGAGTAGTCCGGTTTGGGCACAGACGGCCTCCAGTTCGTTCAGTATTTTCTTTACAGCCTCAGTGACTTCTTTGTCTGTAAGCTGAATGTCAATGTGCCGCTGAACATCCTTCAAACTCCCCGTGTACTCACACATCAAACCGGGGCGCCGGCTTAAGGGCAAAATGCTCCAACTTATCCAGCAACGAGCAAGATCAACTCCTGTCAAGCCGTTCGCCATGAAGGCTCTAAGCTTTGATAATTGGGGAGCATAGTTGGCCCGTTCTCTTGCTGTCAACCTCTGAGGAAAAGGATGTGTGTTGCTAAGGCGTTCAGGGCGGTAACCCGGCAAAGGATTCTCATCAGATGGAGATGTATCCATGCAGTAAAACCAAGTCTGGTTCCACTCTTTTGGATGACTATGGAGTTTGGGATGAGGGAAGGTGACTTCCTTCCTTTTCTGAACCACCATTACGCCCAGTTCCATACTGGGTCCATCTGAGAATTCTGTGCGACGGTTTAGGTGAAAGAAATCCCGAAACAGTTCGACTGAAGGTTCCTCTTGCAGATAAACCTCACAAAAGACTTGGAAGTGGCAGATGTTGGTTACAGTGTTAGGACCAATGTCTTGAGGGCGCAGTTGAAAACTAGCCAGTACATCCCGGAAATTTTTTGAACCGGGAGGGCTAAAACCTTGTCCGAGATGATCAGCAAAAACGACTAACTCTCCGTGCTTGGGTGTAGGAGGATTTTCCGGGCCAGGGACCCTCTAGTGGATGACATCTTTCTTGGCTAAAGCGCCCGTTTTGACAAGGTTGCTTAACTGTTCCTCGGTTACTCGAGAGGGAGCCCAATTGCACTCATAGACTTGCTTAGCCATGACAAGGAAAATCTGAAACATGATTATAACCGGTTTAAGATTTACAGTGGACAACTATACAGCGGTATCAGGATACAAGCATATTGGTAAACCGGATTTGGTTATTCGTAAACCGGAGTCTGGCAATGGAACGGTGTAATGTATTGGCGGTTCAACAGGGGACTAATTGTATCTACCGGGTCATCATTTTTCTGTGAAGTTAAACCGGCCAATCTGGTATTCAAAGTGTGTAAGAGAAGGAAGAAACAAGTTTCACATCTTTCTATGGTAATTTCAGATCTACCGCGCGTAGGAAAAACAAAATATATTCTGACCTAAATTCCAGCGTACTGAAAGTTCACCAAGATGAGATAAGTCGGATATCAAACAGGTGCTGAAACTGCTAAAGCGCGAGATCTATGTGGTTTAAACTACTACAGCGCGAGATCTATGTGGTTTTTGGATCTAATCCATGGATATAAGTAAGGGAAAAGAAGGGCGGCGACGAACACTGGTGAACGACAGAAACCCTAAGTGCAGATCTATGGTAAGAGAAAGGGGAGACTTACGGAGGCTGTTGAGCAGTGGTGGCGCGCGGAGGAGTTCTGGTACGTTCAGGTCGATGCAGCGGCCAAGGTTGGTGCAGCAATCGAAGGTTGACGGCGGCGGCTGAGGTCGAAGGGTCGAGCGTCGCGAGGATGACGATGAAGTGAAGAGGCATGAGGGGGAAAATGGAAAGACCCCCTGGCCCTATTTATAAGGGAGATCAACGACAGACGCGAAAATCGAGGAGCCGAGTTTTTGGATATGAGGCGATGCTGTCGCCTCGATTGTCAGAGGCACGCTAATGACAGGTGACGTCACGGCGGTTTACCCAGATCCTAGAAGATGATGTCATGGCGGTTTACAAGATTGTGTGAAGATGTTGAAGAAGAAATTTTCTTAAGTATTGAGGATTGACATGAACCAGTTCAACTCAATCTAGGGCCTAATGTTGGGGATATTACCACTGGGTGTAAACCGGCCAGGAGAGGCCGGGTTAACCTCATAAGTAGTTCATCTGTATCTGAAGCCCATGAAGACAGACGGTGACACTTTAGAAGGCCCAGGGGCCAAAGCCTGTTTAAGGCCTGTAGATACAAACCGGCATTGATATGTGAACTTGTGTTGTAAGATAGAAGTAGCAGAGACCGAGCCAGACACGATTATGAGCCGGCCTCGGAGTCTGTAATCCGACGAGCGTCAACCCATCTATATAAGGGGACGACCCGGCGGCGGTTCAAGGACAACAAACAACAACTCGAGACTCCGGCAAAGCGTATTCGCTCCTTGGTCATCGAAACCCCATCAATTCCATCACAACTAGACGTAGGCTTTCACCTTCATCGTAAGGGGCCGAACTAGTATAAAACTCTCTTGCATCCCTTGGCCGCTTTAACCCCTTCAAGCTAACCCATAGCGATGGCTCCACGACTAAGTCCTTTCTCTAGGACATCTGTCGTGACAAAACCACGACAGAATGAGTTTGTTAACAAGACTTGATCAACCTTGTTAGTGGATTCCTTTTGATGAGCATGAGATGGATGAAACTAGAAGGCACAACCTTCTGTACCCTCTTTCTACTTTCTGTTATTTAGTTGAAATAAAGTAAAAATAGTATTTTTCTGTCTGTTTTCTGATTTATCTGTGCAATATAAAAATACCCCCAAAATAAAAGTTCTCCAAATGCACTGAAAATGGAATATGATTTTTTTGGAATATTTGAGAATATCTGGCACTGAGAACACAGCAGGAGGGGCAAGCACCTGGCCACGAGGGTGGAGGGCGCGCCTGCCCCCCTAGGGCGCGCCCCATGCCTTGTGGGCCCATGGTGGCTCCCCTCCACTTATTCCTGCACCCACACACTCCTTCTTCCTCCCACAAACACCAATATCCAGCTCAAGCACGAGTTCTAGCTCATTTTGCTGCGATTTTCGATCTCCTTGCTCAAAACACCTCTCACAAAACTGCTTGGGGGGATTGTTCCTTGGTATGTGACTCCTCCATTGGTCCAATTAGTTTTTGTTCTAGTGCTCTATTCATTGCAAATTTGTGCTGCCTAGGTGACCATGTTCTTGAGCTTGCATGTCAAATTTATATGGTTCCAAGTAGTTCTAATGCATGATATAGTCTCTAGGCACTTGTAGCAGTATTTGCTATCAATTTTGTTGAGTTTGGTTTACTTGTATTTGAAGTTACTAAAAATTTCAGAATTTTTTCAGAGGAAGAAGCATGCTTAGGAAAATGTTCCAAGGTGGTTCTTCAAGGAAGCAAGGACCCAGGCTTGCAATGCGTGATGCTGACGATGAGCCACCAAGGGACGCTCCAGTGCGGCCTTGTGAATGGCCTTCAGAGAACTTTATGGATCGAGCGGGAATCAAGGAAGAATTTAATGCATATTTGTGTAACGCTAATCTTGTGAGCTTCGAGGCAGAGAAGTGCAGCCAATACCACTATCTCACTAGTTCCTTTGTGAGGAGGTTTGAATTTTCATCTTCACGTAATTATCAAACTGTCCTGTTTGATCTTTATGAAAAATCTTATACCATGGACTTAGAGGATTTTACCACTGCTTGCAAACTCCCACAATGGGGTAGTGCTAGTGAACCTCGCAAAACTGAATTTAGAAATTTTCTTGCTAGTATAACTGTGGGGGAATCTAGAGATATATCACAAGCTACCATAGGGAGCATTCATTTTCCTGCAATACATTATTTTGCTCTCTTCATAGGTAGGTGCATAAATGGTAAAGATGAAGCATGTCATATGTGTGTTCCTGACCTCAGTATTATTAGGAGTGCTGTGTTAGGAGACAAATCTTATAATTTGGGAGTCATTGTTGCACGCAGGTTGCATAATAATAGGTTTAATGGAGATTTCTTCGATGGAATTTATGCAACCCGCTTAGCTGATTTTCTTGGTGTAACCATACGTGATGACGATATTGAATTGCCTCCTGCTTATTAGACTTTAATGCTATGGTTCACCACCAGTTTGTCGAGAGGAATGAGTCACCTCTTCAGTATCGCTTAATCTTTGACACACGACGTGCTGTCCGTATTACTCTCCCTGCTCCTGCCTTCTTTGATTATCAGGCAAAAGGAAGATATGTTATTACCAGAGAGGAGGCAAATGAGTACGAGAGGAGGGCGGAGGCCACTCGCCGCCACGCTGCAGCTCAGGAGGCAATAGCCGCTGCATTTCAGTACGACCCCGGCCACAACTACGGATATCCGCCAGGCCACCCGTGGCAATAAACCAACTTAGGCCAAAAGCCTAAGCTTGGGGGAGTACGTATTTCCCACCGACATTACATTTATGTTCACACACACTCATTGCTAGATGTCGGTGCTCATACTTTTTCATTGTAATATCCATGCTAGTTTATTTCCTTTTTCTTGCTTTCTTTTTGTGTGTTTGATAAACCTTAGGAAAAACCCAAAAAATTAGTTGTAGCCTTTAGTTAGTTTACTTTTCTGGCTGTAGTAGTATATAATTAAAAAAGAAAACCCAAAAATATTTCCCATTCTTCTTTTGCTTGTTGGGAGCTTTCCCGTGTAAATAGTTTTATTTCTTTTCTTTTCCTTGGGGGTCGATAGGACAAGACCATAATTAAATTGTTGAAGTGGCTCTTATATGCATTATTGTTAATTTAACCAAGAGCCCATATTGCCTTGTCTTTACCTGTTTATTGAATGCTCGCAGATTCCAGCTTAGTCCAATGCACGTGCACTCTTATTATTATTCACATCGTTCGGTCGTGCAAGTGAAAGACAATTATGACGATATATGATGGACTGACTGAGATGAGAAAAGCTGGTATGAACTTGACCTCTCTTGTTTTTGTAAATATGATTAGTTCATCGTTCCTGATTCAGCTTATTATGAATAAACATGTTTGCAATGAAAATTAGAGATCATAGTTGCTCGTACCATGCTTGATTAGCTATGAGTTATAATGGTTTACCTTGCGTGCCAACATGCTATTAAAATGGTTGTGATGAGGTATAGTGGGGTGGTATCCTCCTTTGAATGATTTAAGTGACTCGACTTGGCACATGTTCGCACATGTAGTTGAAACAAATCAACATAGCCTTCACGATATTTCTGTTCATGGTGGATTATATCCTACTCATGCTTGTACTCAATGTTTATTAATTTTAATGCATGTTCATGACTGTTGTCGTTCTCTAGTTGGTCGCTTCCCAATCTTTTGCTAGCCTTCACTTATACTAAGCGGGAATACTGCTTGTGCATCCAATCCCTTAAACCCCAAAGTTATTCCATATGAGTCCACTATACCTTCCTATATGCGGTATCTACCTACCGTTCCAAGTAAATTTGTATGTGCCAAACTCCAAACCTTCAAATAAACATTTTGTTTTGTATGCTCGAATAGCTCATGTATCAACTAGGGCTGTCCGTATCTTCCATGCTAGGCGGGTTATTCTCAAGAGGAGTGGACTCCGCTCCTCATTCACGAGAAAATGGCTGGTCACCGGGATGCCCAGTCCCATGCTTTATGCAAACTAAATCAAAATAATTGCAAACAAAACTCCCCTGTGACTGTTGCTAGTTGGAGTTACTCGTTGTTTTGAGCAAGCCATGGATTGATGCTTGTTGGTGGAGGGGGAGTATAAACTTTACCATTCTGTTTGGGAACCGCCTATAATGTGTGTAGCATGGAAGATATCGCCATCTCTTGGTTGTTATGTTGACAATGAAAGTATGCCGCTCAAAATATTATTTATCTCTATTTCAAAACCGACCTCTCGCACCTCTACAAATCCCTGCTTCCCTCTGCGAAGGGCCTATCTATTTACTTTTATGTTGAGTCATCACCCTCTTATTAAAGAGCACTCGCTGGAGAGCGCAGCTGTCATTTGCATCCATTACTATTAATTTATATTGGGTATGACCATGACTGGATCTCTTTTACCATGAATTACAGTGTCTAGTCGGTCCTTGATCTTTAAAGGTGCTCTACATTTATGTTTTGCAGTCTCAGAAAGGGCTAGCGAGATACCATCTTGTTATATCATATTATGATTGTTTTGAGAAAGTGTTGTCATCCGAGATTTATTATTATTGCTCGCTAGTTGGTTATGCTATTGATATGAGTAAACATGAGACTTAAGAGTTATTGTGAATGTGGTTAGTCATAATCTTTGCTGAAAACTTGAATGCTGGCTTTACATATTTACAACAACAAGAGCAAACAGAGTTTGTAAAAGTTTTTCTTTATCACTTTCAGTTTATCAACTGAATTGCTTGAGGACAAGAAAAGGTTTAAGCTTGGGGGAGTTGATACGTCTCTGTCGTATCTACTTTTCCAAACACTTTTGCCCTTGTTTTGGACTCTAACTTGCATGATTTGAATGGAACTAACCCGGACTGACGATGTTTTCAGCAGACTTTCCATGGTGTTATTTATGTGCAGAAACAAAAGTTCTCGGAATGACCTGAAACTCCACGGAACATCTTTTTGGAAAATATCAAAAATACTAGAAGAAAAATCCACGTCAGGGGGCCAACACCCTGTCCACGAGGGTGGGGGCGCGCCCCCCTGCCTCGTGGCCCCCCTGACGCTCCACCGACCTCAACTCCAGCTCCATATATTCACTTTCGGGGAGAAAAAATCAGAGAGAAGGATTCATCGCGTTTTATGACACGGAGTCGCCGCCAAGCCCTAAAACCTCTTGGGAGGGCTGATCTGGAGTCCGTTCGGGGCTCCGGAGAGGGGGATTCGTCGCCGTCGTCATCATCAACCATCCTCCATCACCAATTTCATGATGCTCACCGCCGTGCGTGAGTAATTCCATCGTAGGCTTGTTGGACGGTGATGGGTTGGATGAGATCTATCACGTAATCGAGTTAGTTTTGTTAGGGTTTGATCCCTAGTATCCACTATGTTCTGAGATTGATGTTGCTATGACTTTGCTATGCTTAATGCTTGTCACTAGGGCCCGAGTGCCATGATTTCAGATCTGAACTTATTATGTTTTCATGAATATATGTGAGTTCTTGATCCTATCTTGCAAGTCTATAGTCACCTACTATGTGTTATGATCCGGCAACCCCGAAGTGACAATAATCGGGACCACTCCCCATGATGACCATAGTTTGAGGAGTTCATGTATTCACTATGTGCTAATGCTTTGTTCCGGTACTCTATTAAAATGAGGCCTTAATATCCCTTAGTTTCCATTAGGACCCCGCTGCCACGGGAGGGTAGGACAAAACATGTCATGCAAGTTCTTTTCCATAAGCACGTATGACTATATTTGGAATACATGCCTACATTACATTGATGAATTGGAGCTAGTTCTGTGTCACCCTATGTTATGATTGTTACATGATGAACTGCATCCGGCATAATTCTCCATCGCCGATCCAATGCCTCCGAGCTTTTCACATATTGTTCTCCGCTTATTTACTTTTCTGTTGCTACTGTTACAATCACTACAAAACACCAAAAATATTACTTTTGCTACTGTTACTTTTGTTACCGTTACCACTACTATCATACTACTTTGCTACTAAATACTTTGCTGCAGATACTAAGTTATCCAGGTGTGGTTGAATTGACAACTCAACTGCTAATACTTGAGAATATTCTTTGGCTCCCCTTGTGTCGAATCAATAAATTTTGTTGAATACTCTACCCTCGAAAACTGTTGCGATCCCCTATACTTGTGGGTTATCAGCATCGCAACTAAAACTGCGAGGAAAATGCGTTCGTCTGTTGTCCTCCTCCCAGGGAACGTTCGCCACATAAGTGACTAGCACCCTTGGTTTTCAACCGAGAGGTTTGGGTTCGAGTCCCAGGAAATCTCAATTTTGTCCTCCTTCCTTCCTCGAAAAAAAGAAAAAGAAAATCAAAGACTTGAGAAGGCATACAGAACAAGCTAGTGTACCAGTAAAGAGACGTTGCTGAGTTTATAAAAAAGAGAGACGTGCTCCTGTAGCTGGTTCAAATCCAAACCTAGACTATGACTATATATGGTGCTATGCTACTCTGCAAGTAATGAAACTGACATATCCAACGTTCGCTTCTCCTCTTCTCTACTTACTCTGCCTAGCATCAGAAGCTCTGGCTGTAGCAACCATGTCCGCTGGCTACTCGTCCACCTGCTCTTCAGCAGGCAACAACCAGATATGTGCCAAGTTGCCACCTGTACCATCGCCTGTGGGTCTCATCACACCCCCGCCAGCACACGCACCGCAGCCGGTTGCTCATCGCAACGCACTGCCGTTGGTGTGATGCCACTGCTGCAAATCACGCAGAGTCACCCGTCGCGTCTCAACCACAATCCTCAACCCTGGCCGAGTCTTCTACAAATGCCTGAATCATGGGGTAATAATATGTTTAAGTGTTGTTCTGCTGCTTTCAGTTGCTGATATTTTTAATAGTTTGGTTGATGATCTTCCAATTTGATTCGTGCAGAAAAGGGAAGATTCGTGTGATTTGTATTTCTGGGAAGTTGCTGATGTGGGGGAACACAACTACACTGATTATTTGGTTAGCCGAGGAATCCCAATACCAGCAGGTTGGGGTGTTGGACAAGTAACTGAAGGAACGACAGAAGAGGAAGATGCAGAGCAGAAGGTTAAAGATGCAATTCCTCTGATCATGGCCAAGCAACAACTGTTGAACGGCCTTGACAGCAATGAGGAGATGAAAGAGCTTGTGAAGATAATGGGCAAAATCGATGTGCTCTGTAGGATGATTGTCTCTTTATTTGCAGTGTATGTAACACTCATGATGTATTCAGTGGCTATGACATGAGCACTTTGCTGAAATAAGTAATGAATGAAACCTGTGTACCAGGCTGGGCATAGTGTTGTGAACATCTAATGATTTCTATTAGCAGAAATCTGGGGGTATCCCCTTTTGCTCATAAATAAATAAATACCATAGGCCCTTTCGGTAATAAATAAATAAATTAGCAGAGGCCCTGTCGGGTCAGCTTTGTTCCCATTTGAAGACGTCGAGCAAATTGCAGTCCAACGGCAAACCATGTCATCAAATTCAAGTTTCACAGCCAAATATGAGTACAACTAAACAACAATGTCATCATGTTTTAGTCATCATACAATCCCAAACACAAATGAACATACATAACAAGTGATGTTCTCACAGCAAAATACTAAACAACACGTTCATCAGGTTTCAGTTGTCATAGCAAACACAATTTCACATAGTAGATAAAAAACATCTTCTGACAGGCAAATACGGCAAAAGCAATCTAATCATCATCCGCAGCAGCAGCGTCAATATCTTTGCCATGTGTATCAGTCTGAATCGTAATTCCCCAGAGTGTCATCTTCTTCTTCATCCTCAATGTCCTCGAATGTTGGCTTCTTCTTGATCAACTCTTGTATGTCCACAGCACGACAAGCAATCTTTTCGCCAGCGTCATTGACGTGATGGTTCTCAAAGATATTAGGAACATCTGTGGAATCTTGTACATCAGGAGCAGTGTAAGCAACATCTTGTTGTGCAACTTCATTAAACGAATTCCTCTGCTCAAACCTTTGCAATACTCTCTAGTCATCGCTATGTGCAAATGTGTCTTCCAAGAAAAATATCTATGTTGCTTGATTTGCCAAAATAAAAGGCTCGTTGGTCTGGTACGTGATACGTCTCCGTCGTATCTATAATTTTTGATTGTTCCATTCCAATATTCTACAACCTTCATATACTTTTGGCAACTTTTCATACTATTTTTGGGACTAACATATTGATCCAGTGCCCAGTGCCAGTTCCTGTTTGTTGCATGTTTTTTGTTTCGAAGAAAATCCATATCAAACGGAGTCCAAACGGGATAAAACCTGACGGAGATTTTTTTGGAATATATGTGAATTTTGGGAAGTGGAATCAACGCGAGACAAAGCCCGAGGGGCCCACAAGGGTGAGGGGCGTGCCTCAGGGGGTCAGGCGCGCCCTGGGCCCTCGGGGCCACTCCGTAAGAAGGTTGGTGCCCTTCCTTTGCTGTAAGAAAGCCAATATCCGGATAAAAATCGTGTCCAAATTTCAGCCCAATCGGAGTTACGGATCTCCGGGAATATAAGAAACGATGAAAGGGCAGAATCAGAAACGCAGAAACAGAGAGAGACAGAGAGACATATCCAATCTCGGAGGGGCTCTCGCCCCTCCACCACCATGGAGGCCATGGACCTGAGGGGAAACCCTTCTCCCATCTAGGGAGAAGGTCTAGGAAGAAGAAGAAGAAGAAGGGGGCTCTCTCCCCCTCTCTCCCGGTGGCACCGGAACGCCGCCGGGGACACCATCATCACTGCAATCTACACCAACACCTCTGTCATCTTCACCAACATCTCCATCACCTTCCCCCATCTATATACAGTGGTCTACTCTCCCGCAACCCGCTGTACCCTCTACTTGAACATGGTGCTTTATGCTTCATATTATTATCCAATGATGTGTTGCCATCCTATGATGTCCGAGTAGATTTTCGTTGTCCTATCGGTAATTGATGAATTGCTATGATGGTTTAATTTGCTTGTGGTTATGTTGCTGTCCTTTGGTGCCCATCATATGAGCGCGTGCGTGGATCACACCATAGGGTTAGTTGTATGTTGATAGGACTATGTATTAGAGGGCAAGAGTGACAGAAGCTTCAACCTAGCATAGAAATTGATGCATACGGGATTGAAGGGGGACCAATATATCTTAATGCTATGGTTGGGTTTTACCTTAGTGAACGTTAGTAGTTGCGGATGCTTGCTAATATTTTCAATCATAAGTGCATAGAATTCCAAGTCAGGGATGAAATGCTAGCAGTGGCCTCTCCCACATAAAACTTGATATCGGTCTAGTAAAGTAGTCAATTGCTTAGGAACAATTTCGCAACTCCTACCACCACTTTTCCACACTCGCTATACTAACTTTATTGCTTCTTTATCTAAACAGCCCCTAGTTTTTATTTACGTGCTCTTTATATTCTTGCAAACCTAGCCTACAACGCCTACAAAGTACTTCTAGTTTTATACTTGTTCTAGGTAAAGCGAACGTCAAGCGTGCGTAGAGTTGTATCGGTGGTCGATAGAACTTGAGGGAATATTTGTTCTACCTTTAGCTCCTCGTTGGGTTCAACATTCTTACTTATCGAAAGAGGCTACAATTGATCCCCTATACTTGTGGGTTATCAAGACCTTTTTCTGGCGCCGTTGCCGGGGAGTTATAGCATGGGGTGAATATTCTCGTGTGTGCTTGTTTGCTTTATCACTAAGTAATTTTTATTTGCTGTTCTAAGTTGTTCTCTATCTTTAGTTATGGATATGGAACACGAAATACCAAAAAAATTAGGTTTACTTGCTACTCATGGAGATGGGGAACCTCCTAAAACCCTCGATGCTCATTATGTGAAAGATATTATGTACTACTTTAATAATCCTGGGAAAACCCCATTCAATTATGTAATGGGAGACACGTTGGATCAACGTGAATACTTTAGGGATTATCGCTTGACTCAAAAAGGGAAACTATTATGGGATCAAATTTATATGTTGTATTGGTATGCTAGGCAACTATGCTTGAGATATGATTATACTTGTTGCTCTAGGATGAAGGCTCCACACCTTCCCTTTTCATGCAAATTTAATGATAATGAAACCTTAGCTTCTTATGCTAATGGTATATATGATTACTATGATGTGGAACAAATAGAAGAACTTGTTGCTTTTAAGGGTGCTTGTGAAATTGAATCTTTGTTTAAAGAGTTTGAAGATTTTGATGATTCAGTTCATAGACCTGAAAATTTAGCTATCCTTAGATATTGCTATGAGAATTATAAATACAATTATGATATTGATGAATTTATTGAGAAAGTCTCCGCTGTCCGAGAAGAGACTAGTATTTTGCAGGAGTCTATGGAAGAAGAAATTGATGAAACTGTGAGCTCATTAGATGAAAAAGATGATGAGGAGAGCGAAGAACAAAAGGAGGAAGAGCAGATTAGCTACCCGTGCCCACCTTCTAATGATAGTAACTCTCCAACTCATACATTATTTAATTTCCCTTTGAATTTACCGAAGGATGAATGCTATGATGATTGTTATGATCCCGTTGATTCTTTTGAAATATCCCTTTGTGATGATGCTTGCTATGCTTGTGGCCAAGATGCCAATATGAATTATGCTTATGGAGATGAACTTGCTATAGTTCCTTATGTTAAACATGAAATTGTTACTATTGCACCCACACATGATAGTCCTATTATCTTTTTGAATTCTCCCGACTACACTATATCGGAGAAGTTTGCCCTTATTAAGGATTATATTGATGGGTTGCGTTTTACTACTACACACGACGATTTTGATAGATATAATATGCATGTGCTTGCTGCTCCTACTTGCAATTATTATGAGAGAGGAACTACATCTCTGCCTCTCCATGTTTCCAATATGATAAAATTGCAAGAGACTGTTTATACTATGCATTGGCCTTTACTATGTGTGCATGAATTGTTCTTTTATGACATGCCGATGCATAGCAAGAGAGTTAGACTTCGTTGTTGCATGATATATGTTACTTTGTGCTCACTACTAAATCATAAATCATTGTTAATTAAAATTGGCTTTGATATACCTTGGGATCTGAGTGGATCCATTACTTGAGCACTATATGCCTAGCTTCTTTAAAGAAAGAGCTGCCAAGGTGACAACCCGGAAGTTTTAGAGAGTCATGTATTTCTTTTGAGTGCTTTTATATAGTTTAAAAATAAAAATAATGTGCCAGGATTTGCCTTTAGGATGTTTACATTGCTTGTTGGTTTGTGCGGTGCAAAACAGAAACTTTGCCTGTAGTGCGCGATTTTACATTTTTTACTGGAACATTAAATGGATCTGAAACTTTTTGCACTGTCTTTCCATACAAAATTGTTATTTTTCCAAATTGTTTCAGAATTTTTGAAGTACTAGAAGTATGGTGAATGTTCAGATTACTACAGACTGTCCTGTTTAAGACAGATTCTGTTTTTGATGCATAGTTTGCTTGTTTTGATGAAACTATCGATTTCTATCAGTGGATTAAGCCATGAAAAAGTTATATTACAGTATCTACGATGCAAGAACGAAATATTAATTGGTTTGCGACAGTACTTAGAGTAGTGATTTGCTTTATTATACTAATGGATCTTACCGAACTTTCTGTTAAGTTTTGTGTGATTGAAGTTTTCATGTTTTGGGTGAGATCACGATGGATGAAGGAATAAGGAGTGGCAAGAGCCTAAGCTTGGGGATGCCCGAGGCACCCCAAGGTAATATTCAAGGACTCCCAAGCAACCAAGCTTGGGGATGCCCCGGAAGGCATCCCCTCTTTCTTCTAATGATCATCGGTAATTTTACTTGGAGCTATATTTTTATTCGTCACATGATATGCCTAAATCTTGGATCGTCTTTTGCATTTAGTTTTCACTTTTATTTGATGCACCATGATGGTATGAGATAGTCCTTGGTTGATTTATAGAATGCTCATTGCACTTCACTTATATCTTTTGAGTATGGCTTTATAGAATGCTTCATGTGCTTCACTTATATCTTTTGAAGTTTGGATTGCCTGTTTCTCTTCACATAGAAAACCGCCATTTGTAGAATGCTCTTTTGCTTCACTTATGTTTGTTAGAGCGTGGTCATATCTTTTGTAGAAAGAATTAAACTCTCTTGCTTCACTTATATCTATTTAGAGAGATGACAGGAACTGGTCATTCACATGGTTAGTCATAAAATCCTACATAAAACTTGTAGATCACTGAATATGATATGTTTGATTCCTTGCAATAGTTTTGCGATATAAAGATGGTGATATTAGAGTCATGCTAGTGGGTAGTTGTGGATTGTAGAAATACTTGTGTTGAAGTTTGTGATTCACGTAGCACGCACGTATGGTGAACCGTTATGTGATGAAGTCGGAGCACGATTTATTTATTGATTGTCTTCCTTATGAGTGGCGGTCGGGGACGAGCGATGGTCTTTTCCTACCAATCTCTCCCCCTAGGAGCATGCGCGTAGTACTTCGTTTCGATAGCTAATAAACTTTTGCAATAAGTATGTGAGTTCTTTATGACTAATGTTGAGTCCATGGATTACACGCACTCTCACCCTTCCATCATTGCTAGCCTCTTCGGTACCGTGCATTGCCCTTTCTCACCTCGAGAGTTGGTGCAAACTTCGCCGGTGCATCCAAACCCCGTGATATGATACGCTCTGTCACACATAAGCCTCCTTATATCTTCCTCAAAACAGCCACCATACCTACCTATCATGGCATTTCCATAGCCATTCCGAGATATATTGCCATGCAACTTCCATCATCATCATATACATGACTTGAGCATTCATTGTCATATTGCTTTGCATGATCGTAAGATAGCTAGCATGATATTTTCATGGCTTGTCCATTTTTTGATATCTTTGCTACGCTAGATCATTGCACATCCCGGTACACCGCCGGAGGCATTCATATAGAGTCATACTTTCTTCTAGATATCGAGTTGTAATATTGAGTTGTAAGTAAATAAAAGTGTGATGATCATCATTATTAGAGCATTGTCCCATGTGAGGTTATCAAAATAAAAGAGGCCAAAGAAGCCCAAATAAAAAAAAGAGGCCAAAGAAGCCTACAAAAAAAGAAAAATAAATAAAAAAATGATGAGAGAAAAAGAGAGAAGGGGCCATGTTACTATCATTTTACCACACTTGTGCTTCAGAGTAGCACCATGTTCTTCAAATAGAGAGTCTCTTGAGTTATCACTTTCATATACTGGTGGGAATTTTCATTATAGAACTTGGCTTGTATATTCCGATGATGGGCTTCCTCAAATGCCCGAGGTCTTCATGAGCAAGCAAGTTGGAGCTTTCATACACTTATAGCTCTTAGTGCATCTGTTGCATGGCAATCCCTACTCCTCGCATTGACATCAATTGATGGGCATCTCCATAGCCCATTGATTAGCCACGTCGATGTGAGACTTTCTTCCTTTGTGTCTTCTCCACACAACCTCCACCATCATATTCTATTCCACCTATAGTGCTATGTCCATGGCTCACGCTCATGTATTGCGTGAAAGTTGAAAAGGTTTGAGAACGTCAAAGGTATGAAACAATTGTTTGGCTTGTCATCGGGGTTGTGCATGATTTGAATACTTTGTGTGGTGAAGATGGAGCATAGCCAGACCATATGATTTTGTAGGGATAACTTTCTTTGGCCATGTTATTTTGAAAAGACATGATTGCTTTATTAGTATGCTTGAAGTATTATTGTCTTAATGTCAAATTATAGACTATTGCTTTGAATCACTTGTGTCTTAATATTCATGCCATGATTAGATTACATGATCAAGATTATGCTAGGTAGCATTCCACATCAAAAATTATGTTTTTTATCATTTACCTACTCGAGGACGAGCAGGAATTAAGCTTGGGGATGCTGATACGTCTCCGTTGTATCTATAATTTTTGATTGTTCCATGCCAATATTCTACAACTTTCATATACTTTTGGCAACTTTTTATACTAGTTTTGGGACTAACATATTGATCCAGTGCCCAGTGCCAGTTCCTGTTTGTTGCATGTTTTTTGTTTCGCAGAAAATCCATATCAAACGGAGTCCAAACGGGATAAAAACTGACGGAGATTTTTTTGGAATATATGTGAATTTGGGAAGTGGAATCAACGCAAGACGAAGCCCGAGGGGCCCACGAGGGTGAGGGGCGCGCCCCAGGGGGTCAGGCGCACCCTGGGCCCTCGTGGACATTCTGTAAGGCGGTTGATGCCCTTCTTTCGCTGCAAGAAAGCCAATATCCGGATAAAAATCGTGTCCAAATTTCAGCCCAATCGGACTTACGGATCTCCGGGAATATAAGAAACAGTGAAAGAGCAGAATCAGAAACGTAGAAACAGAGAAAGACAGAGAGACATATCCAATCTCGGAGGGGCTCTCGCCCCTCCGCCGCCATGGAGGCCATGGACCTGAGGGGAAACCCTTCTCCCGTCTAGGGAGAAGGTGAAGGAAGAAGAAGAAGAAGAAGAAGAAGAAGAAGAAGGGGGGCTCTCTCCCCCTCTCTCTCGGTGGCGCCGGAACGCCGCCGAGGCCATCATCATCACCGCAATCTACACCAACACCTCCGTCATCTTCACCAACATCTCCATCACCTTCCCCCATCTATCTACAGCGGTCCACTCTCCCGCAACCCGCTGTACCCTCTACTTGAACATGGTGCTTTATGCTTCATATTATTATCCAATGATGTGTTGCCATCCTATGATGTCTGAGTAGATTTTCATTGTCCTATCGGTAATTGATGAATTGCTATGATTGGTTTAATTTTCTTGTGGTTATGTTGCTGTCCTTTGGTGCCCATCATATGAGCGCGCGCGTGGATCACACCATAGGGTTAGTTGTATGTTGATAGGACTATGTATTGGAGGGCAAGAGTGACAGAAGCTTCAACCTAGCATAGAAATTGATGCATACGGGATTGAAGGGGACCAATATATCTTAATGCTATGGTTGGGTTTTACCTTAATGAACGTTAGTAGTTGCGGATGCTTGCTAATAGTTCCAATCATAAGTGCATAGAATTCCAAGTCAGGGATGATATGCTAGCAGTGGCCTCTCCCACATAAAACTTGCTATCGGTCTAGTAAAGTAGTCAATTGCTTAGGGACAATTTCGCAACTCCTAACCACTTTTCCACACTCGCTATACTAACTTTATTGCTTCTTTATCTAAACAGCCCCTAGTTTTTATTTACGTGCTCTTTATATTCTTGCAAACCTAGCCTACAACGCCTACAAAGTACTTCTAGTTTTATACTTGTTCTAGGTAGAGCGAACGTCAAGCGTGCATAGAGTTGTATCGGTGGTCGATAGAACTTGAGGGAATATTTGTTCTACCTTTATTTCCTCGTTGGGTTCGACACTCTTACTTATCGAAAGAGGCCACAATTGATCCCCTATACTTGTGGGTTATCAGTACGCCACCTTGACATTGATGGATTTGAAATAATCATCAGCTCTGGGTTTTGCGATCCTGGAAAACAGGTTATACCAACGACAGCACAACAGAACCACACACCGATGATCCTCGAAACTGGAGATATACTGCAACTGAACAATGTCTTTTATGTTAGCATACATTTTAGTTATCTCTCTGCTGTACGTATCCGTGCTCATGATGGCACTGTTTTGTGTCTTCATGCCTTCGTCGCGTGCAAGGGTGTTGTAGCGCACATCTCCAACAACGCAAGATTCATAGTGTCTTACCCGAGTATCAGGACCCATTGCTAGTGCGTAAAGGGCATCATCAACTGCCTGCCCATCCTCCCGCATCTTCTTAACCTATGGTTAGAAAATAGACAAGCTGGTCATCTTATGTATTCAGTATATTAAAAAAACTGACAGTGCAATTCAAAAGCTTACATGGCTCTTGAACCATTTCGCAAATCCTGCCATAACCAGTTTGTCAATGTTTCTTGGATTTTGCGGCAGTAAATCCTCTTTGTAGATGCTGCACAACATAGTGATCACGTCAAACATCTAAATATATAAGAATGTGCTGCAAGTTTAGTAGATTACGATGTATAAGCTGCAGTACTTAGCACTTACTTGATATAAGGTAGTATCTCAGGATAGTTATTCAACACATACCAAACCATTTTTTTCAAAATCTTTAGGTTTTTCCTCTTGTCGACTCTTCCCTGTAACTCGAACAGAATAATCGAAAACATTAAGCCCGGGATTGTCTTCACCCACCTCTTTGCTAAGCTGATCAGCTGTTTCAATGTATTTTGAGCAGAATGTCAACGCTTCTATAGCAATGTAGGCCTCTGCAATGGAACCCTCGGGTCTAGGTCTGTTCCTAACATAGCCCTTGAAAGTGCGAGCCGCATTTCAATAGGGTACATCCAGCGATACTATACTGGACCTCTAAGTAGTGCCTCAGCAGGTAGATGAACAACCAAATGCACCATCACATCAAAGAAGGCTGGAGGATATATCTTCTCAAGGTCGCATAGGATAGTTGGTATCTTGTCTCTAAGACGCTCCAAAGCATCTACCCTGATATTTCTACTGCAGAGTTCCCTAAAGAATTGTCCCAACTCTGCAACTGCTCTGTATAAGTCAGGGCGGCCCAATCCTCTAAGGATAACAGGTAAAACCCTTTGAAGTAGGACGTGGCAGTCATGAGTTTTCAACCCTTGTACCTTGTTTCCATCTGCACTGACTCTCCTTTCAGGGTTGGAAGCAAATACATGTGGGAATCTCCATGTGACAGGACCTCGCAGAATTCTTTTCTTTTTGCCTTGTCCAAGACGTACACAGCTAGTGCCATATCCCGTGGTTTACCTTCATCTTGCACCTACAAATCCTTTCTGATACCCAAGTGTGTCAACAATCCTAGATTTTAAGGTATCTTTCGTCTTGCCTTCAATATTAAGAAGTGTGCCGATAACGCTGTCACATATATTTTTCTCGATGTGCATCACATCAAGATTATGCCGCAGATCCAAATCTTTCCAATACTCCAAGTCCCACAAAGTGGACCTGCGGGTAAACAATAATCTCTCTTCTGCCCTGCCACGCTTCCTTTTCCCGCTACCATTACCAGGATGGTTTCCTGATGTAATATGCCTGACCTTCTCTAATTCCACTTGCAACTCATCGGCGGTGAGCCTCTTTGGCACATCGCAGTTTTCATGCTTTGCATTGAACACATGTCTTCGGTATTTTGTAGGACGCGGCTTGTCCTTGGCAAGGAAACATCGGTGTCCAGTGTAACAGATCTTGCTAAGTATTGCGTATGGCAGCGGATTCCTGTCACAGCGAACACATGCATTGTAACCATGTGTCGTTCGCCCTGACATAGTGCCCAAAGCCGGATAATCATGGATGAACCAAATTATAACAGCACACGGAAAGAAATCAGCTTGTGGGCTGCTATATAGGTCTCGAGTGAGAACACCCCTCCATAGCTGTTGAACTTCCTCCACCAGAGGCTCCATGAATAAATCAAAATGCTTTCCAGGACTTTTTGGACCTGGGATGAGCAAGGCCATCATGTAGTTTGATTCTTTGGTGCAAACATTTGGAGGCATGTTGTAAGGGATAACAAGCACTGGCCACATGCTATATGTGGCGCTCTGGTGGCCAAATGGGTTAAATCCATCTGAAGCTAAGCCAAGTCTAATGTTTCTCGGGTCAGCAACAGACTTTTTGTGTTTCTGATTGAAGCTTTGCCACTCACTACCATGAGATGGATGGATCATTACATTCTGATCTCTGTACTCCTGGTTCCTAGAATGCCACAGTACATCCTCTCTTGTTTCAGCATCATGAAACAACCTCTGCAATCTTGGTATAATTGGAAAATGTCTCAGAACATTATGAGGAATCCTCTTCACAGCATCGCCATCTTTCGAGCTTGATGATTTGCATTTCGGGCATTCACTTAAGTTGGCATAATCCTTCCGTAACAGAACACAATTATTCTTAGAAACATGGATCATATCATATCCAATTCCAACTTCACGAAGGAAATTCTTTATTTTACTATAGGTGTGTGGCAGCTCAGACGCATCTGGGAAAGCTTTGCGGAAAGCAGCCAACATCGCATTGAATGATTTGTTGGTCATCCGCTCAGATGCCTTCACCTGAAGAAAGGTGACCATAGCTGAGAATACTGATAGCTTATTTCCTGGGGTGACAACCACGTTGCATTGTTCCAACATGCGGGCCCACCGTTTTTCTTCTGCAGGTGAAATTTCATGAAATGCACGAGCATTTCGTAGCATTGTTTCAATGTTGGTCAAACTCACTAGCTCCGCCACCACCTCCTCCTCCTCCTCTTCCACCTAAGCATCAGGCAGATCAAGATGGTGATCTGCTGCTTCCGCGTAGTCAGTAACATTGACGTTCACAGCTTCACCATGATGAACCCACCTAGTATATGTGACCGACATCCCATACAATTGTAGATGATTTTGCACAGTTGACTGGGGTCTTGTAACTGAACCTGCTACACGGGCAGAGCACATCTGAGTTCGGACCACCGTACTCAGCTCTGATAAAGTTCATGAAGTTTTCAACCCCCTCGACATATGCAGCGGAGAATCTTCGAGCAGAAGTTAGCCAAGTCCCATCCATCTGTTAGACATACAAATTAGTTCTTCTACTAGATATTACAGGAAAAACATATATGTTTTTTTATGAAGTTCGGAAAAAAATACCTAGGTCGATGTCTAAAGCCATGGAAATATATTTGGACGAGCAGATCTAAGTAACAAAATATATTTAAAGCTAATTCAGCAAAAAGATTTGAGTGCTAAATTATGGCAGGTTGTTTCAGCAGTCAATGAGGTCGAGCACACGGCCATCGAACTATCGAAGGACATCGCAGCAACAAAGATCGAGTATAAAACGGTGTAGAGCTATTTCACCTAACAGATTGGCTACTAGACCATGGCAATCTACGTCACAATAAATATATGGCAGGATATTTTAGCAACTAATCGGGCTTGGCATGTCATCTCAGCTAAGCAGAATGAGTGTAGAACAGGGTAAGGAAGCTTCTTAAGCAGAGCATATTGACTGTAAACTACTTCGGCAAACAGTGAGATTAACAGCGTCTATCAGCTAACATTTAGAGCTACACCGACATGCACCGGGACTCAGTCTAGAATGCGCGTACCGTGGGAGAAGCTGACCGCCATGCGTCTCCACACGAACGCCGCTAGTGGTGGCGGCGCTGACCGCCGTGCGCCTCCACAAGAACGTCGCCAGCGGTGGCGGCGCGGCTCGAGGACGACAGTCTACGAGAGCGTACTGTGGGAGTGAGAGGATCGACGTGCATCCCCTCGATGAACCGCGGCACCGACGTATCGGCGCGGCGGGGAGGGCGGCTTTGGCAGAGCGAATGGAGTGGGGGGGAGGGGGTTTGGGGAATATTATTGGCTAGTTGGCTGAAGGGCAGTTGAATTTGGGATTTGGGGGGAATATTTGGGGGGGGTTGCGTGGTGGGCGGGGGGAGTTTGGCGCATGGTCGGTTTCTCCAAGTGCAGTCCCACATGTCAGTGAAGAGGCAAGCCGAAGCGCGCTCCGTTTGCGTGAGCTGTGTGCAGGACCGAATGTGTGTGGGGAGCAATGTGAATGCGACAGGGGTGCTATGAGTGTACCCCCTTTTTCCTTTTAAACTAGGTGCTTCGCCCCCTAAAAAAAGTTGGTGCTTCGCGCGATCCATCGATACTACTACTAGTAATCTGGTAATCCCGACTAAAACGGCGCGGCCGGGTCTTTTCCCGCGCGATATGCTGGGAGGTTGGCTTAGTTGGGTTTTTTTGACGAGTAATGCTACACCTACGTAATCCCAGTTACGTAATTAACTAATGTGAAACGTGTGAGCTGTTGATTGTAGATTGGGGGGAGGGAGGGGCCCACCACCATGAAAATCAGGGAGGAGAGAGAGAGGCAACTTACGTTAACCCTTTCGTAGGTTCTCGTAGATGTAGAAAGATGTGAAATGCGTGAATGTGTAGTGGACCCTATGTGTTTATTTACTTCACATCTAAGCTTTGTCCCAGTTGAATAAAAAGCAGAGTTGGTGATGATGTTGTGCCTGCCATCCTGCAATATAGGCCGTCCGATCTATATCTAACGGATAGGAATGCAACTATGACAATTTACCTGCACTCCTCTCCACATTTGCAGATAAGGCCTTCCCTCGTTCATCCTTTTCTCCCACAAGATCTTGATGTTCCGTGCAACGCACAAGCATCTTGCTAGTACTCCTACAATATACTATATTATTGTGAAAGTTCATATACACCGGCCAAGATTAATGCAAACACGACAGCTTTTCATTACACTTCGAACTTTTATAGGACAGAAAAATAAAAGAAACCCGACCCTAAACCAATTCTACGGCGGCGGCCGACGTCCTCCACCTGCGATCTCCAAGTACGGGGGCGGGGTTCAACACGAAGCTGCGGTCTCCGGCGAGGAAGAGTAGACCACGGGAGACGGACCGGCCAGTTGGCACGCCATGCCCTGCCGCCACCCATGCCCTCAGAGGAGTCCCCGACCTCGGCGGTGCCGCATGTCGGACGGCGGCAAGTAGGACGCGTGGTTGACGGTGCTCCCGTCGTCGGGCGCCATCGTGGCCACCGCTTGTGCGGTCGCGCCCGCGTCCGGCTACGCCGCTATTGCGTCGCGAGCGGCTACTTGAGCGAGGGCGGCGACCTCGAGCTTCATCCCTGAAGACAAAGCTCTCCTGCAGAGCGTTCACGCTCGCGGTCATGGCGGATGTGGTGCCAGGTAGCAGGACGATGCACTATGGTGTGGAGGTTAGCTGGGCATTGCCGCTTTAAGTAGCGCATTCCGGTGAGGCCAAAGCGTTCGGGCATGTCATTAAGTTGCCGGAGTTTGTTCCTTGGGCACCGAGCCTCTTAACGACGGCATACGGATGGACGGCATGAATGCGGGCAGCTGGCGCCGGTTGGGAACGCTCCGCGCGGCGGCGCGAGGGACGAGGGATGTTGGTGTGCCAGGGTCGTCAGCTGCGGTCGTGGCAACGTTGGAGATGCCCTTCGCTCCCGACCCCACATGTCATTGAAAAAGCAAGACGACCCGACATGGTCTCAGGTCCTGGGGATGCAGTTGGCCGTGCTACACCACTCCGCGGACGCGTCGCTGCGCGCGCGCACTTCGGCGCCCCATGCATCCTCGACGAGCCGGGTGTTGATCTGCTGGTCATGCCACAGCGCTAACGCCACCCTCGTCACACTGAAACCGACCGTGTCCAGCGATGATGAGCGTGTCGCTCACCGCGGTCGCCCTGTCTAGAGGCGGTGTTGGAGCTGCGCCATGTTGCTGGCCCCCATGACCCACATGAACGGTTGCCGGTGGCGAGGAGGTCGTGGGCCAACTCCTCCATTGGACTAGTTTGCGCCACGTCGTCCGGACAGGTGTGCCCCACATGTCAGTTTCCCTGTTTTCCCGGCCATATTCGAGCGTCAGTGCTCCGCGTTGTGCATTAGGTGCAGAACAGGTGGTTTTTGTGCCCTGGTTCAATTGTGGTACAGTACCAAGTTGTTACCCTAGCCCCAAGTGTGGTGGTTTTGGGTACGTTGCCACCCTTTTCCTTTTCAAGTAGTGAAGCGTAACACTTGATTGAGTAGCCGGATGGTGTGTTAAATGTAGGTGTCCGACTGTTTGAAAGAATAATTGAGGTGTTACCGGTCCGTGCCCGCATTTAGGGGTCCAACTTACCATGTTGCGGCAGTAGTAACTATACGAATACCCACAATGGGAGTAACATAGGTAGTAAGATCACACATATCTAGATAAAATAGATGATATGGCAAGCAATAAATGAAGAAAGAGAGGCATGTGGTAACATAGCTAGTTACTACTAGTATGAGTACCGTCACACATATCAAGACAATATGAGTCTATAGCCTAATAAATGATGTGTTGCATGTTACCACACATATGTTACTCCCCACTATAGAGGTAGTAACATAGAGTAGTAACATGCCCATGTTACTACTCTATGTTACTACCCATTGTGGCTAGTCTACTAGTCCCTGCGTACTCCCTCTGCTTTTATTTACTCCACATTTTAGCTTTGCTCAAAGTCAAACTTTGTAAACTTTGACAAAGTTCATAGACAGAAATAATAACATATACAATAACAAATCAATACCATTAGATTCATTATTGAATATACTTTCACATCATATATATTTGCTATTGTAAATGTTCATATTCCTACTCTTACTAGCAAGATGCCCGTGCGTTGCACGTAACATCAAGATGCATTTGTATGACTAGTTTATCTTGTGAGACAAAAGGATGAACAATGGAAGGCCTTATTTGCAATTGTCGAGAGGTGTGTGGGTACCTTTTTGCAAAATTGCCATAGTTTCCTTCCTATCTGCCAGATATAAATCGGACGGCCTATATTGCAGGATGGCAGGCACACCATCATCACCAACTCTGTTTTTTATAAGAGTTCGTCCGATTTATATCTGACGGATAGGAAGGAACTTTGGCAATTTTGCAAAAAGATACCCACACCCCTCTCCACATTTGCAAATAAGGCCTTCCCTCATTCATCTTTTCTCCCACAAGATAAACTACTCATACAAATGCATCTTGATGTTCCGTGCAACGCACGGGCATCTTGCTAGTGTACATAAAAAGCAGAGTTGGTGATGATGGTGTGCGTGCCATCCTGCAATATAGGCCGTCCGATCTATATCTAATGGATAGGATGGAAACTATGACAATTTACCCGCACTCCTCTCCACATTTGCAGATAAGGCCTTCCCTCGTTCATCCTTTTCTCCCACAAGATCTTGATGTTCCGTGCAAGGCACGGGCATAAACTTGGTCAAATTTTATGAAGTTTGACTTCAGTCAAACCTAAAATGCAGAGTAAATAGAAACAGAGGGAGTATCTTACTCCGTGACCAAGACGGAAGGGAAAACGAGACAACTTATTGTTTATTTGAGCCGTTCTAGTATAATAATGCGGCGTTGCTTATTTCTCATTCCTCTCCAACCCTCTTCTCCATCGATTATACCGCCCTCCGGTCGAGTCCATCCTCCCGCATGCGTCATTTGAACATTCCGCCGAGTATCATTCACTTGTATTTCCAATGTTGTAATTTGTACAACATGCATACAAACAAACGGTTCATTTAAAGTTTCACTTTGCCTCCACTACATGTCGCTTCCATCTTAGTTTTGACATCCCATTCAGTTCATGCCCTGACACATCTTGACGAGATTGATTGATGTTTGAGAGATCAATTGTGTATCGTGCAAGGAGATAAAGGTTTGGTCTGTTTCTATGATAGAATGATAGAAATGACCCGCGGGGGGGGGGTCTGTGGGGATCAGAGGGAGTATATTGTATGTTCATAAGCGAAACGAACGTATTGTACCCACCCTAGTCCTCTTTCAATCGATCTCTGGACCCCGAGATGAAATCGAGAGAAAACGAGTGGGTGCATGTGTGATACCTAAGGCGAATTCAAAATTTTGAACCGGTGATCATAGCATCTGCAAATCATATATAAAGGGTATTCAATGTTCGTTTCGCTTTTGAACGTACAATATACTCCCTCCGATCCTTTCTAGTTTACATATAAGTTTTATGTGTAGTCAAAGTATCTCTACTTTGATCAAACTTACAGAAAAAAGTATCAACATTCAACAACGCCCAATCAATATTGTTAGATTCGTACGTACTCCTAGATTTGTATTCAAACAGAGATGGTTTCCAATTTGTTTTCAACCACGTGAATGTGCTTGTTCTCGCGCATGCTCTTCCTACTAGGATTTCGCCACGTATAGCCAGTCCAATAGTAACTTTTTTAAGCTCCCTGTCCAATAGTACTAGTGGAGTACTGACAACATCTGTAGTAGAGTATGAAGTGCTCATAGTACTCCCTCCTTCCATTTATATAGGGCCTAAGAGCAATTCTAAGGCTAGTCATAGTGGGAGTAACATAAGTAGTACTCCCTCCGTCTAGGTGTGTAAGTCACCTTAGAGCAAGTATAATAAGGTACAGTCAGCAGGCTGTAAGGATTAAACTATTAAATTTTAGATGAGTTGGATGAGAGAGAATAGGAGAGAGAAGAGAAACGGGCTGCAGATTAAGAGCCGGCTCTAGCACGGGCTCCAAGAAATATTGTGAGGATGTAAAGTGGGCCATGTATTAATAAAGTACTACTTTTTAGCAACTTGCTACTATAAGTGTTGGCTATTAGATCGACTATATGTGACATGGCAACTTCATATAGCCGGTAGTTGGCTATACTATTAACCATGCTCTTACGAAAACGAAATAATCCCAAAACACTTAGGCACGGTACATTAACTCCCTCCTCGTTTCTTGTTTCATGACGTATCAACCAATAAGAGCTGTGGGCCGTGCATGCTTTTAATGACTTGAGACTAACAAACATGACATGCAATGGTTAGTTCATTGCATGCAATGCTATTAATTAGCAAAAAGACATCAAGTTCTCTTGTTTTCCCCTCCGCCTTGGTCGCGGTGCACAACCTAAGATGACTTAGATGCCACATAAGCAAAAAAGATGACGTGTCATGTAATTAAAGAGGAAAGAGACAAATAGAGTAACATAATATGTTACCATCACATAGCGGTTCCCAATACAAAATGAGTCTACAAAGCAATAAATGAAGATATGCATGTTACTACACCTATGACACTTCCCACTATGAAGATGGTAACATGGACTAGTAACATATGTATGTTCCTAGTCTAAGTTACTCTCCACTATGACTAGCCTAATAAGGCCTAGTCAGCAGGCTATAAGACTGGTCATGTCATTAAAATCCTACTTGGAGGAGTGAGAAGAGAGGAGAGAGAGTGAAGCAGGCTCTTATATTCTACAGCCCGGCCATAACACATAGATCAAGAAAAAAGTATGCATGCAACTCTCTTCCAATCATATACCTTGATCATGCAAATATGAAATGCTTAGAGCCAACCTAATAGCCATTAAGAGCCAACATACATGGCACTTAAGGGGAGTGAGCTCTCATGCAAGAGCCTAGCTATATACGCATTCCTAGGTAAATACAATAAATATGAAGAAAGAGATAGTAGAGAGGAGACGAGAAAAAGTACTAAGACAATAGCCAACCTTTTATATTATTATTTTGCGGGAAATAGCCAACCTTATAGCCCACACTATTGTATGAGTGCATATAGATGATGGCTATAGATGACATGGCAGTTCCTTATAGCCATCGGCTGGCTATATTATTAACCATGCTCTAATGCGTTTTTCAAAACCGCCTTTGACTATTGACAAGATTAATAGTACATGAGATGTATAATGTGAAAATTATATCATTGGAAGCTCCTTTCACATACGAATTTGACCGTATACTTTGTGTAAGTTGCATGTCATATGTTATTACTCTAACATTTGGTCAAAGTTAGCCTCGAAAAACGCATTAGGCCCTGTAGATGGAAGGAGGGAGTAGTAGTGGAAGTGGATCCTCTGACGTAGGATCCCTGCCTTACCCTCCCTTTCGGTCACTTACTGGCGGACCCATGCTTGCTAGGCCCCGCAAGTCTGTTACTCAATGGGTTCGTCCACGTCAGGGGATCCTCATCCGTAGTATACTCCGCATAAAACGGAGGGAGTGGTAGTATAAATGACGCGGGCGGGGTAGGGGGAGGGACGTTGGTTTGCTCTCAACTGCGGTCCCACAAGCGAGCGAAAACGCAAGACGAAGCACGTTCCATTCAGTGAACTACGTGGATTGTCCAAGGTGCTGGGGTGCAACGGGAACGCGACAAGAGCGATGTACAGTCAAAACCGATTGACCTTCGCTGCTCGGTCGGAACCACTATTCACGCCAGAACCTTCACTGCTCGGCCTATGCCAGCTACTGCCCCAAAACCACACCTCCTCTCCAGCCCATTCCCCCACCTTTCCATCCCCTAGCCTGCATCAAGCGTCCCCTGGTTCGGCGGAAAGCCATGGTGCGCCACAAGATCACGTACTACAAGATGTTGATGCCGGAGTGCCGTGCAGAAATTGCGGCGGCGGTCGGCGAAACAGACCTCCGTTCCCATGCTCGCTTTGCGACGGGCCAATCCCCGAGTTCTCTGGAGCTAAGCTACAAGGAGGAGGAAGCCGATCCAATGTTCATGGCGGAGGTCGCGGCGTAGAAGGCCTCCGATGGTTATGAGACGATGGACGTCGACTTCGTGCCGGCGTCCGGGTCCCCCATTGTGCAGGCAGACCAGCGGTTCAACCTGGCGATACTAAAGTAGGACCGGGAGGCAGAGGCTCAACTCGAGACGGAGCACGCGCATGCCGCTGCCATCGAGGCTCTCCTGCAGGCGGAACCGGATGTTGTGGATGTGAACCGGGTGGCGGAGGCTCAACTCGACGTGGAGCGCGCAGATGCCACTGCCATCGAGGCCCTCCTGCAGGCGGAACCGGACGTCCTCGACTTGAACCAGGCGGCGAAGACTCAACTCGACGCGGAGCGCGCGGATGCCACTGCCATCGAGGCCCTCCTGCAGGCGGAACCGGACGTCCTCGACTTGAACCGGGCGGTGCTCTTGTCCGTGCAGAGTGCCCTCACGCTCCGCGTGAATGAGTAGCTGGAGGCCGAGGACAACCACGGTGCGGAGCCACACGTCGGCAGCTACGGTTGGTTCACGCCGGCAGCCAAAGACGACGAGCGTTGATAGTTTTTCTTTATGTTGTTATTTTTAGGGATCTTTTGCTGTTTAAAAACATATATTGTTATGCAAGTCGCCTGACTTTCATCATTTGGCTCAGTCAACCATTTCAGGCGGTTGGATGAATATCCTACGTCTCCTAACCCTTCTTCCTCACCTCTTCTTCTTCCCCAACAGACCACCGCACGGGCCGTACGGATCCACCCCAACATGCGGTTGGATAAACATAATGTATGAACGAAAATTATCCGTCAGCGGTAGCACGTGTCAGTTAGGGTGCGTTCCCTTGGTTGGGTTGGCGGGGTGCAGGAGCGACTGTGTGAGGGTGCGGTGCGACCGCGGCGTGCAGGAGCGACCGTGTGAGGGTGCGGTTCGATACAAATCATCGTTTGACGTGTCAATTAATGCGTATTTTTTCTCCAAATCCCAAAGAGCTAACCATCTCACTCCTCATCGCTTGATTAATGCTGCGCCATGCAAACAACCCTTCTCACTTCCGCATGCATGCAAGGGCATATTAATGTCATTGGTTGCTAGTCCGAGGAAAACCCCATCAATTTTGCCTCGATTAGTGTTAGTGGCCTTTTGCAAATTGTAATTTTGATATACTGGCCTGGTGTACAAAAAAAAGGAGGTAGTAACTATTTGACTTCCTTCCCCATTGCGGTGACGTCGACGATATCTCGAATGTTGTGGTTTGGCGAAGTGCGTTTGACGGAGAACACCATTGAGGGAGACCACGGTAAGTCATTCGCAAGTGCCGCCTGCAAGCCGAGACAACCGCCTTATTTGCATCCAGGAAGTCCGTTGAACCAAAGGACGCGTAAATGTACTAGTACTACTAGTACACAATAGCATCGTCCGTCCAGCTTAGTGCGGTGAGGTGGTTTCTCGAAGAAGACAATGGAGAAGCGGAGTCAGCGAAGAGTGAAACGATGGTTGCTTCGTCTGTGCTTTGTGATTTGACGGCTCACTGCTTTGTGATTTGTGATAGAAGGGACAGGAGAGTAGACTCTGTGCTCTATACTGTACATGCGTCCAAGCACGGGAGAAAGAGGAGAGACGTTGCATTTTTCTATTCCTTCAATCAATCAATCAGGGAGATTCGGTTCCATCTTTTTGGCTTTGGCAGCACCGTCCACAAATGGTTCCCATCGAGGACAAAAGCTATTTTCACATTTGGCTACACATTGTGGATGCCCTTAACCATACCACTTGGTTTTGCTCCTGTGTGCTATCTATACAAATCTCAATTATATTGATCTAAAAAACTATAGAATCAAGATTAGTAAAAAGGAGGTGATTTTTCCGCGCGGATGGCGGGGGAGGTTTCTTATTTTTAGAGGTCGTTGGCCTGGCGGTTTGTTAACATGCGGTCCCACGTGTAAGTGCTTTACCAAGCCGATCCGTGTCCCACATAAGGCAGAACAACGGCAGAAGCAACACGTGGTTAACTTGAAGAAGATGAGGGAGAAGCGGTTCAGCAACGAGTGAAATGATGGATGCTTCGTCCCTCCAACTTCTTTTTCTTACTAGCATTATTATAACTTCGTCCCTCCAACTTAACTTCGGGAAAGGTGCAGCTTTCTGATTTGACGCCTCATTGCTCATTACTACGCCGACGCCATGACCGGGGTGCTTCACCCCTGCTGCTCTGCACTGTATTTCGGTATGGCATGTGGACCCTGTAGCTTGATGTCCCACATGTCGTTGAAAGGGACTAGAACATTTTTGAAAGCGAGCGCTCCGCTCTTACGACGGAGGAGTACACGACACGGTGGCCAGTGAATTGTTACTTGTACTGTATACTAGTACTATAGTTTTGTTGTTTCGCACGATCCATCGATACAAACCCGATTAAACAGGAAAGGGCGGGATTTTTCCTGCTCGGTAGATGATACTGGCCATACATTTCAAAGGCAATTTTAATGTATGCAAACTGAATAATTAAGTAACAATATGATATCTAGTAAAACTAAAAACACATATGATTTATTGTGTTAGAGTGTAGTAGTAGTGCTGTATTGCATAGTTGTTAGATGTAACATGCGAGAACGTGTAGAGATGTAGTTTTGGAGGGCCTATAGAGAGAAAGCATAATACGGTCACCGAACTTCAGAATACGCTCATTACGGTCACTATATATGTTTTGCGGTGATTATATGGTCACTTGCTCACCATTCAGCATCGGATTGCACTCTGTTGATCGGCCAAATAGTCTGCGTGGCACCATGTTGACTAGTTAAATTGACCATGCTCCTTGTGGGTCCCACCTGTCAGTTCGCATAGGAAAAAGGTCAGATAAACACAAATTTACACAGGCGCGACAAGACTCCAACCCATGCGCGGGAATCACCTGGTTGTGTATGTGTCTGTCAGGGCCTGATGTGTGCGCATGCACGTGTAGGTTGAGCACTTGAGCGTGAGAGTGTGTGTTGGTCGTGTGGTGTGTGCATGCATGCGTGCGTGTGAGTGTTGCGTGCGTGCATGGCTGCATTTGTACGTGTGAGTGTTGCGTGCGTGCGTGGCTGCATGTGTTCATGTGAGTGTTGCCTGCATGCAGTTCGTGTGCATGCGTGCATAATCACCACACCAGCTCCTGTGTGTTAAAACAGACGGCTCAGCATACCAATACAAGGCCACCTTGTCCGCTGTGCCCGCGGTCATGACTTCGAACCACCATCCAATATTTTGTTGTTGTTTGTTTTCGTTCTTACTAGAAAGATGCCCGTGCGTTGCACGTAACATCAAGATGCATTTGTATGAATAGTTTATCTTGTGAGAGAAAATGATGAACGAGGGAAGGCCTTATTTGCAAATGTGGAGAGGTGTGTGGGTACCTTTTTGCAAAATTTCCATAGTTTCCTTCCTATCCGTCAGATACAAATCAGACGGCCTATATTGCAGGATGGCAGGCAGACCATCATCACCAACTCTGTTTTTATCTCTACTAGTAAGGTGCCCGTGCGTTGCACGCAACACCGAAATGCATTGATCCAGGTCATCTCATGTTTAACAAATATTGATAGGTTTCTTCAGATATTCATTCTTCTCTAGAGCTCACAAGCATACGAAATAATTAGTAAATGTAGGAAAATAGATAAAAAAAATATCTTTTGCAAACAAAAGCATTCAAGTGTTCAACCTGCATCCAAAACTTCATGAAGAAATAACACTTATTGTGCTTTGCAAAAAAATCATCTTCAAAAAATATTTTTTGAGTATCGATTTTGTTTATTTTTTCTCGACAACTATGAATGCAACTCAGGATGACTTGGAAGGGGGCAGAGGAGATGACGAGGAGGAGGGGGTCGTGGTGGTGGTCGGCAATGCGGCCCAACCGAAGGCATGAGAGGCGTTGGGGGCAGACGACACCAAGAGCAGCGACCTCTCCAGATCCTTCTTATTTTGTCATGAGATGGCTAGATGAGGTGAGAGGCAGGGGGTTATCTACAAATGAGTAGTGGAGTGTGGGGGTCTTTTTGTAAAACTCACATAGTTTGTCTCAGATGCGTTGGATGCAAATCGAACGGTTGTAAATGAAGGATGGCAGGCACACCATCATCACCAACTCAGCTTTTTATAGGAGTATACTCTTATAAAAAAACAAGTTGGTGATGATGGGTGCCTTCCATCTTGTAATATAGACCGTCCGATCTATATCTGACGGATAGAAAGCAAACTATGACAATTTTACAAAAGATACCCGCACCTCTCTCCACATTTACAGACAAGGCCTTGCCTCGTTCATCGTCCTTATCTCCCGCAACCTCATTGCTGAGCAATTAAAAAAGGAAGTCTCTGGAACAATCTAGCATGGTGGCCGCTGCCGCCTGCCGGCGCCTTCCATCCCCATGCCTCTGCCCAGTCCGACCACCAGTCACCACCACGCTCCACTCCTCCTCACCTTATCTCTCATCTTTCATTTTTTCGATGAAATTGTCGAGATACCAGTTTTCTGATAAAATTCTCGAGATATCATTAGTTTTTACACATGGGATTACTCCTGCATGGGTCAATCACAACAGGTGTTTTGTAAAAAAATCATATTGATGTTCCGTGCAATGCACGTAGAAGAGTATATACAAGCCGACAGGGGGGCCCAATGGTAGTGAGATAATGTGCTGCAACACTAGAGGTGCCACGTGGAGCGTTTAATTGGTCAACAAGTCGTGTGTTGAGCAAATACAGAGCTGTACGGTGAGCCCGTGACTGTATAATAACAACAAAACATAAATGGTGACCGTAATGAGTGGATTCCGAAGTCCAATGTACGTATCGTGCTTTCGCTCCAAATACAATGATTGTCACTGTATATATCGCGAGAGAAAGATGAAACATGCGTGAATGTGCCGGGGGCTTAATTTTAGAGGACCTGGAGATAGTTTGTGTGCGTACGTGAAAGTGGCGTAGAGGGGGTGTATGCGATTGGGGGAGAGATGCTCTTCGTTTCTCTTTATTATGACTAACTTTATATATAGTATAGAAATATAAAAATTCACAGTGCAGAATAAATATAATTGTGGGCACCATGCAAAAAATTAATGTCCATACTCCTCCATATAACTTTGTAATGTTGTATATATGTATAAATTCTAAAATATTTTTTTGGCCACACTTTATTCAAAAGGAATGTTGTATGCGAAATAAACGTGAAGAGAGGGCTTTTTAGATCAATGGGGTACGTGATGTAACATGTGTGAATGTGTAGTTGATGTATTTGGCAGGGCCTAGAGAGGTATGTGTGTGTATTACGTATAGGAGAGAGGCATGGATAGAGGGGCCGACGGGGGGAGGCGGCGTGGGAGAGATAGCACGAGAAATGAGAGAGGTCTAGAGAGAGAGACTAATATGATGTCACGGCGCGAGATTCCCTTGAGTGTGTATATGCAAGGGGGGAGGGGATAGAGGCACGAGGAGATTTTTTTGTGTGTGGTGTCTGTGTTGGTATGTGTGGGTGTGAGAAGATAACGAGACCTGGGGGCAGAGGGTGTGTCACAGCGTGAGGTCCGGTGGGTCGAGGTGAGGCCATTGGTTCAGTTCCTGTGCCACATTGGTCGGGCCGTGACACATTTAGGGAGACCCATGGATGACTTGTCGTACAAGACAATGATAGCAGAATTGTGAAGGACTCTGTGTCCACTGACAAAGCCGTCTAGGATTTGTAACCCTGGATTCTCGTACTAAGGTAACCCCTTATCCCTGATATTACTATTCATCCAACCTAACTTTAAGGGGCATCCTATGGAATGCTCTGCTAGAATCATACTCGTCGATTAGGAAGAGAGGTGTGAGACAATGCGTGAGAGACAGACCTAAAGATAATGTGCATACAGGAGACATGTAGGCAGGTCTATGTATATAGAAAGGGTCGATGGGGATTGTGTGTGTGTGTATGCTTGTGAGAGGAAGAGTGCTTGTGATAAAGGTTAGTGAAAACAGTCGTAAATTGTTACGAGAGGGAGGGAGGGTTATATCGAGAGCATGTATGCGAGAAAGACACCTCGGGAGAGAGTGTGTGAGCATGTGTGAGAGACCACCGATGGAGAGTGAAACTACACGTATAAGACTAATGTGCACATTGATTAAATATATAAATTGTATCCAAATATTATGATGGGATCATGATATTTGCAATTCGCGTAAGGAACGGTCATTGATCCATCACACATCTTGATTCTATCGAATTTGAGCATGTCTATATTATTATTCGACATAATTGATCCACATAGTTAGTATTTTGAACTCCAGACAATGCACCGCTTTAGCAATCGAATATAAACGTGATTATAGTTCATGTTGTGTGTGTAAAGCATATTATACATACGAAAGTTACACAATGAACATTATAAATAGCTAGCTATGAACTAGTATACATTTGAATTCTACTTAAGGTGGTTTAAAAAAATGAATTCAACATGAAGTCCATTCAATTATTTGAATTCGATATGATGGCATTTGTAAATCATACCTAAATTATGGGGGCACCAATCTTTGCTCTGATTTTGTACATAATAGCATATATAGTCGTGTACAAAATATATTCAAATTTAGCTCCTCCATTCCAAAATAATCGTAGTTATAGGATTTTCAAGTGTCAAAATTCAAAAGAACGGATAATGTAATGAGGTTTTCAAACATACAAGGTCAAATTTAACGTTGTCTATTTAGGTCAATCCTCAAAGTTCAAGAGTACTCTAAACGTGAGTGCTTCTGTTTCAAAATTTTGAACGAAGCTCCAAAAGAGCCTCTACTCGCTCGAAATCGCGTGAGACCAATGTTTGGTAGTAGAAGAAAATTACTTTTCTAACTCCGACCCGTGAAACCTACCGGCCCGACGTCCAAAGGTCTAAACCGGGGTAGGTTTGTAGCTTCATCTAGACGCCACGCAGCCGCCTCCGACAAACATTCGTACACAATGGCTGCCTAAGCACACATGCGCGCGGCCGAAATCGCTCCCGCCACTATTTGGGACACCTGGGATTACCATCCTACCCCCGACCCGCAGTAGTTCCGAAATTTAAGAGGGGGCAAAGTAACAAACTTTGCCCAAATTTCAAACAAGCGCGTCCCATCTGTTCAAAATAGCCAAAAACAAGCGCATCCTAGACCGAAACATGGTTCTCCCTTAGCTCCCCCCCTGTCCGATTCCACATTCATACTCCGTGGGCACCAAAACTACCTCTCCACCAGCCGCGAAACCCCGGCGTCCTCCGTCCTCCGTCCGCCACCCCATCCCACCCATCAACTGCCGCCCTCCTCCATCACGCCGGAGCCGATACCCCGACATCGTCGTCCACCGCAACCTCAACCGCAACGCCCTCCAAGGCTAGTAGTTGATGCCGAAGCCGAGCCGTCCGTACCCGAGCCAGTTCAACCACGCCGTCCTGCGCCTCAACGCTGTCGCTCCAACTTCGCAACCGTCCACCGCACCGGAGCTGTTCCTGCTACGCCGTTCTTCGCCGCCTCGGATCTGCTTCACCTCCGCCGACATACGGCCATGGCAACACAATCAACAATTTGGCCATGGGTTCGTCCAAGCCTGCACCCTCCTCCAAAACATCGGTTTCCCTGGCAAAAAGAAGAAGATCGGCGCGACATGTGGAGGCGACCACACCGGCAACTGGAAATGGTACTCCTCTTCCCTTATTCGTGCAAATCTTATGTGTCTGCTTGCACGGTATTCATCCCACATAAGACACTAGTTGACCGCTTCTTCTTGATACTAGATGTTCCTAGTTACTCGCGATGCACAAGGTTTCTCCTCATATACTATTTCACCTTAGCTAGAGGTCTGTCGCCCCTGGATTTCAATTCCTGGTCAGTTGATTCCCAATTAACGGAAGCATTCCCCGGCGTAACAGACGCTAGTCCGCCTATTACACCGGGGAAGCAGCGCCTCGGTGTTTATCTTAGGGGCGTGTGGGGCCTAGAGATGCTGGCGCCCGATCTGGAGGTCGGTCGGGATTAAAGGGATGGCCTGGGGGCGCTGCCAAGCATGGCGGTGGTGTGAGGTCGAGGGAAGGGCGGGGCAGCAGAGGCAGGGGTCCGGGCTGGTGGTCGCTGGCGGTTCGAGAAAGATCGTCAACAGTGACTGGCGGGAGGTAGACGAAGGCCATCTGCCCATTCCTTATAGATTGGATGGTTCATAAAAAAATCGACTGACCTATTTATTTTCAGTCTACTATTATCTTGATAGGACCACATGTGGTGGTGTGCTGGAGGAGTACCTGCATTTCCTGTGCTCATATATTACAAAATCATACGGAGTAGAATCTAATTTTGTTTGCCATGCAATGTTGTAGAGCTATCATATGTCTCCTGTCATTTATTTTTCAGCCACCTGCTATCTGCTACTTTTACAGTGCACTAGTTTTGCACACATTTCACCCATACTCTCACTATTGTGTTTTTATGCAACGGTATTTCAGACCCTGCCTTGACAGAAGCAGAAAAGAGAAGAGCGAAGTCGCTCCAGCGTGGTACACGGCTAGGCCAGACACGTTTCAAGACTTTAAAGGGTGTAGTGTTAGTAGATGGAGACGGGAATCGTAGCTCTGGAGTTGATGATCTCGCTCGCTGTGAACCACCATCCCAGGTGCTTGCTTTAACTTCCTGGTGTCATATGTGGTTGCATGTTGCATATGGTGTCTAGATTGTATTCAAAAGGCCGAAGTCGGTCTTTGTCGAGATAAGGAAAGATATTGTTTACATGAACCACCATCCCGGGAGCACCAGAAGACAAATAGCTAGTTAGGGCACTGGCCGAGCCAGTGACAAACCCATCACAGACACGCATCACCTGGAAGCCAACTAAAAAGCCACGATGGTGGCGAAGCAGCCCGCCTCCCACCAGGCTCTCAGGTCCTAGATGATCATGCTCACCACTCGAGCCGGATAGCTTGTATTGCTTCCAACTTGGTTAAATTGCATCTGCTTAGCTTACACACTAAACCTTTGAATATGACATGCCTTCCTGTTTTTGGTACATACTAGTACATCTGTCTGTTAACCATGTTCTTACATCAAACTAATGTTCTTGTGTATCCCTCATCAATCACTTATGATGAGGCAGTCAGGCCAGTGGACTACTGTGATAAAAGATCCTCATTTAAAGAATGCAGCATCAGCCTCCCCACATGATTCTCAAGAAACATCAAGGCTAGATGAAGATAGTGAACGTAGCTCAGTTGATTACCGCATTTCCCCTAGACTAGCATCGCAGGTGCTTGCTCTAACTTGGCAGCGTGATATGTGGTTGCATGTTGCATATGGTGTCTAGATTGTAATTCTTCCAATCTGGTTAAATTGCATGTGCTATTCTGCTTAGTTTATACATTATACCTATTAATGTGACATGCCTTCCTATTTTTCGTACATAGTACATCTGTCTATTAAGCATGTCCTTACATAAAACTATTGTTTTTTTGTATCCCGCATAAATCAATATGCGAGACACCTTTAGTATATGCAGTGTGATATTTGTTGCATCTTTCATATGATTTATAGCATGCGCTGCTTCTAATTTGTTGAAATGCCATTTATGATGGGATGCTTTTAACTTGGCAGAGTCATACTGGTTACATCTTTCATGTGGTGTCTAGCTTGCATTGCTTCTTATTTGTTGAAATGGTTTCTGCTTAGTTTACACAAACAGTTGTGAATATGCCATGTCGTCCTGTTTTCGTATTATTCCATCCCGGAATCATGTGTTTGCCTTACATCAAAGTAGTGATTGTCGGTATCATGCACGAATGAGTTCTGAAGAGTGAATTTTATTGCTTTTTCTTGTCGGTTTTACTTGACAATTCAAAATCAATAAAGCGGAAGGAAGTTAGCAAGGTAGCGGATGATGGTGCTCCTTCCAAACGGAGGGCCTCTACAGATTCTACTCCTCCATCCCCCAAGATGATTTCCAAGACAGCACATGCATAGACACTCAATGTAGTTGTGTTGATGATGAGCACGTCTCCCCTAGTGCACCATCACAGGTGCTCCCTCTAACTTGGCACAGTTATATGTGGTTGCATGTTATGTATGATGTCTAGCTTGTATTGCTTCTAATTTTGTTGAATTTCATCTGCTTACTTTACACATTATACTTGTGAATAAGGCACGTGTTCCTGTTTCTAGAACATACAATATCTGTCTATCACACCATATTCTTACACCAAAGTACTACTATTGTGTAACCTGCAACAATCACTTATCATAAGACACATTTGACTTGGGAGTGTGATATAGGTTACATCTCGCATTCTTTTCTAGCTTGTACTACTTCTAATTTGTTGAAATGGCACTTATGACGAGACAGTTTTAACTTGGTAGAGTGCTATTCGTTGCATCTTTCCTATGGTGTCTAGCTTTCATTGCTTCTAATTTGTTGAAATGCCTTCTCCTTAGTTTACACATCATAAGCTGTGAATATGCAATGTTGTGAATATGCAATGGCACTAATGACGAGAGACCTTTAACTTGGTAGTGTGATGTTGTTTGCATCTTGCATATGATTTATTTCTTGTACTGCTTCACATCTGGTTAAACGGCATTTATGATGAGACACTGTTAACTTGGCAGAGCGATATTTGTAGCATCTTTCATATGCTGTCTACCTTCCATTGCATTGCTTCTAATATAGTGAAATGTCTTCTGCTTAGTTTACACATCATAGTTCTGGTTATCTCATGTCGTCCTGTTTTTCGTACATATTGCATCCTCCTATCATGTGGTTGTCTAACATCAAAGTTCAGTTCATCTGTATCACACATCAATTTGTTCCGAAGAACTAAATTGTTATTCATTTTTCTTGTCGGCTTGAATTAACATGGCACAGAGAAAGAGGAAGCAACACAGAACGACAGGAAAAGGGAAGCGGAAGAATCCTGCAGATTCTGCTGGTACTGATGGTGCAATAGAAGGTCAAAGTCCAGCGGAAAATTGTACCGACAGGGTATCCCGTGCTACACGAGCTGCAGAACAAGCCAAACAGAAACAAATAGCTGCCACCAAACAAGCAGAGACGGCCCTAGTTGTTGCAACACCTTCCACAGTACCACCGGCTGCACGATTTACTCGTTGGTCAACTCAGCTAGCAGCACATTCCCAAGCTCCCTTGCCACCTGACACTACTTCCGAAGCACTCTTGACACAAGATGAGTTGGCAAGATCAGATGAACTTTGTGAGCTTCAACAGCAAGAAGGTAGTTGCTGGAGTCAAGTTACAGTTGCATGCTTCTTTATATGTAGTCTCACAGTTTAATGTACACTAACACTTCCTATGTTTGTTGTTGGACTAGCACCTAGGCGCAAGAGGAAACAAACATCAGGGATAATTCTCGATAGGTTAACTAAATCTAGAGGAGGAAGAATGGAGATCTGTTTTGAGGCAGGTTTAAAAAGGCCATGTGATGCTACAAAGTCAGCCAAGTTAGTATCAGAGGCAGCGGTTGCTGTTAGGTGTCATGTACGTATCCTCCCAACATGGATTTAGTATAGGAATGACAAAGACGAAACCCAGTTCAACACCTTCCTTGACCATTTATCTGTAAGTATGGTTATGTATGGAAACTAGTAATATCGTCTTGCTCTGTCCAATACTCTCTAGGTTGCTGATAATGAGACTCCCATAATTTTCAACAGATGAGGTTCAAGTTGGATAGGCAAGATGATACAACCAGACAAGCTTCCACCCATGTTTTCAAGTCTGCTCTGCGACAGTATCGGTATAACTTGAGGAAAACTCACTTTGAAGGCAAGGCTAACAGTGAACTTGCCCAAACATCTCCAGTGGAAAATATATCGGATGAAGACTAGAGAGGCCTCGTTAAACACTGGTCCGATCCGAACTATCAGGTACATTATATATATGTGATCAGATCACATGTTGAAGTCCTATTTACGCATGTGCCACACAAATCTATCTTCTTGTAGGTGAACTGTTCAAAGAACAAGGCCAACCGTACGAAAGTGAAATTCCAACAGACGACAGGATCTCGTAGCTATATTGCACACTGCGAGGCTCTTGTAATTAGCTGTTGTGTCACTCTTTTCGTTGTACCATATTATCAGATCTATATTGACTTGTTCCAAATGCAGAGGAAAGCCCGCAAGGACCAAAAAGTACCTGAACCAAATGTTGTGGAAATCTTCAAGGACTGTCACACCAGCAAGACGAAGGGCATGACTACACCAGTCAAAGCCGCTGTTGTAAGTCCTTAATCCTCATGCCTTTTAACTACTACTTACTCTGACTCGTGCCTTGAACTGCATGGTTTGCAGCCAATGTCTATTACTCTTTTCAATTTTGTTCACAATTGTCTTAGCGTATCATTGCACCTTACAAGGTTTAAAAGAGAGGAGTGATGTTCCTTTGATCTTGACCTGTAATCTAGTTCCGTGTTGGACTTGCCCACACAACGTTACAATTGCCTGTTTGTCTGTTCTCAGTTGTTTTGTGATAGGAATGATGTCATATTATGCTTACCGTATTATAAACTTTGTCTCTTTATCCTTAGCTGTCAATACAATGTGAAGAAATAGACAATGCATTAGCCATGGTACATGGTCATATGTTTGGAACCTGGTTTTATTATGTACTTTGCAGTAAAATAGAACTAATATTTTACATGGGTTCACCAGAATAAGTTCTGTATATAGACCAAAGCTATTTTGTTTGGTTTTGCTGCCTCCTTAATATGTTCTATTCTGGTACTAATGTAAAAACTCAACTTTTCAGCAAGCTATGGAAAAAATGGTGGAACCGCCACCTTCTGAAGGTGGCGAGGCAACTATAACCGCAATGTCAGCTCTTGCTGCAGTGGGTCAGTACCTGTCCACTAACAGTGCCAAAAGCATGTTCCTGCGTAATACTGGGTTGGTTGTTAAGGCAATCTCGTCCAAACTGCCTCATGATCAAGATATGCAAGCTCAAAACAATGTTATATCTGCGCTCCAGACACAAGTCCGTTCCCTAACAGAGACCCTTTGTGAAACAAGGACAGACATTGTTCGATGTCGTCAAGATATGCATGGTTTTGAAACCAGACTATTAGACATTTGCTATGTTGCTCAGGAGCCTAGGAGAAATAAATGCGAAGGTTATGGTGCTCCATCGGACAATACAACATGAAAACGTAACAGTCAGGTCCAATGAACTGAGCTTCTGAACTTCTAGTGGTGCATTTATCTGCGAGACTGTTAACTTTTATGCCAACCTTCCTTTTGTTTTATAGTTGTAATTTGTTTTGTTGTGATACAAAATTTGTTCTTAACGTGCAGCCACTGGCTGAAGAAAACAGCAAGCCATTTTTGTGTAGTGTAGGGTGTTCCCTATATTTGCACTCGTAGCGATCTTTGATGCCCAGTGGATGTAATCTGTGCAATCACCTTAATAGCCTAGCGTTAGTTTCGGGTTTATTTATTTCCTAGTCTTCTTTTTCCCTAGTTTGCTAGTGGCCGCAACAACCATGGGCCATATATGGACCGTGGTAACCATGACCCTGCTACGGGCTGTAGGATCCATGGGCCTCCTATGGGCCGTCTTTAAATGGGCCTCCAACACGGCCGTAGAATCGGTGGGCCTCGGGCCGTCGGATAAATGGGTCTACATGGGCCGTAAACGGGCGTAACTGGTATCGGCCATTAACAAGCCGGAGGACAGCAAAGGCTTAATTCTGTCACGGGCATAACGGGTCGTTAATGGGCTAGAATATAGGACGGACTGGAAACGGCGCAACAGGTTAACAAGCCAGGAACGGGCCGACTCTTGGCACGGGCCGAATTTGGCCCATTAGGGGAACAGGCCAGTAACGGGCCGGAAGTAATCGAGGGCCGAAAAGGAGCACAAGAACATATGGGCCGTCAGTAGGCCAAAAGCTAACACGGGCTGGAAACGGCCCATGTGAATGATGGGCCGTTAACGGGTACAAAGAAATTTACTGTTCATTCTGGGCTAGAGTCACCATGGGCCTTTCAAGGGCCTAAAGGTACTAAGGCCTCATATGGGCCGAAAGACGTCGTGGGCCATACATGGGCCGAAAGTGAAATGAGCTGGTGTTATATTCGACGGCCCACATGACGTTGTTGGGCCGATTTCGGGTAGGCCCTTACGGGTCGTGAGTTACCGGGCCGTAAAATGGGCTATTTGCGAAGAGACCATTAACGGGCTTTTCATGGGCCAGCCCGCTAAATTTTGACCAAGTCAAACGGGTCAGCCTTTGTAAGCTAAATGGGTCGGTGGTGGGCCGTCGCACGTGTCGACATATCATAAGCGCCTATCTGACCCACTGATGAGCTGACAGGTGTTTCCTCCGGCCAATCAGAATTTGACATGTGGAAATTTCCCATTGGTCCGGGCTGTTAACGGGTTATCAGATCCAAAACTGGACCCGATAGCTTAACGGCGACCCGTTACGGTGGATGCCACGTGTCGGTCACCCTTGACTAAAACACTTCTACGACAGCACAGGTATGACTATCTTGATTCTGTCATAAAATTGTCATGGATGTACATGCATGACAGAAAACGTGACCTACTCTGACAAACATGTATCATCACGGAAGTGTCTTTGTTTTGTAGTGTGGATGCGGCTAGCCATGGAAAGTGAATGTATGGTCGAAAAAGGAATAAACTTATTTTCTGTTTGGGAACCGCCTATGATATATCTAGCATGGAAAGTGTTGGGAACTCTAAGTCGTTTTCGTTGGTGGGATGGATACACCTCCCAAAATGGTTTTATCTCTAAGTTTTTTGATTTGAGCTGTGGCACCTCTACAAATCCCTACTTCCCTCCGCGAAGGGCCTTTCTTTTACTTTATGCAATTTTTATTTTTGAATTTGAGTCTCCATCTTCTCTTACAAAAGCACCAACTAGGAGTCAATATGATCGTACTTAAGTATTGGGTGTAACTAATATGCGAGTGTGTTTCATGAATGGATCAATGTTTGAGCATGATGGGCTAGGGATAACTTATTTTAGCATTGATATTTTGAAAGACATGGTTGCTTGTTGATATGCTTGAGTATTTAAATTATCATGTCAAAACTAGACTATTGCTCTGAAAATATAAAAGTCCAAATGTCCATGCTATAAAGAAAAGAAATATGATATGACATGATAGGCAGCATTCCACGTCAAAAATACTGTTTTTATCACTTCCCTACTCGAGGATGAGTAGGAGTTAAGCTTGGGGATGCTGATATGTCTCCAATGTATCTATTATTTTTGCTTGTTCCATGCTGTTATATTATCAACCTTGGATGTTTTATAGTCATTTTATATCATTTCTTGGTACTAACCTATTGACATAGTGCCAAGTGCCAGTTGCTGTTTTCTGCATGTTTTTTACATCGCAGGAAATCAATATCAAACGGAGTCCAAATGCCCCGAAACTTTACGGAGAATTTTTATGGGCCAGAAGGAACACAACAGGCCCTGGCTGTGCCTGGGGGGTGCCCCGAGGGAGGCACAACCCACCAGGGTGCGCCAGGAGGCCCAGGCGCGCCCTGGGGGGTTGTGCCCACCTCGGGTGCCCCCCGGACCGCCTCTTTGCTCTATAAATACCCCAATATTTCCAGAACCCTAGGGGAGTCGACGAAATATTCATTCAGCCGCCGCAGAGTCCAGAACCACTAGATCCAATCTAGACACCATCTCGGATGGGGTTCACCACCTCCATTGGTGCCTCTCCGATGATGCGTGAGTAGTTCTTTGTAGACCTTCGGGTCCGTAGTTAGTAGCTAGATGGCTTCATATCTCTCTCTCTCTCTGAATTCTCAATACAATGGTCTCTTGGATATCCATATGATGTAACTCTTTTGCGGTGTGTTTGTAGGGATTGATGAACTTTGAGTTTATGATCAGATCTATCTTTTTATATCCATGAAAGTATTTGAGTTTCTTTGATCTCTTTTATGCATGATCTCTTTTATGCGTGATCTCTTATAGCCTCGTATTTCTTCTCCGATATTTGGGTTTTGTTTGGCCAACTTGATATATTTATCTTGCAATGGGAAGAGGTGCTTTGTAGTGGGTTCAACTTACGGTGTTGATCCCAGTGACAGAAAGGGAACCGCCACGTATGTATCGTTGCTACTAAAGATAAAACGATGAGGTCTATATCTACATAGATAGATCTTGTCTACATCATGTCATCGTTCTTATTGCATTACTCCATTTCTCCATGAACTTAATACACTAGATGCATGTTGGATAGCGGTCGATGTGTGGAGTAATAGTAGTAGATGCAGGCAGGAGTCGGTCTACTAATATTGGACGTGATGCCTATATAATGATCATTGCCTAGATATCGTCATGAGTATTTTAAGTTTTGTCAATTGCCCAAGAGTAATTTGTTCACCCACCGTTTGCTATTTTTCTCGAGAGAAGCCACTAGTGAAACTACGGCCCCCGGGTCTCTTTCTCATATATTTGCCTTTGCGATCTACTTTTTGCTTGCATTTATTTTAAAATCTATTAAACAAAAAATATAAAAATACTTTGCTGCACTTTATTTTGTTGGCGATCTATTTATTCAATCTATTACAATTTTCTCCCGTCCATGCACCGTTTCTGGCGCCGTTACCTGAAAGGGATTGACAACCCCTTTAACACGTTGGGTTGCGAGTGGTTGTTATTTGTGTGCAGGGGCTGTTTATGTTGTGTTTCTTGGTTCTCCTACTGGTTCGATAACCATGGTTTCATATATGAGGGAAATACCTACCGCCGCTGTGCTGCATCATCCCTTCCTCTTTGGGGAAATATCGACGTAACTTCAAGCGACATCTTGTAGCCCCCAAGTACCGGGTTGTCTTGCTTGCAACAACCTGGGACTTGTAATATCCTTATGCTCATAAAAACTTCAACCAGTGTAGTCCCCCGGACTCGGATCCTCTAACATAGAGAAGGAAAGTCGCCGTGCTACAGTGCTATCCTAGTGTAAAATGAAGAAGGAAAGTTAGGGACTGTTAGTAGATAGTTAGGAGGTTGTTTACTGTTGATATTTACTGTAGATATAAATAATTTAAAATAATTTTACTGCACCATAAATTTGTTTGTATGTAATTACTACAAATATACACAGTAGATTATCAATTTGCAAATTAATTTAAGTCATTTTAACCTTAATCATGTGGATAGAAAGAAGGAAAGTTAGGGTATTGTAGCTTCTCTAACTTTCCTTCTCAATGTTAGAGGATCCGGTTCCGTAGCCCAAGGGCCGGGTCATTATGCAATAATGAGTAGGGACTTTTGTAGATCTGATAATATAGACTTGATGAGCAAAGTGTAGCCCCCCAAGTGCTGGGTCGTTATGCAATAATGAGCAAGGACTTTGTAGATATGATCATGTAGATTGGAGCAGTAATTAATAACACCAAATGATGTAGCTCCCAAGTTTTGGGTTACCTTTGACAGGAGCAATTAGAAGCCCCCAAGGGTCGGCTCATCACAATGTGACGGGTCGGGTCTTCACTAAGGCAAGTTAAGTATGACCTTGCATTAGCCCCCAAGTGTCATGGTGCATGCTTGTAGCGACATGGGACTTCCATATTTGATATAATCATGATTTGAATAATGTAGCCCCCGAGTGCCGGGTTGTGTGCCTGTAGCGACTCGGGAATATTCCTTCCATTGTAGAATTAATCATATCCATTGATAAAAAAACAATAGCCATTGCGCTGAAGCGGCTTTGAAAACCTCAATCATAATACTGGTTATTGATAACCATAATAAAAATCCAGCCATGTTGGCTATTTAAGATTTGAATAATATAATCCGGAGTTAAATACCCGACGGCTCTTAACCGATGGCGACTTAATGCACATCCATTGTACTCCGGGATGCAACCCGGCGGCTTGTAGCCTCAATAAACTCAATATGGAGCAATATAACCCAGAGCTGGATAAGCCGGCAATATCTTCAGATGGCCAGATGATGGGCTTAAATACAATGATTCATATGAGCAATAGTAATATTCTTATGTGTAAAAACTCTACATTTCCTACACAAAATTTGGACAACATATGCCCTTGCGACTTAATGTCAAAAGCCAGGGCGGGTAACAACCCAAACATAATATAGTGTTATGCAATTATGGAAAAGACTAGAATTAAGGCCATTCAAGACTAAACATACTGGCGATTTATAGTCAATAGCCAAGGCAGGTTATCAAACCTCGCATATTCTTATAACCAGGAAAACCTATGTGTAGAATTAACTTATACTGCTGGCTTATATTGCCATATCCAGTGAGGGTGACAACCCAAGATTTATAAGCGCATGATTCCAATTGCGCAAACCAATGTATACTGGCGACTTAAAGTCCATAGCCAGGGCGGTTTACCAAACCCAGAATATTCATATCATTTATTGAAAGACATACCTGTAGATTAATACCATGGTGATGCCTTGATAATATAATCCGGAGCCAGTATCAACCCGGAGTCGTGAAATATCATCATTTTGATTGCTCAAGGCAAAATATCCTGGCGACTTAAAGTCTGCTACCAGCGCGGGTTATCAAACCCAAAGATGCTCAATGCTGAGTCATATAATCAAGGCTACACGGCCTGTGAAATCGGTTCATACTGTCGGCTTACAGCGCCATATGCAGTAAGGGTAACAACCCAAAAACTTAGAGCACATAACTCCAAGTGCACAATCAATGTATACTGGCAACTTATCGTCCAAAGCCAGACCGGGTTATCAAAATCCGCGATATGCTCAAATATGAGTCATAAGGATTAAGGCTACATGGCTTGAATCATTTTAAACCATATGTCAATATGGTACAAGGTTATGAACCAAAACAACGTTCATAGAAAACAAACGAATCAAGAAAAAACAAGGCTTTCATAGGCTGCCAAGCCTCAATCTCAAGTGTTGTTCATAGGCCGCACAGCTACTGAGTTAATCCTTTATTCAGACCTATAAGCCGGGCCTCACATGACCAATCGCCGTTTTAACTTTGACAAGTTCAGGGTCTTGGTAAGATTGACTGTCAAGAGTGCGGCGTGTCTTTCCAGGATTACCTGGGCGGAGTGGCAGACATACAAAGGCAGGATAACCCGGATTTTTGGTGAATACACCTGGCATCCAAGCTGATCAAAAGGGAAATATAGCTATGTTCAGTGAATAGAAAGCCCCCAAGTGACCTATAATAAACCATTACGGTAGGTTACCTATGTTTGAACTGCACATTGTAGCAAGTTCTCTTTGGCAACCTTTTAACTTAGGCAGAAAAACCCCAAGTCGTCTGCAACAAGGCGTATAAGCCAGATCAAAGGGAAGTCATAGCTATGCTCAGTGAACAAGAAGCTCCCATGTTATTTGTAACAAGGCATGCAAGCCGGATCAAGAGGGTAGTCACAGCTATGCTCAATGAGCAGGAAGCCCCCAAGTGATCTGCAATAAGATAAGCTAATAAGGCAGGATACCCATGTTTGCACCGCGCATCATGGCAGCAAGTTCACTTTGGTAGATAAATTCTTCTTGAGCCGGGATTTTAAACCGGATATTGAGAGCTCAAAACATTATGGGAGAGGGATTTCCCTTGAACCGGATATTGAACCAGAATCTTTTGAAATAACCCGAAACTCTTCTATTGAGCCGGAATTTTTTGATTTTCCAGGCACTTTTTTAAGCTGAAGATTGTGTGACAGCCTTTTGAATTTTCACCAATGTGGCAGTAGCCTCCGGGACCGGGTTATTTTCCCTCCAATGACTTGGCAAAATTTGCTAAGTCATGTCATTGTAGCCCCCGAGTCTTAAGACGACTCGAGGAGTTGGCTTGAGATTCCTCATACTTGAACGTGATATAAACTGGTATATATTTTGAACAATTGAACGCTGGAATTTATGTAAACCAGAAGCTTGAAGCGAATTGACAATCTTCGCAACACTCATTGCACACTTCCGGTATGAGTTATTCAATAAACTCCGTGACATGATGGTCACCTTTGAGTAGACAATTTGTCCTGCATCAAAAAACATCGCAAGCCAGAGTACTTGTTCTTTAAAGAATAAAAATATATCAATAAAAGTTAACTGGAAATAATTCACCTGATTTGTTCAGACGATAAATGATCCATTCCGTGAACAACTTCCAATACTCGTAATGACAATTTAACCACTCTCCCCTGCCCTTGCAAAAAGGCATCAACCAGAGCAAGTGGAGACACGATGGCTCAGAACGAGCCCAATCGAGGTGACTCAGTATGAGGTCATAGTGATGATGGTGGAAGCGGCAGCTTAAAGGACGACCGTGGCGGAGCCCGAAACCGGGCGGCTCAGCACGGACCCTCCGGGTCATCATTTTTTCAAGAGACCCGAGGCCTATCTCTGTATCCACCGAGTCAAACTCCTCATTTTTTATTTCAGCCGACTTGCTCCATCATTGCACACTGGAACTTCATATCGATGTTTCTAACAGCATGTCTCGGTTGCAGGCAGTGAAGATCAAAAAATCTGATGTGTAGCCTCTTAGGTCACCTTTCTTTTTTGTTCCGCCTGCAACCAAGATATTCTGTAGGGCTGCTTTTGAGCGGATGTAGCAATGGTTTATCAATAGTACCAACTTGTACTAGATGATCACGTGAGCAAAAAGCACTAACTAATACTTGATCGTGAAATCTTTCGCGCGAGCAGTGGCAGGAGTGTTTGATGCAACTTGTTTCTGCCCCATTGTTTTCCTTGTCTTCACCTACATGTGTTGTAGACTGAAAAACAGCGACGTAGTGAAAACGCAGACCGCGGGCTCGTGACCGATCCTGGTGCCGATCAGGCATGGCTTTGACCGCAACGGCGCACAGCTGACACCTTTTTTATGTTGATTCACACGCTTCGGCCAGATTTCCTCTACTGTGTGAGAAACGGAGTAGTACTAATACTACTTGGCCTCAATTGGTGAGGCGAAAACACGGCGGAGGCAGCAGGCCTAACTCGGAAGCAGGGCCACCCGGCGAAGGCGGCTTGACGATGACGCGAGGTGCGGTGAAGGGCAGCAGTCAACGGGCAGCTTGCGAAGCCGGCGGGCGCGAGGCTAGGCAGCCGAAGCGGCTTGTGGCGTGGTTGTGACCACAACAGTGGTGACCTGGCGATGCGGCGCGGCAGCCATGGAGGTGAGGGTTGCAGTAGAGGCTCGAAGGCGGCTTGCGGCGTGACCGACAAGAGGTGATGCAGGGCAGCAACGACGCAAAGTAAGAGGCGGGAACGGTGTGATGGGCGGCTCAGTGGAGGAGTGACGCGAGGCCATGGCGGCTTGGAGACGGCAGCTCAAAGCCGTCTCACGACAGATGAGGTGATGGCGACGCCGAGTCAGTACCAGGGGACAGCCGTCTGGGTCAGTGACGGCGGTTGATGCAGGCCAGCGAAGGCAGACGGGAACTGTTGACTTGGTGTAAACAGGTCCGCGCCGGCAGCTTTGACGAGGCGGAAACGGTGGCTCAACAGAGGTCGGCAGAGGAGAGCACGGCTGCAACTCTGCAGTGATGGCGACTTGACGCAACAGTCTTTGGAAGTCATCATTTCATCAGCGGATTATCACCCTTTTTGCATGTAATTGGTCTAGACTTGATACTCATAGTAGTACTAGTAGTTTTGATCTCCTTCTTTCTTTTGACGTTGGTGTATGTTTCCTAGAGCCCCGCATTTTAGACAATTTGATTTGTCTTGTACTCCCGTGGGCTAGCAGAACAAAATTGCTTCGAGACTTGAGTCTGTAACCCAGCAGCAGCAACTTACGGGGCTTGGTGGATCTCACAGCGGAAACTTTTTGTATATGCCATACTGACTGCACCTCATGGAGATGAGGCAGATCCTTTGCGACGACTCTTCTTTATCCAGAAAATTGACACTGGCCACTTTTGATGGACAAACAACTGTTGCCCTGGTGATGGTGTCTAGATTGGATCTGGTGGTTCTGGAACTTACGCGGCTGAAATTGATTTTCGTCAACCCCCTAGAGTTTCTGGAATATTGGAGTATTTATAGAGCAAAGAGGCGGTGCGGGAGGCCACCGAGGTGGGCACAACCCACCTAGGCGCGCCTGGAATGTTTTTGGCAACTCGAGGACGAGCAAGAATTAAGCTTGGGGATGCTGATACGTCTCTGTCGTATCTATAATTTTTTATTGTCTCATGCCAACATTATACAACTTTCACATATTTTTGGCAACTTTTTATATGATTTATTGGACTAACCTATTGAGCCAGTGCCCAGTGTCGGTTTCTATTGTTTGCGTGTTTTTTGTATCGCAGAAAATCCATATCAAACAAAGTCCAAATGCAATAAAATTTTACGGAGAATTATTTTGGAATATATGTGATTTTTGGGAGTTGGAATCACCGCAAATGGAGGCCCACACAGCCAACAAGACACCAGGGCGTGCCAGAGGAGCCTGGCTCGTGGTGGTGGTTGTGCTCACCTCGTACGTTGGTTGGAGCTCTACTTCAGGCACAAGGAAGCTTATATCCGAAAAAAAACCGTGTTAAAATCTCAGCGCAATCGGAGTTACAGATCTCCGGGAATATGAGAAACGGTTTTCGGCCAGATCTGGGGAGCGCGAAACAGAAGAGAACAGAGAGGGAGATCCAATCTCGGAGGGGCTCCCGCCCCTCCGCCGCCATGGAGGCCATGGACCAGAGGAGGAACTCTCCACCCATCTAGGGGGAGGCCAAGGAAGAAGAAGAAGGAGGGGGGCTCTCTCCCCCTCTCTCCCGGTGGCGCCGGAGTGCCACTGGGGCAAGGATCATGACGGCGATCTACATCAACAATCTTGCTACCGTCAACAACAACTTTATCCCCCTCTATGCAGCGGTGTAACACCCCTTCTCCCGTTGTAATCTCTACTTAAACATGGTGCTCAACTCCGTATATTATTTCCCAATGGCCTATGGTTATCCTATGATGTTTGAGTAGATCCGTTTTGTCCTATGGGTTAATCGTGATCTTGGTTGGTATGATTGTATATTTTATTTATGGTGTTGTCCTACGGTGCCCTCCGTCTCGCGCAAACGTGAGGGGTCCTCGTTGTAGGGTGTTGCAATACGTTCATGATTCGCTTATGGTGGTTTGCGAGAGTGACAGAAGCTTAAACCCTAGTAGATGGGTTGTTGCATATGGGATAAAGAGGACTTGATACTTAATGCTATGGTTGGGTTTCATGACCTTAATGATCTTTAGTAGTTGCGGATGCTTGCTAGGGGTCCAATCATAAGTGCATGTGATCCAAGTAGAGAAATTATGTTAGCTCATACCTCTCTCTCATATAAAATTGCAAGAATGATTACCGGTACTTGTTATCGATTGCCTAGGGACAAATGACTTTCTTCTTGAAAAAAGCTATCCACTTTTATTACCTTACAATTTATTCATAGTTTTATTCTCGCAAAGTACTCGTAGTTTTATTCTTGCAAAATAGTTTCATACTTGTTCTAGGTAAAGCAAACGTCAAGTGTGTGTAGAGTTGTATCGGTGGTTGATAGAACTTGAGGGAATATTTGTTCTACCTTTAGCTCCTCGTTGGGTTTGACACTCTTATTTATCGAAGAAGGCTACAAACGATCCCCTATACTTGTGGGTTATCAAGTCCCACTTTGGGACGCAAAGAAATCTTGCCATATGTTAGTATGAAGTACAATGTATATGCCATGTCCTATACTGGAGGTCTTCGCTTGTATTCGGGATGTGAATCAACTTACTTAGAGTCAATCAAACACTACTCTGTAACTGGATGATTATACAGGTAGATTTTAGGTTAGTCGTGAAACATGTCATGAGATATAGTTAGCTAAGATGGAGTTTGCCTTTGCAATTCAGAGAGATATTCTTCAGGCCCTCTTGAGTGATCAGATTCAGAAAAGTATGGACATGCGACTTGGGTTAAGTGTTAACTTGGTTTAGGAATTTGTATCATGGTTCCAGGAACAAAGGTCGAGCTACCTTGTTGGCAACTACTCTATTTTAACTTGAAAATATATACCATGGGGCGAAAGGAATATTGCATACGAGACAGTTTCAAGGTTCTTCATTTGCACACACATGGGAGTTGGCACATTCTGCTAGAAGCCACTACGAGCTATCAACTGGCCGTCTCCATGTGTATGTGAACCTATAGGGTCGCATTCTTAAAGGGCATGAATCCACTCGGATCGAATTGGACATGGAGTACTAATGAGCCACAAGTGTTGAGCCCATATCTGATGTCTATATAAGTGGAGGACGAGCCACCACCACTCCTATGCTCGCGCCATGCAACCAGACCTAACAGTGTGTCACGATGAGTGATTTTTTGTGCTCATCACGCCGCCGTTTAAACCGGATAATCCTGAAATTTTTGAGAAAAATCACTTTGACATTGCCACTAATGACTAATGAATGTGAGAGGTCATGAATTCCTTTGTATATTGTGTTTCCACATAAAAATGGCCTAAAGTTGGAAAGGAATCATCATATATGTGGAAACAAGAAATATGACGACAAGGGGAAGGAATTGGAGGTGCAAAAATGCACCCACTACTGGGAAAAGGCTTATAAGTGGCTTCTAATGAGTGGCGGGTGCTACCTAGCACCCACCACGGTTATTTTGGAAAATTAGCAGTCGCAGGTAAAATTATTTGCTCGCTGGTTTTCACACAAAAGTGATGGGCATAAATAAACACCCGCCACTCCTACACTCTTCCAAATTTCTTCGCGAGCTAAAAATAGGAGTGGTGGGCACCTTCGATATGCCCGCCACTAGTGCCTGCCCAAGTAGTGGCGGGCATTGCTTTGCGCCTGCCGCGGCTATATTTGGGTGACCCGCGCCCAAGTTTTTCAAAGTTTCCAAGAGTTTGCAATGGTTGTCATAAATAAACACCCACCACCCCTACATTCTTCCAAATTCTTCGCGGGTGAAAAACAGTAGTGGCGGGCACCTGCTATATGCCTGCCACCTGCTCCAGGACAAGCAGTGGCAGACTTTGTTTTGTGCCTGCCACAACTATATTTGGGCAACCCACACTTAAAATTTTCAAAGTTTCCAAGATTTTGCAGTGGTGGGTTTTCTAGGCCACCTACCACTCAAATGTAGCAGCGGTAAGTGCTCGCTGCCGCCCATGAATGCTATGTATGACCTTATCCACCCAATCCTCTTGCATCCACGGCCACTCACACCTTATCCAGAGACACAAAGTCTTTCTCCCTCTCGCTCGCTCCGTCGCCGTCGCCAGCACCGTGGCATCCTTCGCTATCGCCACCGTCGTGGTCGTTGTCTGCCGCCTCGAACGGCATCGCCGACTGACGGAGCAAATTCCCGTCAGATCCCTCGGTAGGGTTCATGACGAGATTGGAAGTACTGGGACGGAGTCTGGACATACAAATAACCCAGGTTCAGGCCTCCAAAGAGTACCCTACATCCTGCTTCTTCTTGTTATTCATGGTGAGGGGATACCTCGTTCAGAGGATTACAATGGTGTATGAGATGTCTACAGAGAGTTGGATGTTCCATTGGATCTCTAATGAGGACCTAGGCCTCCCTTTATATAGACAAGAGAGGCCTATGGTTTACATGACATGGTAGGTCCGATTGGTTCGGCCGCCGCCCTCTATCATGGAGAACACGCTCATCGTCTTTGCCTCCTTAGGGCTTCGTGATATCCCTTGGGCCTGGTGGACCCTGGTCAAGGTCAAGGCCAGGCTCCCTTTGGTCAGGTACCATAGTTATAGGACCCCGTCAGTAGCCCCCGAGCGCGGCGAAGGTCATGGGCATCTGGGCTCTGAGGTCTATGTCGAGCTCCTTTCTTCGTGTGTCCGGCCTCCCCAATCTTTTCGCGAAGCGGATTTTCTCTTTCTTTCCTCGGTGGCGTCACTACCTTCCTCGGATTACAGGTACCAAAACTTCTTGGGGCGGCCCACTGCTATGATATAGCATCAAATATGATTATTTAGCACATCTACAGTTTCTAGCCCTCACTAAACTATTTCTGCTATCACCCTAAACTGTTCCTGCCATGCAATACTTTACCCACCATGCACATATCTCTACATGCAGACAACGGTGTCCTGAGGTGAGTGGTTCTGAGCGTGGGTTCTGGTGGACCATGGTCCCAAGCAACATTTTTGGCGATCATTGGTTGTGTATGTCATTTAATGAGGATTGCATGGTGATAACCCACAAGTATAGGGGATCAGTAGCCTCTTTCGATAAGTAAGAGTGTCAAACCCAACGAGGAGCTAAAGGTAGAAAAAATATTCCCTCAAGTTCTATCGACCACCGATACAACTCTACGCACGATTTACGTTCGCTTTACATAGAGCAAGTATGAAACTAGAAGTACTTTGTAGGTGTTGCTGGATAGGTTTGCAAGATAATAAAGAGCACGTAAATAAAAACTAGGGGCTGTTTAGATAAAGACACAACTAAGTTAGTTTTACTAGAGAGCTTTTTGTCACAAGAAAGTTATTTGTCCCTAGGCAATCGATAACTAGACCGGTAATCATTATTGCAATTTTATATGAGAGGCATAAGGTAACATACTTTCTCTTCTTGGTTCATATGCACTTATGATTGGAACTCTAGCAAACATCCGTAACTACTAAAGATCATTAAGGTAAAACCCAACCATAGCATTAAAGTATCAAGTCCTCTTTATTCCCATATACCATAACCCACTTATCCGTGTTTGTGTTTCTATCACTCACGCAACACAGACTATAAGAAAACCATGGACACAATGCAAACCCTACAGCGGGAATCCCTCACGCTTGCGCGACACGAAGAGCACCATAGGATAGCACCAATAATAAAACATGCAACTCAAACCAATCACGATCATCAATCAACCCATAGGACAAAACGGATCTACTCAAACATCATAGGATAGCCATACATCATTGGGAAATAACATATAGTGTTGAGCACCATGTTTAAGTAGAGATTACAACGGGGAGAAGGGGTGTTACTCTGCTGCATAGAGGGGAGAGAGAGTTGGTGATGACGGTGGTGAGGTTGTTGGTGTAAATCGCAGTCACGATGATGGCCCCGGGGGCGTTTCGGCGCCACCGGGAGAGAGGGGAGAGAGTCCCCTTCTTCTTCTCCTTCCTTACCTTCCCCCTAGATGGGAGAAGGGATTCCCCTCTGGTCCTTGGCTTCCATGGCGGGAGAGGGGCGGGTGCCCCTCCGAGATTGGATCTATCTCTTTGTTTCCTTCTGTTTCTGGGTTCCCCGATTCTGGCCTTTCACCGTTTCTTAAATTCCCGGAGATCCGTAAATCTGATTGGGCTGCAAAATTTTAACACGATTTTTATCCGGATATTAGCTTTATTGCTCTAGAAGAAGGGCACCAACCGCCTTACGGAGTGACCACAAGGACGAGGGGCGCGCCCTTCGTCCTTGTGGGCCCCTCGGGCATTGCTACCTCTTGAGCATGCGTTGGTTTTTCCCTTGAAGAGGAAAGGGTGATGCAGCAAAGTAGCGTAAGTATTTCCCTCTGTTTTTTAGAACCAAGGTATCAATCCAGTAGGAGACTACACGCAAGTCACCTCGTACCTACACAAACAAATAAGAACCTTGCAACCAACGCGATAAAGGGGTTGTCAATCCCTTAACGGCCACTTGCAAAAGTGAGATCTGATAGAGATAATAAGATAAATGAATATTTTTGGTATTTTTATGATATAAACTGAAAGTAAAGATTGCAAAGTAAAATAGATTTGAAACTTATATGATGGAGAATAGACCCAGGGGGCATAGGTTTCACTAGTGGCTTCTCTCAAGATAGCATAAGTATTACGGTGGGTGAACAAATTACTGTCGAGCAATTGATAGAAAAGTGCATAGTTATGAGAATATCTAGGCATGATCATGTATATAGGCATCACGTCCGCGACAAGTAGACCAAAACGATTCTACATCTACTACTATTACTCCACACATCGACCGCTATCCAGCATGCATCTAGAGTATTAAGTTCATAAGAACAGATTAACGCATTAGGCAAGATGACATGATGTAGAGGGATAAACTCAAGCAATATGATATAAACCCCATCTTTTTATCCTTGATGGCAACAGTACAATACGTGCCTTGCTGCCCCTGCTGTCACTGGGAAAGGACACCGCAAGATTGAACCCAAAGCTAAGCACTTCTCCCATTGCAAGAAAGATCAATCTAGTAGGCCAAACCAAACTGATAATTCGAAGAGACTTGCAAAGATAACAAATCATACATAAAAGAATTCAGAGGAGATTCAAATATTGTTCATAGATAATCCTGATCATAAACCCACAATTCATCGGATCTCGACAAACACACCGCAAAAAGAGTTACATCAAATAGATCTCCAAGAAGATCGAGGAGAACTTTGTATTGAGATCCAAAGAGAGAGAAGAAGCCATCTAGCTAATAACTATGGACCGGAAGGTCTGTGGTAAACTACTCACACATCATCGGAGAGGCTATGGTGTTGACGTAGAAGCCCTCCGTGATTGATTCCCCCTCTAGCGGAGCGCCGGAAAAGGCCCCAAGATGGGATCTCATGGGTACAGAAGGTTGCGGCGGTGGAAATAGGGTTTCATGGTGCTCCTGGATGTTTTTGGGGTATATGGGTATATATAGGAGGAAGAAGTAGGTCGGTGGAGCTGCGAGGGGCCCACGAGGGTGAGGGCGGGCCCAGGGGGCACGCGCGCCTCCCTGCCTCGTGGCCTCCTGCTTCTTTCTTGATGTCCACTCCAAGTCCCTGGATCACGTTTGTTCCAAAAATAACTCTCCCGAAGGTTTCATTCCGTTTGGATTACGTTTGATATTCCTTTTTCTGCGAAACACTGAAATAGGCAAAAAAAACCAGCAATTTGCACTGGGCCTTCGATTAGTAGGTTAGTCCCAAAAATAATATAAAAGTGTATAATAAAGCCCATTAAACATCCAAAACAGATAATATAATAGCATGGAACAATAAAAAATTATAGATACGTTGGAGACGTATCAAGCATCCCCAAGCTTAATTCCTGCTCGTCCTCGAGTAGGTAAATGATAAAAACAGAATTTTTGATGTGGAATTTTACCTAGCATAATTCTTAATGTAATTTTCTTTATTGTAGCATGAATGTTCAGATCCGAAAGATTCAAGACAAAAATTTAATATTGACATAAATATAATAATACTTCAAGCATACTAACTAAGCAATCATATCTTCTCAAAATAACATGGCCAAAGAAAGTTCATCCCTACAAAATCATATAGTTTGGTCATGCTCCATTTTCGTCACACAAGAATGTTGTCATCATGCACAACCCCGATGACAAGCCAAGCAATTGTTTCATACTTTAGTAATCTCAAACTTTTTTCAACTTTCACGCAATACATGAGCGTGAGCCATGGATATAGCACTATGGGTGGAATAGAATATAATTATGGGGGTTATGTGGAGAAGACAAAAAAGGAGAGAGTCCCACATTGACGCGGACAATCAACGGGCTATGGAGATGCCCATCAACTGATGTGAATGCAAGGACTAGGGATTGCCATGCAACGGATGCACTAGAGCTATAAATATATGAAAGCTCAACAAAAGAAATTAAGTGGGTGTGCATCCAAATTGCTTGCTCACGAAGACCTAGGGCATTTGAGGAAGCCCATTGTTGGAATATACAAGCCAAGTTCTATAATGAAAAAATTCCCACCAGTATATGAAAGTGACAAAACAAGAGACTCTCTATCATAAAGATCATGGTGCTACTTTGAAGCACAAGCGTGGAAAAAGGATAGTAGCATTGTCCCTTTTTATTTCTCTTATTTTTTTGGGCCTTTTTTTATTTGGCCTTTCTCCTTTTATTATTTGGCCTTTCTCTTTTTTTTTCTTTTTTTTTGGGACAATGCTCTATTAATGATGATCATAACACTTCTATTTATTTACAGCTCGATACTAGAACAAAATATGACTCTATATGAATGCCTCCGGCGGTGTACCGGGATGGGCAATGAATCAAGAGTGACATGTATGACAAATTATGCATGGTGGCTTTGCCACATATACGATGTCAACTACATGATCATGCAAGGCAATATGACCATGATGAAGCGTGTCATAATAAATGAAACGGTGGAAAGTTGTATGGCAATATATCTCGGAATGGCTATGGAAATGCCATAATAGGTAGGTATGGTGGCTGTTTTGAGGAAGATATAAGGAGGTTTATGTGTGATAGAGTGTATCGTATCACGGGGTTTGGATGCACCGGCGAAGTTTGCACCAACTCTCAACGTGAGAAAGGGCAATGCACGGTACTGAAGAGGCTAACAATGATGGAAGGGTGAGAGTGCGTATAATCCATGGACTCAACATTAGTCATAAAGAACTCACATAATTATTGCAAAAATCTACAAGTCATCAAAAACCAAGCGCTACGTGCATGCTCCTAGGGGGATAGATTGGTAGGAAAAGACCATCGCTCGTCCCCGACCGCCACTCATAAGGAGGACAATCAAAGAAACACCTCATGCTTCAAATTTGTTACACAACGTTTACCATACGTGCATGCTACGGGACTTGCAAACTTCAACACAAGTATCTCTCAAATTCACAACTACTCAACTAGCATGACTCAAATATTACCATCTTCATATCTCAAAACAATCATCAAGTATCAAACTTCTCATAGTATTCAATGCACTTTTTATGAAAGTTTTTATTATACCGATCTTGGATGACTACCATATTAGGACTAATTTTATAGCCAAAGCAAACTACCATGCTGTTCTAAATGACTCTCAAAATAATATAAGTGAATCATGAGAGATCAATAATTTCTATAAAGTAAAACCACCACCGTGCTCTAAAAGATATAAGTGAGGCACTAGAGCAAAATTATCTAGCTCAAAAGATATAAGTGAAGCACATAGAGTATTCTAATAAATTCCAATTCATGTGTGTCTCTACCAAAATGTGTGTACAGCAAGGATGATTGTGGTAAACTAAAAAGCAAAGACTCAAATCATACAAGACGCTCCAAGCAAAACACATATCATGTGGTGAATAAAAATATAGCATCAAGTAAAGTTACCGATGGAAGAAGATGAAAGAGGGGATGCCTTCCAGGGCATCCCCAAGCTTAGGCTCTTGCCACTCCTTATTCCATAATCCATCAAATCTTTACCCAAAACTTGAAAACTTCACAACACAAAACTTAACAGAAAATCTCATGAGCTCCGTTAGTATAAGAAAGCAAATCACCATCATAAGTTACTGTAATGAACTCATTCTTTATTTACATTGGTGTTAAACCTACTGTATTCCAACTTCTCTATGGTTCATACCCTCTGATACTAGCCATAGATTCATCAAAATAAGCAAACAACACACGAAAAACAGAATATGTCAAAAACAGAACAGTCTGTAGTGATCTGTATCAAACGTATACTTCTGTAACTCCAAAAATTCTAAAATAAATTGCTGGACCTGAGGAATTTGTCTATTAATAATCTTCAAAAAGAATCAACTAAATATCACTATCCAGTAAAAAGTTGTAGCTAATCGCGTGAGCACTAAAGTTTCTGTTTTTTACAGCAAGATCATAAAGACTTCACCCAAGTCTTCCCAAAGGTTCTACTTGGCACAAAAACTAATTAAAACATAAAAAACATCTTAAAAGAAGCTATATGAATTATTTATTACTAAACAGAACCAAAAAGCAAGAGACAAAAATAAAATTGGGTTGCCTCCCAACAAGCGCTATCGTTTAACGCCCCTAGCTAGGCATAAAGGCAAGAATAGATCTAGGTATTACCATCTTTGGTATGCAATCCATAAGTGGCTCTCATAATAGATTCATAAGGTAATTTAATTTTATTTCAAGGAAAGTGTTTCATGCTTTTCCTTAACAGAAATTGGAATCTAATATTTCCTTCCTTCATATCAATAATTGCACCAATCATTCTAAGGAAAGGTCTACCAAGAAAAATAGGACATGTAGGATTGTAATCTATGTCAAGACAAATGAAATCTATGGGCACATAATTCCTATTTGCAACAATAAGAACAACATTAATCCTTCCCATAGGTTTCTTAATGGTGGAATCCGCAAGGTGCATGTTTAAAGAACAATCATCAAATTCACGGAAACCTAACACATCACACAAAGTTTTTGGAATCGTGGAAACACTAGCACCCAAATCACACAAAGCGTAGCATTCATGGTCTTTAATCTTAATTTTAATAGTAGGTTCCCACTCATCATAAAGTTTTCTATGGATAGAAACTTCTAATTCATGCTTTTCTTCATAAGACTGCATTAAAGCATCAACGATATGTTTGGTAAAAGCTTTATTTTGACTATAAGCATGAGGAGAATTTAACACGGATTGCAACAAGGAAATACAATCAATTAAATAACAATTATCATAATTAAATTCCTTGGAATCCAAAATAGTGGGTTCATTGCTATGTAAAGTTTTGACCTCTTCAATACCACTTTTACCAATTTTTGCATCAAGATCTAAAAACTCCGAATCATTGGGACGCCTTTTAACTAAAGTTGACTCATCTCCAGTCCCATCATTATCAAGATTCTTATTGCAAAACAAAGATTTAATAGGAGACACATCAATCACTTTTAGATCTTCATCCCTATTATCTTCTAGATCTTCCGGTTTGGGGGCCATCTTATTAACTAAGGTGGCATGCTTATCCGAAATTTGGGCTATTAATTTTCCAAAATGAGCAAACTGAGATTTCAAACCATAAAATTCTTTAGACATATCATCAAGCTCTTTATTCATGTACTCCATAAAGCCTTTTTGTTCTTTAAGCTCGTTTCTAAAGAAATTGTTATGCTCAAATTGCACAGTCATAAAGCTTCTGACGTTGTTTTCAATTCCTTCCATCCTTTTAAGGTGAGGATCAATGTTTTTAGGCAGGGCCATTAGGGCAGACAGGCGACAAGAAGCAAGCAAAAAAGAGGCGAACGAAAAAAGAGGGCAAATAAAACGGCAAAGCTGAAGTGGGGGAGAGGAAAACGAGAGGCAAATGGCAAATAATAAAATGTGAGGGATAAGAGTTGTGATGGGTACTTGGTATGTCTTGACTTGGCATAGATCTCCCGGGCAACGGCGCCAGAAATCCTTCTTGCTACCTCTTGAGCATGCGTTGGTTTTTCCCTTGAAAAGGAAAGGGTGATGCAGCAAAGTAGCGTAAATATTTCCCTCAGTTTTTGAGAACCAAAGTATCAATCCAGTAGGAGACTACACGCAAGTCACCTCGTACCTACACAAACAAATAAGAACCTTGCAACCAACGCGATAAAGGGGTTGTCAATCCCTTCACGGCCACTTGCAAAAGTGAGATCTGGTAGAGATAATAAGATAAATGAATATTTTTAGTATTTTTATGATATAAACTGAAAGTAAATATTGTGAAGTAAAATACATTGGAAACTTATATGATGGAGAATAGACCCGAGAGCCATAGGTTTCACTAGTGGCTTCTCTCAAGATAGCATAAGTATTACGGTGGGTGAACAAATTACCGTCGAGCAATTGATAAAAAAGTGCATAGTTATGAGAATATCTAGGCATGATCATGTATATAGGCATCACGTCCGCGAGAAGTAGACCGAAATGATTCTGCATCTACTACTATTACTCCACACATCGACCGCTATCTAGCATGCATCTAGAGTATTAAGTTCATAAGAAAAGAGTAACGCATTAGGCAAGATGACATGATGTAGAGGGATAAACTCAAGCAATATGATATAAACCCCATCTTTTTATCCTCGATGGCAATAATACAATACGTGCCTTGCTGCCCTGCTGTCACTGGGAGAGGACACCGCAAGATTGAAAGCTAAGCACTTCTCCCATTGCAAGAAAGATCAATCTAGTAGGCCAAACCAAACTGATAATTCAAAGAGACTTTCAAAGATAACAAATCATACATAAAAGAATTCAGAGGAGATTCAAATATTGTTCATAGATAATCTTGATCATAAACCCACAATTCATCGGATCTCGACAAACACACCACAAAAAGAGTTACATCGAATAGATCTCCAAGAAGATCGAGGAGAACTTTGTATTGAGATCCAAAGAGAGAGAAGAGGCCATCTAGCTAATAACTATGGACCCAAAGGTCTGTGGTAAACTACTCACACATCATCGGAGAGGCTATGGTGTTTATGTAGAAGCCCTCCGTGATTGATTCCCCCTCCAGCGAAGCACCGGAAAAGACCCCAAGATGGGATCTCACGTGTACAGAAGGGTGCGGCGGTGGAAATAGGGTTTCGCGGTGCTCCTGGATGTTTTTGGGGTATATGGGTATATATAGGAGGAGAAGTAGGTCGGTGGAGCTGCGAGGGGCCCACGAGGGTGGGGGCGCGCCTCCCTGCCTCGTGGCCTCCTCGCTTCTTTCTTGACGTCCACTCCAAGTCCCCTGGATCACGTTTGTTCCAAAAATAACTCTCCCGAAGGTTTCATTCCGTTTGGATTCCGTTCGATATTCCTTTTCCGCGAAACACTGAAATAGGCAAAAAACAGCAATTTGCACTGGGCCTTCGGTTAGTAGGTTAGTCCCAAAAATAATATAAAAGCGTATAATAAAGCCCATTAAACATCCAAAACAGATAATATAATAGCATGGAACAATCAAAAATTATTGATACGTTGGAGACGTATCAGGCATCCTCTCGTGTTGATTCTTTTTCCCAAAAATCACATATATTCCAAAAATAATCTCCGTAAGTTTTTATCCCGTTTGGACTCTGTTTGATATGGCTATTCTGCGAAACAAAAAACATGCAACAAACAGGAACTGGCAGTGGGCACTGGATCAATATGTTAGTCCCAAAAAATAGTATAAAAAGTTGCCAAAAGTATATGAAAGTTGTAGAATATTGGCATGGAACAATAAAAAATTATAGATATGACGGAGACGTATTAGCATCCCCAAGCTTAATTCCTGCTCGTCGTTGAGTAGGTAAATGATAAAAAAGTTAATTTTTGATGTGGAATGCTACCTAGCAAAATCTTGATCATGTAATCTAATCATGGCATGAATATTAAGACATGAGTGATTCAAAGCAATAGTCTATCATTTCACATAAAAACAATAATACTTCAAGCATACTAATAAAGCAATCATGTCTTCTCAAAATAACATGGCCAAAGAAAGTTATCCCTACAAAATCATGTAGTCTGGCTATGCTCCATCTTCACCACACAAAATATTCAAATCATGCACAACCCCGATGATAAGCCAAGCAATTGTTTCATACTTTTGATGTTCAACCTTTTCAACTTTCACGCAATAAATGAGTGTGAGCCATGGATATAGCACTATAGGTGGAATAGAATATGGTGGTTGTGGAGAAGATAAAAAGAAGGAGATAGTCTCACATCAACTAGGCGTATCAATGGGTTATGGAGATGCCCATCAATAGATATCAATGTGAGTGAGTAGGGATTGCCATGCAACAGATGCACTAGAGCTATAAGTTTATGACAGGTCAAAAAGAAACTAAGCTGGCGTGCATCCAACTTGCTTGCTCATGAAGACCTAGGGCAATTTGAGGAAGCCCATCGTTGGAATATACAAGCAAAGTTCTATAATGATAAATTCCCACTAGTATATGAAAGTGATAACTCAAGAGACTCTCTATAATGAAGATCATGGTGCTACTTTGAAGCACAAGTGTGGAAAAAGGATAGTAGCATTGCCCCTTCTCTCTTTTTCTCTCATTTTTTGGTTTTTTTGGGCCTTTCCTCTTTTTTTTCCTCACATAGGACAATGCTCAAATAATGAAGATCATCACACTTCTATTTACTTTACAACTCAAGAATTACAACTTGATACTTAGAACAGAATATGACTCTATATGAATGCCTCAGGCGGTGTATCGGGATGTGCAATGATCTAGCATAGCAAAGATATAAAAAAAGGACAAGCCATGAAAATATCATGCTAGCTATCTTACGATCATGCAAAGCAATATGACAATGAACACTCAAGTCATGTATACGATGATGATGGAAGTTGCATGGCAATATATCTCGGAATGGCTATGGAAATGCCATGATAGGTAGGTATGGTGGCTGTTTTGAGGAAGATATAAGGAGGCTTATGTGTGATAGAGCGTATCGTATGATGGGGTTTGGATGCACCGACGAAGTTTGCACCAACTCTCGAGGTGAGAAAGGGAAATGAATGGTACCGAAGAGGCTAGTGATGACCCACAAGTATATGGGATCAATTGTAGCTCTTTTCGATAAGTAAGAGTGTAGAACCCAACAAGGAGCAGAAGGAAATGACAAGTGGTTTTCAGCAAGGTAATGTCTGCAAGTGCTGAAATTGTAAGTAACAGAGTAGTTTGATAGCAAGATAATTTGTAATGAGCAAGTAAGGATAATAGTAGCAAAAGTGCAGAAAGGTAGCCCAATCCTTTTGAGGCAAAGGACAGGCCAAAACGGTCTCTTATGATAAGCAAAGCGTTCTTGAGGGTACACGGGAATTTCATCTAGTCACTTTCACCATGTTGGTTCGGTTCGTGTTTGCTACTTTGATAATTTGATATGTGGGTGGACCGGTGCTTAGGTGTTGTTCTTACTTGAACAAACCTCCTACTTATGATTAACCCTCCCACAAGCATCCGCAACTACGAGAAAAGTATTAAGAATAAATTCTAACCATAGCATTAAACTTTTGGATCCAATCGGTCCCTAACGGAATAGCGCAAAAACTTGGGTTTAAGCTTCTGTCACTCTCGCAAACCATCATCTAATTGCTACTCCACAATGCATTCCCTTAGGCCCAAATATGGCGAAGTGTCATGTAGTCGACATTCACATGACACCACTAAGGGAATCACAACATACACACTATCAAAATATCGAACACATATCAAGTTCACATGATTACTTGCAACATGATTTCTCCCGTGACCTCAAGAACAAAAGTAACTACTCACAAATGATAATCATGCTCAAGATCAGAGGGGTATTAAATAACATATTGGATCTGAACATATAATCTTCCACCAAATAAACAAAATAGTAATCAACTACAAGATGTAATCAACACTACTAGTCACCCACAAGCACCAAACTATAGTTCCGGTAACAAGACTGAACACAAGAGATGAACTAGGGTTTGAGATGAGATGGTGCTGTTGAAGATGTTGATGGAGATTTCCCTCCCCAAGATGGGAGAGTTGTTGGTGATGATGATGATGATGATGATGATTTCCCCCTCCGGGAGGGAAGTTGAAAGGATCGAGAAGAGGTGTCTAGAGGGGGGGTGAATAGACTCTAAACAAGAAAAGTTGCTGTTTTTAATTCTTTAGGTTGATGTGGAGTTTTAGCAAAAGTTTAAGCATTCACAATACATATCAAGCAAGCATGACAAAGAGTATATGAGCAGCGGAAAGTAAAGCATGCAAGTTGCAAGAATGTAAAGGGATGTGATTCGAGTGTGCAAATGCAATTTGGAGACACTGAGATTTTTTATCCGTGGTTCCGATAGGTGGTGCTATCGTACATCCACGTTGATGGAGACTTCAACCCACGAAGGGTAACGGTTGCGTGAGACCACGGAGGGCTCCACCCACGAAGGGTCCACGAAGAAGCAACCTTGTCTATCCCACCATGGCCATCGCCCATGGAGGACTTGCCTCACTTGGGTAGATCTTCACGAAGTAGGCGATATCCTTGCCCTTACAAACTCCTTGGTTCAAGTCCACAATCTTGACGGAGGCTCCCAAGTGACACCTAGCCAATCTAGGAGACACCACTCTCCAAGAAGTAACAAATGGTGTGTTGATGATGAACTCCTTGCTCTTGTGCTTCAAATGATAGTCTCCCCAACACTCAACTCTCTCTCACATGATTTGGATTTGGTGGAAAGATGATTTGAGTGGAAAGCAACTTGGGGAAGGCTAGAGATCAAGATTTATGTGGTTGGAATGGGATATCTTGACCTCAACACAAGTGTAGGTGGTTCTCTTTCAGAAAATATGTATTGGAAGTGTAGGCATGTTCTGATGGCTCTCTCCATGAATGAAGAGTGGGTGGAGGGGTATATATAGCCTCCACGCAAAATCTAACCGTTACACACAAATCACCAAACTCGGTGGGACCGATTCAGAGAACTCGGTCAAACCGAGTTGGTTCATAATGTGACCGTTAGGCATTTCGATGGGACCGAATGGATCAACTCGGTGGGACCGATGTGCTAGGGTTAGGGTAAATCGTCATCTCGGTTTGACCAATTACTCAAACTCGGTGGGACCGATTTGGGTAATAAGCGAAACAGAGAGTTGACCAAGCAAACTTGGTGGGGCCGATTGCATATCTCGGTGGGACCGAAATTATTGCAATAGGCAACAGAGAGTTTGCAAGCCCATCTCAGTGAGACCGAGATCCCATCGGTGAGACCGAATTGATTAGGGTTTCTGGCAGTGGCTATGACAACTGAACTCGGTGGCTCCGGATATGAAATTTCGGTGGGGCCGAGTTGGACTTTTTGGTTTAGGACATATGTGGATGTGAGAAAGTGGTTGAGGACTTTGGAGCATATCATTAAGCACTTTGAGCAAGCAGGCCATTAAGCAACGCCTCATCCCCTCTTAATAGTATTGGCTTTTCCTATGGACTCAATGTGATCTTGGACCACTAAAATAGAAAATGTAGAGTCCTAAGCTTTGAGCTTGAGCCAATCCTTTGTCTTCGGCATTTTGAAGGGGTTCCACATCCTCTAGTCCATGCCACTCCATTTTTTAACTTATTTGAAACATACTAGGTAGAAGTATTAGTCCAACAAGAGATATGTTGACATTAATTACCAAAATCACCCAGGGAGCACTTGTGCTTTCAATCTCCCCCTTTTTGGTAATTGATGACAACATACATCAAAGCTTTAGATAAAGATATAGAGAATAACAAGTAAAGCTTTGGAAAGACATATAACATGCATAGGCCCCCCCCCCTACATGTATGCAATCATATAAATATGGAACATAGGAGCATGTGAGTGCATAAGCATGACAGAGTAAGCCATGTGTTACATGTATCTTGGCTATATGCATCAGAGCAAATGATGTGAATATAGGAAATGTACCTTCATGCTCATGAGTCCTTCTTACAAACAGTATGTACAACAGCAAGAGATCCTCATACACATGACTGTGATGCATATACTTGCCTTGTGGTCTTGAGTTGGCTTAGGAAGAAATGAACCTGAGTAAACAAGGTTAGATAACACAGATACACCTACTAGCCAGAGCAAACAAAAGAAACCACAAGAGTACCAAGACTGGGATAACATGTAGAGAGTGAGTACTGAGTACTCTATTGGATATAGACATGTCCCCAAAGGTAAAGGTATGCAATGAATTCAAGGATTTCCTTCCCTTAGATGTCTTGCTCCCCCTGAATCTTGCATGGAATATTGGGAGAAGATAGGGAATAGAAAATCAGAGCAAAGAAAAGAAACAGAACTGATGCAAACAATCAAATATGAACATGTCTTTCCCCTCTTAAAGACACGTGACTTCTCTTCTCTTGAACACCAAGCATCTGGGGTATCTTACACTCTCCCCCTGAGTATTCTCTCCCCCTTTGATGTGATCTCTCTTTAAGCTTTGATGTGATCTCTCTCTCCCCCTTTGACATCAATTTCCAAGAAGGGCTCTTCTGGATTTTTATTACAAAAGGGTTTGGTCCTTGAGTCACAAAGCAAGTCGAATGTGATGCTGGTAGAGGACAAGAATCATTGAGTGGAGCTGGAGCATAAAGAATGCAGGAACAAGTGGCAAGCTGCCTTTTCTGCAGCGAAATTGGTAGCACCGAGTTGTGTGCTTTGGTGGTACCCAAAGAATTCGGTTGGGCCGAAGAAAACAAACCGGTGTGACCGAGTTCATCACAGTGAAAACACTTGTCACCTCAGCTCTCTAGGCAATTAAGATCTCACAAGAATTTGCAAGGAATTAGCTAAAAGATTTGTAATGAATTTGATGCAGGGAATGCAGAGCACAAATAAACAGAAAAGGAATCTAGATGAAGTTTTTTTTGAAAAGGGGAAATAAATATGCACGAGACAGATGCAAGAGCATGGAGAAACACGAGAGAACTTCATCTAGAATTGGGCGGCGACAAAGTCACCTATGTTAGAGTATATTGACTTAGGAGTCAAGTGAGGGCACTTGATCATAGGTCATACTCATCTTTTAAGCTCAAAATGGGGTTACCATTTTTGTTTAAGCATCTTGATGTATTCACATCTTGTTGAGTTGCTTTGACTCATGTCTTTGAGTAAAGCTTCTCTAAGATGGAATAACATACCTTGGGTGGTGGTGTTGATCTTGATCATGTAGTTGAACTTGTGTGGGTTGCTCAAGGTTGATGTAGCTCATCAAGAGTTGGGAGAACCACTTGGAATTTGAGTTCATCTACCTACATGGGTTAGTTTTGCAAGGAAGAGCACTTGTGTATCCAAAATGACGATCATAAAACTTGATATAGAATTTGTCAAAGGATATGTTTGAAGGGTTTTGTTCTTCCTTGTCTTCAACCACCATTGTGTAGAGACTTGGTGATGTAGAAATTGCTCAAGATATGAGTGAGTTGCAATTTCGTGGATTTAGATTTATCCAAGTACCTACAAGGGTTAGATAGCATGCAAGGGTGCAAGTATATCCAAGACATATAGATAGCATCATGAAGGAAATATCAAGGATTAGTCAAAGGCTCATGCCTTGCATGCATCCAAATGGAGTTTCTACTCCAAGTTTGAAGCATCAATGATGTTCAATTCTCCTCTCAAACGGCAAAAGACTTTATCATCAAGCGGTTTGGTGAATATATCTGCCAATTGCTTATCGGTGCGAACATGCTTAAGATCAATGTCCCCTTTGGCAACGTGATCTCGAATGAAATGATGACGAACTTCAATATGCTTAGTTCGAGAATGTTGCACGGGATTGTGAGCAATTTTGATAGCACTTTCATTGTCACAAAGCAATGGAACATGTTTCACATATATCCCATAATCTTTAAGAGTTTGGTTCATCCAATGTAATTGAGCACAACATGAACGAGCGGCAATGTATTCCGCTTCGACGGTGGATAAGGATACCGAGTTTTGTTTCTTGAAGGACCAAGACACAAGAGATCTACCAAGAAATTGACAAGTACCCGAAGTGGACTTTCTATCAACCTTGTCTCCGGCATAGTCTGAATCGGAGTAACCAACAAGATCGAAAGAAGACCTCTTAGGATACCAAATGCCAAAATTTGGTGTGTGAATTAAGTATCTCACTATCCTTTTCACAGCCTTAAGATGACACTCTTTAGGGGCCGCTTGATATCGTGCACACATGCACACACTTAGCATAATATCGGGACGAGAGGCACATAGATATAACAATGAACCAATCATGGAGCGGTAAACCTTTTGATCAACCGGTTCGCCGTCCTTAGTCAAGTCAAGATGTCCACTAGTAGGCATGGGTGTAGGCATACCTTTGCATTCTTGCATATTGAACTTATTGAATAAGTCCTTGGTGTACTTTGTTTGAGAGACAAAGGTACCTTCCTTAGTTTGCTTGATTTGCAAACCAGGAAAGAATTTGAGTTCACTCATCATAGACATCTCAAACTTCTCTGACATTAGCTTTCCAAACTTCTCTGACATTAGCTTTCCAAACTTCTCACTAAAATGAGGGTTAGTTGAACCAAATATAATATCATCAACATAAATTTGGCACACAAATAGTTCTCCATTAACCCTTTTAGTAAAAAAAGTAGAATCTATTTTTCCAATTTCAAAGCCTTTTTCAATGAGGAACTTGGTTAAGCATTTATACCATGCTCTAGGAGCTTGTTTAGGACCATAAAGGGCTTTGTGAAGTTTGTAAACATGATTAGGTTTCTTAGGATTGACAAATCCGGGAGGTTGCTTAACATAAACATCCTCCTCAATTTCACCATTTACAAAAGAACTTTTAATGTCCATTTTGTACAAGGTGATATCATGGTGATTAGCATAAGCAAGTAAGATGCGAATGGACTCAAGTCTAGCAACGGGAGCATATGTCTCACCATAGTCCATACCTTTGACTTGAGTGTAGCCTTGGGCGACTAGGCGTGCTTTGTTGCGGACGACTTGACCATCTTCATCTTGCTTGTTGCGTAACACCCATTTGGTACCAATGATGTTGTGGTTGTTGTCGGGCTTCTCGACCAGTGTCCACACTTGGTTTCTCTCAAAGTTGTGTAGCTCTTCATGCATAGCGTTTATCCAATCCGGATCTTCCTATGCTTCTTCAACCTTCATAGGTTCAATGCTAGAGATGAATGAATAATGTTCAAAAAAGTTAGCCAAACGAGTTTTTGAGCGAGTGATTCTCCCGGTTTGGATATCATTGTAGATTTTCTCGACGAGATGGCCTTTGGCGATTCTTGCTCGAACTCGTGGGAGCTTCGGCTTGGCTCGAGGTGGAACATCTTCTTCATCTTGTTCTTCTTCTTGGCCTTCTTCATTGTTGAAGTTGTCATTCTCTTATCGTGGTTGAGAAGGAGGTTGTTGATGTTCATCTTGGTGTACTTCATCGTTTTCTTCGTCTTGGTGTGTCCCACTTGTGGATGCTTCCGTATCAATTCTTGGTTCACCTTGTCGTGAGGTAGAAGGTTCCACTTGGATGGACGAGGTACTCTCCTTCACCTCCGTTGGACGAATCTTGCCAATAAACAAGTCTTGGATTGCTTCCGAAGGGTCTCTGTCTCCTACATCAATTGGCAATTGCTCTACTTGCGAGCCGTTAGATTCATCAAACTTCACATCTACCGTCTCTTCAACCTTTCGGGTGAAATTGTTGTAGACACGGTAAGTGTGAGAGTTTGAGCCATAACCAAGTAGGAAACCTTCATGAGATTTAGGAGCGAATTTAGAACGACGATGCTTATCAAGAATGTAGCACTTTGAGCCAAATACTCGAAAGTATCCAACTTGGGGTTTGTTACCGGTGAGGAGCTCGTATGCCGTCTTGCCGAGTAGCTTGTGAAGATACAAGCAATTTGTTGCATGACAAGCTGTCTCAACTGCTTCCGCCCAAAAGTGTTTTGGAGTCTTGTACTCATCAAGCATCATTCTTGCCATCTCAATAAGAGTCCGGTTCTTTCTCTCAACAACTCCATTTTGTAGAGGCGTGTACGTAGCCGAGAACTCGTGTGAAATCCCTTCTTCGTCAAGAAAGGTATCCACATTTGTGTTCTTGAACTCCGTTCCGTTGTCGCTCCGAACCTTCTTGATCTTCACGTCAAATTGATTTTGAGCCATCTTAGCAAAGTTTTTGAAGATCTTTTGGACCTGCGATTTGTCATCAAGAAAGAACACCCACGTAAATCTTGAATAATCATCAACTATGACTAGACCAAATGAGTTACCACCGAGACTCTTGTAGGCATTGGGACCAAAGAGATCCATGTGAAGTAGCTCGAGTGGTCTTCTCGTGGTCATGATGTTCTTCACGCGATGACTCCCTCCAACTTGTTTTCTTGCTTGACAAGCACTACAAAGTCTATCCTTGTCAAATATAACATCTTTTACTCCAAGGATATGATCACCTTTAATAAGCTTATCAAGATTTCGCATGCCCACATGACCTAGCCTTCTATGCCACAACCAGCCTTTAGAAGATTTAGCAATTAAGAAAGTTCTAGGTTGAGCCTTTTTAGTGAAATCAACAATGTAAAGATCACCTCTACGTATACCGGTAAAGACCATTTTATGATTGTCTCTAAGAAACACTTGGCAATCTACTTCAGTAAATAGGACATTGAAACCGAAATCAGCAAGTCTAGATACTGAAAGTAAATTGTACCCAAGAGATTCAACGAGCATGACTTTTTGTATGGAGCTATCATGTGAGATGGCCACCTTACCTAGCCAACCACCTTACCCTTTGAGTTATCACCAAAGGTGACATACTTTCGAGGGCCGTCGTTTTCAGCAAGCTCATGAAACATATCTTTGTCTCCGGTCATTTGATCAGTACATCCACTATCAAGGATCCATTCCTTTCCTCCGCCATGTAGCCGCGAAGATTTGCCATAAGACCAAAGTGTCTCATCGCATCATCAAGATCATAGTCACTATCATCATCCTCATCATAATATCCATGTTCAACATCATCTTGTGATTGATCAATTCCTAGAGAGGGTAATTCATTAGATAAATGATCATTACAATGGTTATCTTTTATGAATTCTAATAGCTTCGGAAATGATATTGCTAATGATTCCAACATCACCTTTGGCACGCATGAGATTGGTAAGCTCAAATAGATAGTCGCCAAAGCTAGGATCACTAGAATTCATCTTACTCAAGGCAATAGACTTATGAAGAATTTCATCTAAGTTTTTCAAGGAATAATTTGGAAATCGTTCCTCAAGAAATCTCCATATAGTATAGGCACAATCAAGAGTAGGTAAACTAGCAATCAAATTTTTGGGAAATCCTCTAATGATAAGATTTATAGTTCTAAGATTGCAAATCATGTCAAGATCCTCTTCGGGTGTAAGATGCAAAGGATCAATAAGAGGTGCACAAGGGCTCGTAATGTACTTGTTCAAATGATATTCATTGAAAATCTCAAGCATTTCATTTTTCCACTCATAGAAGAACTCTCCATTAAGAATGGGCACTCTATGTATAAGACTCCCCAATGTAGACACATCCATCTTCCTCCAAAGGTGTTTAAACCAAAGCAATGGAGACCAATGCTCTGATACCAATTGAAAGGATCGAGAAGAGGTGTCTAGAGGGGGGTGAATAGACTCTAAACAAGAAAAGTGGTAGTTTTTAATTCTTTAGGTTGATGTGGAGTTTTAGCACAAGTTTAAGCATTCATAATACATATCAAGTAAGCATGACAAAGAGTATATGAGCAGCGGAAAGTAAAGCATGCAAGTTGCAAGAATGTAAAGGGATGGGATTGGAGTGTGCAAACGCAATTTGGAGACACGAAGATTTTTTATCCGTGGTTCCGATAGGTGGTGCTATCATACATCCACGTTGATGGAGACTTCAACCCATGAAGGGTAACGGTTGCGCGAGTCCACTGAGGGCTCCACCCATGAAGGGTCTACGAAGAAGCAACCTTGTCTATCCGACCATGGTCGTCGCCCACGAAGGACTTGCCTCACTCGGGTAGATCTTCACGAAGTAGGCGATCTCTTTGCCCTTACAAACTCCTTGGTTCCACTCCACAATCTTGACGGAGGCTCCATAGTGACACCTAGCCAATCTAGGAGACACCACTCTCCAAGAAGTAACAAATGGTGTGTTGATGATGAACTCCTTGCTCTTGTGCTTCAAATGATAGTCTCCCCAACACTCAACTCTCTCTCACAGGATTTGGATTTGGTGGAAAGATGATTAAGTGGAAAGCAACTTGGGGAAGGCTAGAGATCAAGATTTATGTGGTTGGAATGGGATATCTTGACCTCAACACAAGTGTAGGTGGTTCTCTTTCAAAAAATATGTATTGGAAGTGTAGGCATGTTCTGATGGCTCTCTCCACGAATGAAGAGTGGGTGGAGGGGTATATATAGCCTCCACGCAAAATCTAACCGTTACACACAAATCACCAAATTCGGTGGGACCGATTCAGAGAACTCGGTCAGACCGAGTTGGTTCATAATGTGACTGTTAGGCATTTCGATGGGACCAAATGGATCAACTCGGTGGGACCGATGTGCTAGGGTTAGGGTAAATCCTCATCTCGGTTTGACCGATTACTCAAACTCGATGGGACCGATTTGGGTAATAAGCAAAACAGAGAGTTGGCCAAGCAAACTCGGTGGGGCCGATTGCATATCTCGATGGGACCGAAATTATTGCAATAGGCAATAGAGAGTTTGCAAGCCCATCTCGGTGAGACCGAGATCCCATTGGTGAGACCGAATTGATTAGGGTTTCTGGCGGTGGCTATGACAACTGAACTCGGTGGCTCCGGATATGAAATTTCGGTGGGGCCGAGTTGGACTTTTTGGTTTAGGCCATATGTGGATGTGAGAAAGTGGTTGAGGACTCTGGAGCATATCATTAAGCACTTTGAGCAAGCAGGACATTAAGCAACACCTCATCCCCTCTTAATAGTATTGGCTTTTCCTATGGACTCAATGTGATCTTAGACCACTAAAATCGAAAATGTAGAGTCCTGAGCTCTGAGCTTGAGCCAATCCTTTGTCTTCAGCATTTTGAAGGGGTTCCACATCCTCTAGTCCATGCCACTCCATTGTTGAACTTATCTGAAACATACTAGGTTGAAGTATTAGTCCAACAAGAGATATGTTGACATTAATTACCAAAATCACCCAGGGAGCACTTGTGCTTTCAGAAGTTCCCCCAGCGGAATCGCTCCGCCGGAGGGCAAAAGTGCTCCTGCCCAAGTTCCGCCTCGAGACGACGGCGCTCCATCCCGAAAGTCCTCTCCTTATTTTTTTTCTAGGTCAAAATGACCTATATACCAGAAGATGGGCACCGGAGGTGGGTCTGGGTGAGCACAACCCACCAGGGCGCGCTTGGGCTCCCTGCCGCTCCCAGGTGGGTTGTGCCCACCTGGTGGGCCCCCTCTGGTACTTATTTGCTCCAATATTCATCATATATTGTAACATCCCAAATTTTCAATTTGGTATGTTATACATAGATCATCATTTCATATCATGTTTTATTGCATTTTGATAAATCCTCGATAAATCCTAAGCAACTCAAGGACCCTCGGAGAGAGTTGGGGATTTTTCTTAAATTTTCTTATTTGATTTTTCATCAAATAATAAGACGAGGATTTTGGTTTTAATTATTTTCCCTCCGGAAAAATATTTCATTTTAAAAATAAACGAGAGGAGAAAATATGACTTCTCCAAAACAATTGAAATACTGGAGGAAAAATGTTAAAATCATTATTTGGAATTTATTTGCAATTTTTATTGCATTAAAAATATTGCATGTTTTCAAAATATTTATTTTGATTTAAAACAAATGTTCACCCTATTCTAGATTTTTTAACTAGATGGGGAAAATTTATTTCATATTTTTCTGATTTTTATTTATTTTTCTACGTATTATTTTCCGCGGAACTTATTTAAAAAAAATCCGCGCGACGCCCGCTGGGCCGAAGCCCGGCCGAGCGCCGGC